>NW_027176043.1:1675000-1985000 GCF_023055335.1 Clinocottus analis
GACGCGCGGGGATAATGGCAATTAGTCGGAGTTCAGTCCTTGTTCCTGTGTTTTCACCTCGTCCCACTCTCTCTTGGTGCTAATGTGCTTTTTTTTCCAGCCAAGTGCCAGTGCAGCACAAAACATTCTGTAAGAGCAGCTAATGTCTGCAGCGTGTACTTTCACAACATATTCTCTCTTTTTTTTTAATCGCACACAATGCTGCTCACACATTAGAAACACTTGCAAGGTGCTAGAGAACATAATGAAGTAAATGTTCCAGCTTATCTCTTCCTCATGCAACCCCGTCTCCAGCTAAAATATCTCCCCACGCACCTAACTACACCCTCAAGTATGTTTGGAGGGAAACATATGTTCCTCCAGACTCGAACGCTTTGGCTTCTAAATGGTGGTTACGGACAAAATGAAACCAAAATGCTATAAAACTACTTTCTTAGGTTTTCGGCAACACAACTACTTCTTAGTAATGTTTAGGCAACGACAGCACTTTGTTCGCACAGGACACACACACACACACACACACACAGCAGGCTCTTCCACCACCCAGCATCCTCCTTACAAACTGATTTATTTGAAATGTTTTTGTGATCCATCCACAGCAAACGTAATCCCAGCAGCCCTGAAGGAGGACTCTGATGGGCAGAATGGTCTCACTGGTTGAAGACAACAGAACTGGCCTTGAGTTCCTGCTGTCGCATCCAAGTTCTCCATTTGTGTGGTTTAAATATTTCTGACGTGAAAGTCTCAGAGTTGAATGAGCAATACAAACAATAAGGCATTGTGTTAACGAGGGTGACCAGACGTCCTCTTTTTTCCCAGACATGTCCTCTTTTTGAGACCTAAAAAACGTCCGGGATTTTGCCTCGTTGGATATTTGACTTTCTCTGAGTCTTTCACAAACTAGTTATTACGCCCTTACAAGTTTTGGAAACGGTATCTTACGATCATCTTCTGGCGTAAGCTCTGACTGTAGAGAGAACTGTCATTGGTCGACCAAGCTCAGTGTTGCCAGATGCACGATAATTATCCTCCAAATACGACGATTTTGAGCCTTTGGTACGATACTTCTCCATCACCAATCTGCAACACTGAGCACCATGTCACCTCCACTCGGGATGAATATCCTGTTACGCTCTGAAGAAACTAGTTTGGCATAAAACATTGCTGCATCAATAATCGACTGGAATTTCAGCGACAAACTTTTTTTTGGTAGCTTAGCACGACTTGTTCTTCTTCATGAGCTAAAGATCGCGTGGCTGCATGACTGTGGAGCGGGATGGAACGATATCGGGGTTCACCTCACGGCCAGAGTTGCATTGTTTACAACAGCAACACCGTCCATCTCCCGTCCGTCCTCTCCTGTGTGTTTGTCACATGACATCCTCAACAACGGCATTCTTGCCTAAATCTGCATTTCCTGACAAACCCAGAGGAAAAAGGATAAACAGGGAGAACATGCCAAGGTAAAGTGTGTGGAGGTGCGTTGAGAACAGATCAGGTTCATCCCCTCCCTGCATTGTTCACGGTTTGCAACTTTCAGAAGGGAAAGTTACGGCTTAGCCTCAATACGTCTCGCCTCATTTATGTAAGAGAATACCCCTGAAACTACCTCCAACTTGCTCTCCACTTCATTTTTCTACAGTGTGTTCCGTCTGCATATTTCAGCTCTGCCCGAGGGCTGGAAGCCACTTTAAACGGCCTCCCCAGCCCAGACAAGTGGGCCGCCGAGAGCAGATGTGCTCGCATACATATCTGTGCTCATTTGGTGCCCAGTCACTGCACCGTTAGAGTGGTAATCCATCCCACAGAATCACAGCTCACTGCGAACAACGATCACGAAGTCACTCTGCATTTGACCGATCCTCAGTAAATAAGGCGCAATGTGCTGCTGTGTGTGTTCAACACTGGCAAACTACGGGGAGACCAGGTGATGGAACCGGTCACCTCGTGGTTTCAGGACGACCTCTCTCCATGAGCTACGTGACAACTTCACATAGTACACAGAAATAAAACCTCATTAATAAAAATACATTTGTGGAAGTGTTTACGTTGCGCCGTGTTCAGGTTACGCTTACGTGTGTGAGACTCGCCGATTCTTGCCGTTTTGCCAAAAAGTGATCCTTGATGATGTGGAATCTCTGTGAGATCTTTTCTGCTGATGCGTCTCTCAAAACAGAAACAGACCTCAGCTCAACATTGAGCGTTAATTGAGAGCCTTTTCAATTTACTTGCGAATTGCTGTAGAGGACAGCAACTCACTGCAGCCACTAACACTGATACAACCTGATGCTCACACATCTGCACTTCTGTTTTGCACAGGTTGAACGTTATTGTTATTATCTTAAAAAACATATTCAGTGCTAAACAGGTTATTTGCGGCCGCGGTGGGGCATGAACATCTCTCTTCCTCCAAAGTGGGGCGTGCCAAAACAACTTTAAGAACCACTGTTTTATACCAACGATATAACAATGGTATCAGAGCATAATAATGCAATTATGCCCTTTCAAAGAGAATTTTACTTTGAATTCTAAACAATATTCAATTTTTTAAAAATATAACAAAAACACAAAAGAAATATAACAACTCATCCAAAACAATGAATACAACGGACTCTCTGGCTCTGTTCATGCACATGCTCATGTTCAAATGCACTTCTACTAAACACTGTTTGGCAAAGGGATGAAGAGTCTTTCAGTCCTAAACCTTTGAGTGTGTTCACATGTCCATGGATCTCTGGAGAGTCCTGTTGATGTGTGTGTGTGCATGTAAACACCATATCCTGTTTCAGGAACCTGTTTATGAGAGAACTGAATATGCAGCTGGAGGACTGCAGAAGCCTCAGGAGACATTTATATACCTTATCCCAGATTGTTCTGTTATTCCAAGTGTCGTAACAGAACCGTGGCGGTGAAGGAAGTTGTGTATTTCCATCTCCTTCCGTGGTGATGGACTTGTACGTACGGCTCTTTTCTAGTCCGGAGACAGGCTGACACCAGTGTGGAGGGCAGTGCTATGAGAATATCTTCTACTTTAAGATATAGAGTCCAGAGTGTGAGTGGAGAGAGAGAGAGAGAGAGAGAGAGAGAGAGAGAGAGAGAGAGAGAGAGAGAGGATGCCCTCAGAGCAGACAGCTGTTGGCAGTCCAGAGAGGTTACAATGATGATGAGATGTTATTGTAAGCCGCGAGGGCGAACGGAGCAGAGACCAAATTAGCTGTTCAGTATCAAGTGGAAGCGAATGTAGAGTGTCGCGTTGGTTCATATTTCCTGCCGCTCTCATCTCTGGTTAACCGGGCTGCTAGTATTCATCAGGTACAGAGGGGAACGAGACACCTGTTGCACTCTCAAGTAGACTTCATATCACCACGGTGGGGTTTTCCTGTGTGTGTGTGTGTGTGTGTTTGTATGACTCCTGTCTCTAAGTTACTTTCTGGCTACGTTCCAAATGTGAGAGAAAACACCTTTGTTGATGCCAACATTATGTTGACTTGAACGTTGTGACTCAAACAAAGATGCATGTAAACACAACGGTCCACATCAAGGTCAGTGAAAGAGCTGGAGGTCATGTCCATACTTGAAGGAGAGGTCCATGATGTCATCACTATCCTGCTGTTCACACCACCTGTCCCCGAGTCGGGTCGCTCGCCAGCGCTTCTCATTGGTCTGCTCTATACAGCTCAGTGTTCTGCCTTTTCTCCCTGTTGAGCATCAAATGAGTTAGTCCCTACTTTTTTTTAATAGGGTTGGATACTCAAATGCACAGATTTTGGCCATACTCTTCAATATCCTGAATGGCATCAGAGTCTCCTTGGTCATGACCATTTTTATTTCTCCTGCCGTCTTGAACGACGTCTCAATTCCTGAAATGCATCTCGAGGAGAAAGAATAACGGATTCAGATATTGTGTTTTCTTGTTTTCAGTGCTGTTGAGCTCTCAGGATACAAATCCCCCTCCGAAGGATGCGTGTTTGTTGTAGTCAACAAAATTAATTTCCGTCACAAAATATCAACTCCGTTTGCTCCAACAAACAGTGACTTCCTCGTCTGTAATCAGCTCGGCCGCCTGCACGCTGACTGTCACAGTGCTGCTGGATACCCGTCAGCTTCAAAGCCAGCATTCGGATGCAGCTCCGCATGTAATCCTCTCCACAAAACAACTTGAGAAGCCTTCAGTAAACTTCCTTTTGTGAAAGGCTCTCACACTCAGTTGCTCTTTTGAGAATGTGTATTGTGAAGACATAACTCAATACAACCTGTACACAACATTTGAATTACTTCTCTGGAAAAGTGCAGCGAAGGCAGATGATTTGCAGCAGAATCCCACCGCTTTGATTCAATAATCAATGTCGGTAAATAAAGCTGCCGGGCTCCGGCTTAATAGAAGCAGCGCCGCGAGGTTTGAGCCTCAGCGGTGGTTTCGCCTGCAGTCGATCGCGCCTCTACAGCAGGGGTTGCGAGTACTCGGGGAAATCTTTCCCTAAAATCTTTCCCCACGTCTGAAAGCTCCAGAGACTCAGTGACGGACGACAGGCTGCAACAACAGGAGGCCGCTCTCTGCTGTGTCGGTGGCGAGCGGGAGGCTTTGAAGTTCACGTGTCGACGTTGTTTGTTATTCCAGGCAGAACACCGCAGAACGTGGTAAACGTGAACACAACTTCGCTTTCATGGAGTGAATTCAAAGTGCCAATGTCCATATGGTTGATCGGCCCAAGAGCGCGAGGCGCTTTTCAGCAATAATTGATGTTTTAGCTCATAAAACATGCAGACTGCTGGATGAAGAGAGGTCAGCTGTTTGAGAGCTACCAGTCTCAATAATCATATGTTGTATTTAGGGCTGGGCAAAGTTGAAAAAAATGAACTGATTAATCGCATGATTTTTCTGTGATTAATCGCATTATGCGCCAAATTCAACAATGAAGTAAAAACTAGTGTATTGCAGCTTTTATTTTGAAGTAATGTTATCAGAACAATATAACATCACTCTGGAGCAACAGCAAGTTAACATACATACATATATAGTTTATACATCTGTTTTATTTATTATGAACAGGTACTGTTCAGTAGTAAGGGTCCCTGTGAGGGACAAACCACTCCTTCTTTGGTCCATGTTCAGTAGTAAGGGTCCCTGTGAGGGACAAACCACTCCTTCTTTGGTCCATGTTCACATGTTCAGTCTGTTTCTTACCTTAAAGATGTTAAATACCAGCAGTTAATTCACTTTATACAAAAGCAATAAGTGTTTTTCATGTTTTCAGTTCAGTTTTTCTTCCTCAGTGATAAAGTCCAGTCTGTGTTGTCTTGAACAAGTGACCTGAACATCGTGTGATGTAAGGAAAGTTCTCTGAGAGAAGAGTAAAGATCCAGAAGTGATGCTGCTTTAAAGTGCTCTGCATGGATCAGACCGCGGGGTCAGGAGCTTTGAACATGCGTGATTAACTTTCAATCTGGGCCTGCTGGTGTGTGAGCGCTTTCACATCAGACTCAAATTGTCAACACGGAAGTGCACGCGCACAGTAAAAGCAGTGTCGTTGTATTTTATTTATAGCTGCATCTTATTTATTTATTTTTCATGTTTGATTGACCTCACGCGGGCCGGACTGGGAGAGCCATGAGACGCCAGGTCTGAACTACGGAGAGATTTAAAGCGATAAGCCCCTCCTCGTGCAAAAAAAAATAATCCAAAAAAACCAACAACATTCAGTTAACGCATGATCAAATAGTTAACGCTGTTAAAGGATTGACAAATTAATCTCCCGTCAACGCGTTAATCTGCCCAGCTCCAGTTGTATTACAAACATTATTGCTTGAATCGTCTGAAGCTGTATTTTTATTTGTTGTGGTCAATATCCTGATGACGTTGTTAGCATGTTAGCATCCAGCAGAAGCAGAGCTCCATTAGCAAGTCCAGAAAAGTCCCTCCCCTTTTATGTCTGTGTTTGGTCTCCACCAGCTGCTGCTCAACGCTCCGCACACGTAGCGTGCAGCAGGTAGCATATGTAGCAGGGAGCATGCAGCAGGTAGTGTGCAGCAGGTAGCGTGCAGCAGGTAGCATATGCAGCAGATAGCATGCGGCAGGTAGCGTGCAGCAGATAGTGTGCAGCAGGTAGCGTGCAGCAGGTACCATACGCAGCCGATAACGTGCGGCAGGATACGTGCAGCAGGTAGCATATGTAGCAGTTAGCATGCAGCAGCTCGCATGCAGCAGTTAACGTGCAGCAGGTTGCGTGCAGCATGGAGCGTTCAGCAGGTAGCATGCAGCAGTAGCATGCAGCGGTTAAACTAGATCTCTGTGTCGTATTACCAAGAAGATATGAATTCATTAAACACGTAAACATCATAGCCCGCTTCCAAGCGAGGGTGGACACCAGAGGGTGAAGCAGCTTTTTGGTTCAAAAACAAAACGTCTAACAATAACTAAAATAAGCTAAAATGGTTTCTCGAGCTGATGTAAGTGAGTTCTCTTTGGCACTACGAGCAGCTCCTCTCACATTGCAGGCATGTCATTAGGCATTTAAAACATATTTATTTAATGCGGCAATAGACAGGCTTTTACCTTAAACTTCTCAAAAGGTAATAAATGTTGATTGTACAACAAAATATGAAAATAAGGAAAACTAACACGTTTGAGAGTTAAATATTTGTCTATTTTCCCTTTTAGTGATAATATATTCAGATACATATTTTTAAAATCAAATCAACAGTATTTTTTGTTACATTTTAAACCAAATCAAATAATCCACTATTGTTCCAGCACAACAAAAACATGGCTCCCTACTGCAGTTTTTGCTAATAAACGGTATCATTTCACACAATAATCAGCACACAACTACTGAAGGAGTTGAGAGATGACTTATGTTTATGTAATTTGAGTAATAAACTAGATGATTTCTCTCTTCAGCAGTTGAAGAGAAAAGGAGTTTAGTTGAAGAAGGGATGAATAAAGCATCTCAGTGTGCGGCTCCTCTCAGGGAATAGAAAGCTGCAGATCAACGCCTCACAGCTCAGTGAAACCCAACCCGCTGCCTCTCCACCCCCTGCGGCTCTGAACTCGCCCTCCACACCCAAGAGGACCAGCCCGTTCTCCTCTTCCCTCCTTTGTGGTCCGAGCGATGACATCACAGGTGGGTTTGAGTTTCCAGGACTTTCATGAAGGCAGCGATGCCTGTAAAAGAAAACCAAAAAAAAAAACCCAAGAGAAACAGCTCATCCAGACCAGCTGAGGCAGCGGGAGGCTAAGACGAGAACTGTGCTGCAGCCCAACCTCCACAGAAGAGAACCACGGGATGTTTGCAAAAAGAGAAAATCCCCAGGCGCTACGATAAAGGAATGAGTGGAAGGGAAACACTCAACAACACACACAACAGCTCCTCAAAAGGATCAGAACCATGTTCAGAGGACCAACTTCAGGGCAACAGGAACAATGCAGAGAACAACACAGAGAACAATACAGAGAACAACACAGAGGCTTTTCTGTTACAAGGGGAATTCCACCAGACTGTATCATATTATATTATTAATATTGTCAGTGCTGGTGACCAGGTTACATTATGGCTGCACAGGGCGTTGATAAGCGTGCTCATATACAGTATGAAGTCAAACGTGTTGCCCCAGCCTGACATGTGTTTAAAAGTAGTACATCTGAAACATGTATCCACTGGGTTTTCCTTTGAGTAAATATTCTCTAGGTCAAAAGAAGTTGTCTTTGAAGGTAGAAGAAGCTGGCTTTTGAAGGTTCCTTAAGCATTCCCATTTAACTTTTTGCTGCTGAAATATTTGCACAAAAGTTTGTTGGACGTAAAACATTCTAAAAGCTTTAGGAAGAAAGACTTTAAAGGTTCACTGATCAAAACTCTTCCACGAGCATCGGGTCAACCCACGAGGTTTGTAGACAATCATCAGCAACCGGGTCTGGGGAACTTTTAGCCGGCTGCAGCTCATTATTTTGGGTCTAACGGCAACTTTATTCTTTCGGTTGAGTCTCACAGCTTATCACATTAGCCTCATTTCCAGCTGCTTTTCTTCAGTGGAAAAAAGCTCCAAGTAACCCACAATGCACTGCCTGCCCACACAGTTAGAGACTGTGAGGCTGAGCTGTGAGCACGGTGGAGCATCTAGCAGCCAATATCGTACTCACACTCAGCTGGCCACAATGCTAACGTTGCTCTGGCTAGTAGCATTGATGTATAACTTTAAAAATGGAGACATGAAGTTCCTGCCTGACTGGAGCCACAATCACATGATGGTACTACATTGTACTATATTGTACAGTAAAGTGTACTCACTCAAAAGGATGGATTAGGTTTAATAATTACATTGCATTTCCTTTAGCTGACGCTTTTATGCAAAGAGACTTACAATAAGTGCATTCAACCGTGAGGACAAACTCAGAACAACAAGAATCAGCAAAGTACAAAGCACTAAGAACTAATCTTAATGGATAACTATTTATTTCTTATTATTAAATACTGTCTATAGTGTGCCTCTAAATGATCCATCAGAAGATGGAATAAAACTATTTGTAAATATTATCAGCGCTGTTCATCTTTGACACAATAAGAAATAACATTTATTTTCATTTAAACATATTAAATTAACCAGTGTCATCTTTTTATATTTTCCTTCCTCTAACGACATGAGAGTGGCCTGACATTGAGGTGGGATGACTCACCTGTCTCTAGAGGCGGCTTAACCTGAAACCGCTTCATGTTTGGTGGAGTCAGTGGATGCTCTCAATGCAGCAGCCATGCAGACTTCCCACCTTCACATGAAGAGAAGTCTTTCAGGAACATGTCACACTTGTTATTTTTAGCAGGCAACCATCCTGAATGCATCAGTACGGAACACCGGCTGTGAGCATCATTAAAACAAACACCATCGCAGCGCATGTCCTCGAGATCTCCTGCTGGTCAAAACCTCATATGAACTATGACAGAAGTACAGAATCATAACTCCAAAGACATCGCATCTGTATATTATTAAAGTGCAGTGAGACTGCAACTCCCTCCAGGTGGAATGCCATCTTCATTACCTCACTACAGGAGGTATACATCACAAAGAGGAGAGCCAGAAATATAACGTTCCCTCTGCTAAAGCACACTGTGGGAAGCATATACACATCCAACTGTGGGCTGCTGTTATAAGTTATGCGCTCGCTGATGAATCAGTTTGCCTGAAAAAGTCCTTATAGTTGTTTTCTGTGTGATGAATAGAAAGTGAAAGAGCCAGAAGGACTCGTGCTTCTTGTCTCTCCAAGGACAGGAAGCAGAATGCTTTGATTGGGTAACAATACATAAATCAAAAGCCTTGGCACGTTAGTGGAATAACAGTGGTGATTATTCAGTAAAGACTGATAGGTTAAGGTGAGAGAGAACCATTAGAACATGATTGGCCTTTTAGAGAGCAAGTGAAGCCACGCATCACATTAAAGGTCTCAGGAAACGGCTGAGTGCTATTTTAAACCTCCTATCTCAACGTATCCTCATACACTCTTCCTCATACTCATCATCTGTTGCTTGTCTCGTCTAACGTCTCATGTCTAATGTTGCAGCTTTCACCAAGGAGAATTCCTCCTTTGTGAAAACCTTCCTGGCAAATTAACGCTTTCTGATTCTGATGCAAACGTTCATATTATATCCTCTGAAGAAAATTAGTTTTCTAATGAAAGACACGTGTCTATTTTCTCTTCTTACATTCATACGACCTTTTCAAAATAAACTCCCGTCCTCAGTTTGGTTTCAATGTGTCGCTGGGCGAGACACTTAACCCAACATTTCACTTGAAAAAGTCAATGTGTGTACCCATTTATACACCCCAGTGAAGTGTTTACGCAAACACACAACGACTTGTACAGTTAAAGCACTTTGAGTGGCCATGGCCATTAGTCTTGGCAACAAAACTACTTGTTTAGGTTGAGAAATAGCTTGTGACATTCTTTGTTAGGTTTAGACATCAAAGCCACAGGTTTCAGACATGATTGTTGTTTGGGTTAAAATGACTAAAGTACGCAAGTGACAAATGAATCAAGGTGGACTTCTGTCTTCACATGAGGTTTGAAGTGGTCTGCAGGCTGAAAGGTTGCTGTTTACTTCCCTCTCCTCCCCCACAAGGTGAGTGCTTTACTAGTCTTCATACATCCACATTCATGGTTTGTGGATAACACATGAAATCATTTGGTGAGAGATCTATAAATTAGAGCGCATTGTTTTTTTCCTAGCCTTTGCTATGAATGCTGACCAGCCTGCACATTTACATTCAAAGTGTAAAAACAGTAAGCTAGGGAAGGACTAGTTGCCTCAGTTGATTTAAAATGTGTTTTCTCTGCAGAAATCCTTCTGCTAATCATCTGGCAACCCTCTGAAAGCATCTTGAGACCATCTTGGGGGTCCGTACCCCTCAGGTTGAAAACTGCTGATAACATAACATTAAATGTAGATCATTTGAACAGAAATGATGAAAAATGGAACTGAGTTCAAAAGTCCAAAACCAGAAGAGAAGACACTCCAGTGACAGCAAACACACTCACATCTTTCTTTAATGTCTCCATAGCAAGTGAATACATGGCAGAAGTTGCATTGAAGCAGGTACTTGTCGGTGTCTGCGAGTCTCTCTGGAGTCTCCAGGAACACAACTTGTCCCAGCGTCCTTTTAAGCTCCGACACATCTGCTCTGTCAGAAGATACCGAGTGAGACGTCGTCTCAGGAGCGAGACGTTCTCCAAAGTGTGTGAGCTCCTTCAGCTATTGACTCAAACGGCTCAGGAAACCCCCCTTCCCTCCGTCTGTAGCTCTGAGAGCAGCGTTCAGCACAACAGCTGCTCAGATCCCGTTCAAAGGCTCGCATACCGTTACAGACGACGCTCCCACCGTCGGGGTTACGGGGGGAAACCGAGCACGAGAGGCGGCGGCGGCACACCGCTGAGAGATGTGACTGTTTTTGTCAACTGGAGTCACACCCCGTCCATTCCAACCCACATGGGAGTCGGATGACAGACCCGCGACTCGTGTCTGATGGCACTTTCTTGAACGCCTGTAACGCCCCTGGGTGAAGAGACAGTCTCCTAAGTGGAATTGCCCATTAGGAGTCGGCCGACACGGGTGTTTCAAAGCAAGAAGCTGCCTTGTGCTTTGAAAAGAAGTCCTTTAAACCGTCTCCACAGCTCCATATATAAGAATAACAGAGCCTCCACTCTGTGCTTTCTTCCATTATGCTCCAGTGAAGAAATGAGGCTGGATTGCTTCAGTCCGAGAACACTAATTAGGCCCCAAAAAATTCAAAGTCTGAGACTCGGCCTCCTGGTTGAGGGTGCAATCCTTACAGTTAAATGTTCTTCACAACTCGGTCTCACTCCCAACTTGTCAAATACTTGGTGAGTTTCCCTCCACGCACTGCGCTGCTAACTACCTCCAAACCAACCCGCGTCATGTTTAGACAGCTGACATAGTGTCAGCTGTCAAGGCAGCCGACGTATCCTCAGACAACGTTCAGATCATAACTTGCTAGGTTAGGTTAAGTTAGGTTTAGGCAACAAAGCAACACATTTCCGCTTACAACAAAGTTCCCCTTGGGGATTAATAAAGTATCTACCTGTTGAGGAAAAGATTGCTGTTCAAGTGCTGTTCACAAAGTATACTATTCTGTAACTACTAATAAGTCAACTTTGGACTTCTTAGTTCCCATCGGGAACCTTTTACCCCAGAGAAGCTGTCTCTTGGGTGAAAGGTTGATTATTTCTTGGAATATCTAGGGATTATGAGCATTCATAGACGTAGCTACGGATGCCGGATGAAACCGGTTTCAACAAGCGGAGGCTTCATGTGGAACTACAAGTCAACGTTAACATTTTCTCACGTGAGTCGGGAGGTCACGTGACCTGACTGTGTACGTAATGTGACTTTTTGCGATATGCTCAGTCCTGCTGGCACATTGAATCACTCCATCTTGGGAGTTTAATCGTGGCGTTTGAGTTTGATGTGAAACGTTGTGTTTGTCCCTTTGATCCAGAGGAGCCACAAATGTTTCCCCCACTGTTTTTATTTCAAGAATACTTTGTTTTCCAAACGCGGGAATACTAGTCATGTTATTGCTGTCAGGTTTCATAGTTTCAACTTTCAGCATCTAACTGCTCGTTGAGCAACGCATGGTGTAAATGCACAACGGGAGTTGTATTAAACTTGAATATTCACGCAGCCTTCACAGTCTTTTACCTTTTGAAGTATCAGATATGTTTCCAGCACAGTTCACTGTGTAATCTTTGGCACTGGTGAGTCAACTAGGAGAGTTTCATGTCCAGCCGTCAGTCATCTAAAACTGTCTATGGGAAAAAAAACTGCACCAGACTTTTACTGCACATGAAATAACTCTGAAATAACACGACTGGATTTCCATTCAATCTGCTGATCGTATTAACAGATGCAAGAAGATTCATTTGTACGTTTTGTCTTTCCACCCATCATCTCCACCATTCATCCTGGTCGTCATCTTGGGGGACTGGATCCAGACATGTCCTCATGCTGGGAACAGATTGCCACAAGTCTTCTCTGGAGATGTTTCAAAATGGTCACTTGTGCAATCATCTCTTCTAGTTCACAAGCCAACATTTATTTATTGGACGATTCCAAGTGAACTCGAGTGTGGTTCAAGAAAACAAAACAACATAATCTGTTGCAGGATGTGAACCAAACAATAATCCATCAACAATCACTTATGACTGCAGTTTAATTGTATGACCAAAAACAAGTCATATGATCATTGAACGCCCATACTGAAGCGGATCATACAGAAAGAGAGAGAGATGTGTTCGTGGAAATGGCTTAAGTATATCATTATTTGTTGGTAATATTGTGTTAACATTGATAATGGTTTTATTGCATGTTGAATCTTTGGCAACATTGTTAGTTTGGAATAAGTTTGCCGAATAAGAAGCTTTAAATTGAGAGAAGAGGACCTTGTCCTCTTCCTGAGCCTCTCGCTCTTCACTCTGAAGAGAAACTCATCTCAGTCCAATAAACAAATGCTAGAAACAGCACATTTCCTCTCTGTCAGCAGGGTGCGTTGGAGTAAAAATAAAACGCTGCCATCGTGTCTGGACTCTCAGCCTCTGGTAGCAGCACGGTCCTCTTTCAACTCTTCAAATACCGACGCTGGTCCGTGACTCGGCTCTTCACACAATGTTCCCTTTTAGCATTAGCACAAATTTGCCCCTCGGTACACGCACAGTGTCCTTTCAAAATAAACCTGCGTCTGGAAGCTAAGTCGCGGTAACCGATCCACGTGGTGGAGGAGAAGAGGTTGAAGGTAACTTGACTGAGGAACAAAGCGTACTAACAACACTGATAACTACCAATATTACTCAATGATGTTCATCCTGTTCCTGCCGCAATGTTTTTATGTCTTCATTCTTGTATCTGTTTAAAAAACAGGTCAATTTGAAAAACAATGATAAAAAGAGTTTGAAAGAGAAAGGTTAATTAAATGAGACGTCCCGTCTGTTGTGTTGTGTGATTATGTGTGTTTATATTTCACACCTGGGTAGTGAACAAACTATAAAGCGTTCAGACAGACTCTGCTCTGTGACTTCCCTCACGGAGTTCAGTGCATCACAGCGCTCCTCAAATAACCGTCTGTCTCGTTCCTGAAAGGGGAGCAGACATTTATGAGCCTCATAATCAGGTGGAGTTTTGACATGGATCATTTCTCATTTCATATCTGGGTGAAACAAAACAATGCCCTTGCACTCAGGCTGAAATATTACCCAAGAGGATCGTAAGCGATGAAGCACCAGTGGTCTCTAAATGCTCTCACCGAGCGAGGCGGCTTCTTTTTGATGCCTGGTGAGGCCCTCGAGGTGGGCGGGGCCAAACATGAGAGTAACGGAGATTCTTGTTTTCTTTTCAAATGTTAATGTGGGATTATGTAAGTGTGTCAAAATTACATTCACCATGGATTTATTTTCCATGATTCTATTAACCTTGTGGAAACCGTGCGCCAAAATCCTCCCGCGTCAATTTTAAGTCCCAGCACGCCCCATTCAGACAATCTTTTGGCATAAAATACGTCATTTTTCCATATTTGAACCGAATGACATAGTGTTTTTGACTGAAACTTCTTCCTAACAGGACACGACTTTGTTTTATTGTGATTTCTGTTGCAGATTCTGATTCTTTAGGTCCTAATCTTTCCAAAAAGGTGTCTTATTGACGCTCCAGAAGGCTTTTATGAGGAATCTGGTTCATATCATGCTGGATGTTCATAGTTATGATTAAAATATCTTTTAAAAGTGATTTTTTTGCAGATATATGTTTTTCCCAATTCTTTGTTGAACAAATACATACAATAAACACAAGAATTGTAATTAATTTGGGGTTGCTACGACAACTGAAACACAGAGAAAAGGAGGTCTGGAGATAAAATGAGCATTATTTTTGTCCCTGTATGAACAAATGAAAACATTTAGCCACCAGTCTAAAGGCCTCCACACAGGTGTAAACAACATGGGAATTCATAATAATCACTGTTTAATATTTCATGTCCTGGTCTCTTACTGTGCTCAGTAAGAGAAGGAGTGGATCTGGTCTGCCTCGGTCGTCGTGGTTCAGACTGCAAAGCCTGCTGTTGTTGTTTCATACATGTAAAGGGACTCGACGTGCAAATTAATCATATTAAACATGTAACAGAGGCCTGAACATGGTGAAGCTTGAGACCCAGGAAGATCTGCTTAAAAAAGGATGTTTTCTGGCCATGAAAGCCCAGAGAAGCAGCTCAGTTTACATAGAGCCACATAATGCTCATGGAAATGCATAAGGGCCCCTCGTGAAACGACATAAGCCTCTAGGTTCAAGCTCCTGAAGAGCCCTCTCTGATAAATGCTTGCATAAGTGCTCGGTTAGCAGGCCTATGACATCATCATGCTCTGATAGAACAACAGTTTACAAGCAATGACCGCAGATGGAGTAGACTGACCATTAAACACAAAGCTGGATTGTGAAAGAACTGCCAAATGTCTCATGCTATTATTCCAAGGTGACCTCAGCCCTGCTTCCTGTCAGCAGTCACAGCAGGTCTAAAAGGTGCAGGCGGTGTTTCTCCTCTTTCAGACGGGTGCTCTTCATGTTCCCTCATGAGTGAAACACTGATGTTCATCGCTAGTACTGACATGGAATCAGACCTCAGCTTAGTGGCAGTAGATTCATGTGAAACAATTTACATGTAAATTCAAGAGGACAAAGTTTGGACCACTAGTAGCCCTGGAGCAGTTCTCTTGTGTTGGGGTCCTCATTTTGAGTGCATGAACATGCACGCCCATTCCTGGCGTCACACACATGATACTGGTGAACAATTGGTGGTTTGTTCAAACTCATCAGAATACCACGGCTCGGTCAGTGGCCTTGCGCTTCAAACGGTCTACGTGTACGTTTGCCGTTCGTTTTGGACGTGCCAGGCACAGTGTTTCAAAATAAACTTCAGTCTAAACAGAAAGATAAGCACCTAGTTTCAGGTAAGAAAAGATCACGGTTGAAGTTGTCAGCAGAGTGACTAACAACTCACGAGACTAGCAAGTACGTAACTGCCAAGTGCATCATGACCCACGTGAATCATGTTCAGTTCAGTTTATTTTCTATAGCCCAAAATCACAAATACAAATTTGCCTCGGAGGGCTTTACAATCTGTGCACATGACATCCTGTCCCAGGACCTCTCATCCGATTAGAAAAACTCCTCCAAATAAAGAAAGTAAAAACCCTTTTACAAGGAAAAAAAGAGAAGAAACCTTCATAGAGCAACAGAGGAGGATCCTCTCCAGGATGGACAGAAGCAACAGATGTCATGTGACCAGAAGGAGCATCGTGACAGAGTTACAGCTCATTACATGAATATGACAGAAACTATTCATACAATAAGTAGCGTACGCATGGACAACGATCCAGATAACCACATCCATGTCAGCAGAAGGAAGTAGAGAGGGCGGGCATCAGCAGGGCCATGGCAGGAGGCAGGACCAGCTCCACACAGCCACACAGGTTTCCTGGGTGAAAGTCCTACGTTTGTTTGACCCGTTCACCACCTCTCCCAGTTCTCCAACACTAAGCGGAGTATGAAGTTCGTTGAAAGCTCCGTGTGGTGCATCCAGACTTCAGTGCGGTGGTATTTGAGTTGGCAACCCGAACAGGTTGAACAAAGACGGAGCGGAAGAAGCCTGCCAGCGAGTCAACGTGGATGCAAAGAATGCAAACGTAGAGGCAGATATTGCTTTGCAAATGTTTATACAGAAGGAAATGTGGACATGCAGTTTGTAACATTTAAAGAATGGACACTCTATGTTTTGATGAATAACACTGAATATAAACACAACTTTCTCTTGACAAGAAAGCTCCACATGTCACATTTAAATTGCTAAAACTGTCCAACTCTGGACAAAGTGAGTGTTTAGCTGATTTCCTGCTGCAACACGTGGAGAAGTTTGAGTCGAGTTTTCTTTCTTTCTCTCTCGCTCTAAGATATATTTCATACTCATTCCTGTCATCCACTGCACGATGTGTTTCTATTAATCTAAAACATGTTTCAACTAAACTAAAACCTGTGTCGTAACAGTGATCATCATCAATATCAGCCTTTTTATTCCCCTTTCAGCTACACTTGTTTGGAAATGAAAACATTACTCTGAAGTTTGCAATGTAGAATTTTAGACGTGTGGAACATAAAAAAAACTTATGAGAAAAATACATATTAATATTCTGTTTAATTTTTCATAATTCTTTTTCTTTCAGAAACCTTTGCTATCTTTTTTAATGTCATGTGATGTATTAATCTATAAAAATTGCTGTGCTAGATAGAATCAGAAAAGGCTGGTTTTGCAGTTTTTCATTTTTCATCTGTCTGCGTCTCATCTTATCAAAACGTTCTGCTGCGTCAAACCAGGACATCAAACCTCCAGCCTCTCATTATGTTTCATGAATCACAGCTGACTGAAATGTTTACGTAGGTTTAAATATATATATATATATATATATATATATATATATATATATATATATATATATATATATATATATATATATATATATATATATAAAATTAACATTCCTGTATTAATACAAACTATCAATTTATTATTCATGAATTCTAGGGAAGTCAACACGGCTCATTCAGCAATACGAATGTAAACTCTGATATAAAAGCAGCGCCAAATCCTAAAACACTAGATTGCATCTTTTATGATGTGAATGAACCAAATGTCTGCTCAACAGGATAACAGTCACTAGACTTCCATTTTAAAAGAGAAAGCACGACGTGCAATTGAAGCTGTGCAATCCTCAATTAGCTATATGAGTAATAGAAATTGTTTGTAGCTGTGAGGCAGCTGTGTCTCTTGAGATGCACATGCTGAGAAATAAAAGAAATGTTCAGATCACGTTCAATCATATTCTAGTTGACTCACTTAATGAATACATTTTACAATGCATCATACATTTGTATGATGTATTGCTAATCAAATGGCTACGTTTGAAACTCTCAGCCAAAAGTTGAGTATTTATAAAATACCCATGTGCACATTTTATTTTACATGTATACAGTTCAGTTTAGTTTGGTTTACTTTTTGCTCGCCAGCATTTTATTTTCCAATTAGGGGCAGTGAAAGGAGCCCGTTGGACTCCTCCTGAGGAGACGCTCATTGCTTTGGATTGATTCGTTGCGCTTCTACTATTTCATGGCCTGAGAAAGAAGTCATTAAGTTTAAAGGCAGAGTTAATACCTTTATACAGGTTTAATCTGCAAGTGCACAGATTAATCCAATTATTTGCAGCAAGTTTGATCTTCCTTTCAATTTATTTTTCATTCATAACTATTCATTTCAAGAACTTAATTCCTATTAATAAAAGTATGTTTATTTTAATTATATGTACTGTAAAGACAAAGGATTATCTGAAGTATACTCAGGATGGATACGCTTCTGTGCATAAATTTATATACAAAACCACAGACTGACTCTATGTGCAATGACATCATCACCACATTCATTCCTAGATGACCTTATTTGTAGAGTTGAAGGAGCAGCTACGATGTTAGCATAGCCCAACACCGATTGATCCAAACTCCAACCAGGAATCAAAAATTAAAAAAAAAAAGTTTGCTTTTTTTTTTAGTCTTTATTATATCTCTTAACTGCAATCAAATGAACCCAAAATATGTTTATTTTGGGTTCATGTTGGGGACCAGTCTATGCTTCATGTGTTAAAGCTGCATTCTCTCTCCTGACCACCAGGGGGCGACTCCTCTGGTTGTATAGAAGTCTATGCTTCATGTGTTAAAGCTGCATTCTCTCTCCTGACCACCAGGGGGCGACTCCTCTGGTTGTATAGAAGTCTATGCTTCATGTGTTAAAGCTGCATTCTCTCTCCTGACCACCAGGGGGCGACTCCTCTGGTTGTATAGAAGTCTATGCTTCATGTATTAAAGCTGCATTCTCTCTCCTGACCACCAGGGGGCGACTCCTCTGGTTGTATAGAAGTCTATATAAGTGACTCTACTTCTCTCTTGATGTATTCCCTCAGTAAACATTGTAAACATGAGTTTATGTCTCAATCTCTAGTTTCAATGTATTCTTCAATACTGCATGATGTTCAGTCAAATAGAAAATAAAGTGGAGTATTATTTAGGGCGGGGCCTATTGTGACCACATGGAGGTAGGCCCCTCCTCCTCTCACTGCTTTGTAGTTACATGGGAATTATCTCAACATAGGCTGACACAGTGGTTACAACGGCACACGTGTGTGCTGTATGAACTGCTCTATAGAGATTGTGTGTCAGTAGTTAGTGTGTTCCTGTTTGGTCGGTCGTTAGCTCATCAGCTAGCCCTGCGAACAGTCGCTACTGTCCAGATGAAATTAAATGCATATTTGCATTACGTGCAAGCATGTATTGAAAGCCAAATGTTGATTATTTTAATATTAAGCCTTTTACCAAATGAGATAAGTAAACAAATGGATAAGATTCTTTCAAATTAACTCAAGCGGTAGATTATTTCAGAGCTGCCGAGATGCATTTCCAACTATACAAATGTGATTGAGAGATGAGCATTCGCGTTTAAACCAAAGGCTTAACAGCTCCATGGTCACTCTGAAATAAAAAGGCCTCGGGCTCTATTATTTAGCAAAACAGCATTTACATATACCTTGAACGCAGCTTTTAAGGGAACAAAGGTGATGTTTGGCTAAATTGATGCGTCTGTGAAAGCAGACGAGATGTTTGCTGTGAAAGCGCGCGGCGGCCTGTTGTGGCTGCTCGCCGCCCGCTCATCCCTCTCGCCCGTCAGATAAAGGCGGCTCGGTGGCGGCCGCTATCAGAGCAGACAGCTGCGGCCGCATTGTGCTGCTGGGCCCGATGCAACCCCCCTCGACCGACACACAACCCGCTGCCTGGTCCAGAATCTCCTGCACCCATCACCTCGCCCTCCCACTCCGCCGCACGGCGTCGAGCACGCGTGCAGCTATCGAGCTCGACCTCGGCCGTTCCTCATTCAGACGGAGATAGCGCAAAGCTGTGTGCTGATGACTGCCCATGACTGCCCCCACCCGACCAACACAATCACATTCTCAGAATTCAGGTTGTGTGTGTGTGTGTGTGTGTGTGTGTGTGTGTGTGTGTGTGTGTGTGTGTGGGACACAACAGGGCCCTGCACGCTGTGATACAGCAGCAGGTTTTGAGTATCCAAGCGAGAAACGAGTCATTTGTGTTCACGTCTCTCTGGCCAGCTCCTCCGTGCTCCGGGTCTGCAGGCCGTCAGGAGGAAGCGTGCGTGTGGTTAACGTGTTCGTACAGCTGCTGAACCCCAGAACGGTGATTTTCACCCAAGTGATTGTGTTACGTTATTTTCATTGTGTTGCTTTTGTCTGAGTTGCCTGGGTCTTTGTGTAGCATCATGGTGCTTACAGACGTTATTGAAGGTGGGTGTGTCTTATTAAAGGTGGGCGTGTCATATTGAAGGTAGGCGTGTCTTATTGAAGGTGGGTGTGTCTTATTGAAGGTGGGCGTGTCTTATTAAAGGTGGGCGTGTCTCATTGAAGGTGGGTGTGTCTTATTGAAGGTGGGCGTGTCTTATTAAAGGTGGGCGTGTCTCATTGAAGGTGGGCGTGTCTTATTGAAGGTGGGTGTGTCTTATTGAAGGTGGGTGTGTCTTATTGAAGGTGGGCGTGTCTTATTAAAGGTGGGCGTGTCTCATTGAAGGTGGGTGTGTCTTATTGAAGGTGGGCGTGTCTTATTAAAGGTGGGCGTGTCTCATTGAAGGTGGGCGTGTCTTATTGAAGGTGGGTGTGTCTTATTGAAGGTGGGCGCGTCTCATTAAAGGTGGGCGTGTCTTATTGAAGCTGGGTGTGTCTTATTGAAGGTGGGCGTGTCTTATTGAAGGTGGACGTGTCTTTATTGAAGGTGGGTGTGTCTTATTAAAGGTGGGCGTGTCTTATTGAAGCTGGTTGTGTCTTATTGAAGGTGGGTGTGTCTTATTGAAGGTGGGCGTGTCTTATTAAAGGTGGGCGTGTCTTATTGAAGCTGGTTGTTTCTTATTGAAGGTGGGTGTGTCTTATTGAAGGTGGGCGTGTCTTTATTGAAGGTGGGTGTGTCTTATAGAAGGTAGGCATGTCTTATTGAAGGTGGGTGTGTCTTATTGAAGGTAGGCGTGTTTTATTAAAGGTGGGTGTGTCTTATTGAAGGTGGGTGTGTCTTATTGAAGGTAGGCGTGTTTTATTAAAGGTGGGTGTGTCTTATTGAAGGTGGGTGTGTCTTATTGACGGTAGGCGTGTTTTATTAAAGGTGGGTGTGTCTTATTAAAGGTGGGCGTGTCTTATTGAAGCTGGTTGTGTCTTATTGAAGGTGGGTGTGTCTTATTGAAGGTGGGCGTGTCTTTATTGAAGGTGGGTGTGTCTTATTTAAGGTGGGTGTGTCTTATTAAAGGTAGGCGTGTCTTATTAAAGGTGGGTGTGTCTTATTGAAGGTGGGCGTGTCATATTGAAGGTAGGCGTGTCTTATTGAAAGTGGGTGTGTCTTATTGAAGCTGGTTGTGTCTTATTGAAGGTGGGTGTGTCTTATTGAAGGTGGGCGTGTCTTTATTGAAGGTGAGTGTGTCTTATTGAAGGTGGGTGTGTCTTATAGAAGTTAGGCGTGTCTTATTGAAGGTGGGTGTGTCATATTAAAGGGGGTTATATATATAGATAAATTAAAATAGGAGATCAAATTGCCTTGTGTTGTTGTTTTTCAATATTAGAAGTATTTTTATTAGGTACATTATATCAGTTGAATATAACCAACGTTAGTGATGGTTACTATTTTTAACATTAGTGCTCTAAGGTTAACACAGCCGAGCGGAGAGGAGCCTCATCCCACACAGCCCAAACCACAACGACTCCTACACTTTTGTGGTCTCAGTTTTTGGGAAGGTACCGTAGATAAGATGAATTCCATGCACACGTGCACATCCCCCCCAAAACCTCCAAGCCTGCAAAATTCATGCACTTCAGCATAATATTTCAAAGTGCTCCAAAACCTGGAAAAAGACTACATGCTTCAGGGGGGGAGGATGATGTGCTGCAGCTGGACAATGTGCACAAATACTCAAAATGGTTTCCTTTTTCTTCCCTGGTGAGACTCGTGAGAGGAAATGTGTGAGAGAAGCAGTTTTTATAACAGAATGCATTGGACCCAAAGATATTAAAGAAGCATGTCCGACTGTGCTGTCTGTATTCCATGCCCTGTGCAGTCCTGTAGATTATTTAAGCTCCGTATTGACTGTGGTCTTCATCTATAATGTATATAGTAAATACATATTCATCCACCTTTCTGGCTGGCGGCGAGGTTTTCCTGAGAGGTAGAATAACAAGTGTTGACTCCTAAAGAAAAACAAGCCGCCTGCAAACACCTGTGATGTGTCTGTGTGTGTCTCTCAGGACTTCCTGGACACAAAGAGGTGGTCTTTGGTCCTTTTCATGTCTTCACTCGGCCCTAATAACAAGCCGGCCTGGCCTGAAAGGCATCACCTCTGCCAAGGTGCTGTTTGTGATAAGTGCTCAGAGGAAGACAGAGTTCAGGAAATACAAACTTCCCTTAGTTTGTGTCTGCAGGCTTGGGAGGTCTCCAGGAAGACGAGCGTTTAACCCCCCGTTTTCCACGGGTGACGCAGTTTGTGTCAAACAAATTCCTTTCATGTGTTCCATGTCGGCCCAGAACACCTCAGAAATCAATTATCTAATGATATAGTTTCTCTGGATGGTATTGCTTTGGCATCCACCACCACCGTAAGGAATCTTGTAGTTATATTTGACCAGGACTTTAATCCCTTAATCAACATATAAAACAAATTTCAAGAATTGCCTTTTTTCACTTACGTAATATTTCAAAAATCAGACATATCCTCTCTCAAAATGATGCAGAAACGTTAATTCATGCATTTGTTACTTCAAGACTAGATTACTGTAACTCCTTATTATCAGGCTGCTCTGGTACGGCCCTCGGGTCTCTCCAGTTGATACAAAATGCTACAGCTCGTGTACTAACGAGGACTAGAAAGAGAGATCACATTACTCCTGTATTAGCCGCTCTTCACTGGCTTCCTGTAAGATTTAGAATTATATTTAAAATCCTTCTCCTCACCTATATAGCCTTAACTGGTAATATTTTAAAGAGCTTATAGTGCCATACTACCCCACTAGAGAGTTGTGTTCATTGAATGCAGGGTTACTTGTGGTGCCCAGAGTCTTAAAAAATAGGTTGGGGGCTACAGCCTTCAGTTATCAAGCTCCTCTTCTGTGGAATAAGCTTCCACTTTCAGTCAGAGGGGCAGACACGGTCAGCTTAGTTAAGAGTAGACTTAAAACGTTCCTCTTTGACAGAGCTTATAGTTAGGGCTGGCTCAGGTTAGCCCTGCTCCAGCCCCTAGATATGCTGCTACAGGCCTAGGCTGCTGGGGGCATCTTAGGATACACTGAGCTCCCTTTCCTCTTCTTCTTTCTTTTCTTTTCTCATCTCCCCTCTCCTTTCTTCTCACCTTCTGGATAAGTTATTGTCTTTCAATTCACATTACTAACTCTACTCCTTGCCGGGAGCCTCTGTGCTTTCTTGCCTCAAGTTTCCATGGATTGTGGCTATCTGGCTTGTGGATCATTTTCCCTTTTTTTTTATTTGGGGGAGTTTTTCCTGATCCGATGTGAGGTTCTGGGACAGGGATGTCATGTGTACAGATTGTAAAGCCCTCCGAGGCAAATCTTGTATTTGTGATTTTAGGCTATACAAAATAAACTGAATTGAAAAATTGAAGTCTTTCCCTGATGTCCGGTGAGGGCTCGGGTTCGGGACGGGCGGATCAATACTGAGTTATCAACACTGTGTTATCAACACTTTGTTATCAACACTTTGTTATCAACACTGCAATACTCACAAGCTTCCCATCTGGTATCGACTACTTCAAAGATACACGTCGATAATAGAATGACGTGAATATGAACGCGGGTGGCTGCATCCCTTCGAAGCGTTGTGTTGTCACTAGTCTTGTTTATTGTTTGTGTCATAACCGGCCTGATAAATCCAGCTGGCCGGTGTCACATGACTGTGGAAACACAGTGGGACCCTCATCCAACAGAAAGGTGACGTAGTGCGGTGCGACTGTTCACAATACAGCAAAACACACCCGTTGTGACAATAAAACACACCCTGAACATGGAAAAAGAGGCTAATGTAGTCTTTCTGAAACATTATTGTTTTACAGGACAAACATCTGTCTGTACGTGGTCCCGAATATTTGTGATTTGTCTTTGAGTGTAATGAGTGTGTTTTATTTTCCTGAAAATGAAAAAAAGAGAAGAAAAAAAAAACATAACAAAAGGCGTCGTCGTCATATTGAATTGACAAAGTTTGGTATTGCCCATCCCTAATCTTCCATAATCATAAAACATAACCTTCATGTAGAGTCCTAGTGTAGAGCTCAAAGGCATACGTAAAGGGGGTCCCACAATGCACCATGGGTCATTTATTATACATTATGGACTATAGGGGCTTCCTTATAGAGCCTGGAACAGCTGCATGTGCTGCAGCCTGCAGTCCACAGCCGAGTGTTGTTCTCTCTTCTGTTTGACATCAGTCTCTTCATTATAGATGTTTTTTATCCCTTTTTTTCTCTTATTTTCCAGCACCAGGTGAAGGTTTCTGAGTCCCACACCGTGGATATCAAGGAGTGATGGTTTTGCCATTAGGCAGTAAATATAGATCAGAAAAGTGAGCAAACCAGCCTGGGGAGGGACGTTCCAAAGGGTTCCAGAAGCAAGAGGAAGACCTCGGCCGAGGACGTCGCGCCGTCACGAGATGGCGCGGCGCTCAGCAGCAGTCTGAGGAGGAAGTCTGCGATCTCAGACTGGTCCACGTCTGCTGGGACTAATTAATTAGAGTTGTGCATGTTCTGCTACTGACAGAGACAGAGATGTGCGGGAGACCGGGGGAGAGAAGCAGAGAGGAATGGGAGGCTGTCTCTGGAGAACCCGGCTGCATAATGACATGCACGCCTCTTTCGGAGCCTCGCCAGCTCCCACAGTTGTTTTGCTCAAAGGTGAATGGCACAAGGCAAAGGGAATTATTGATAAAGCCCCGGCCCGTATTGAGTTGTTGTGTTGTGGGAACATGAGTCAAACTCGTACCCGGACCTCCCGCCGGGCCTCGCACACCGCCACAACGAGCGCCGTCATTAGCGCCGAGCGTCACAGACGAGCGGGGAGCAGAACCCGCTTCTAGAAACATTACTTACCCAGAGATCAATTTTGCGTGTGATTAAACACAGTTAACTAATTACGGCGACAGCGTGAGTTATGATTATGGGGAAATGATATGAATTACAACGCGGCAGTGTGAGAAAAAAAAGGGTTGTGATTTATCTGGAGCGAGATCATTTGGGGGCCACGAGAGAGGAACGGTATCAGCAGACGCACCGACATGAACGCACGGCTGCTGGACGTCCCACTGAAGAGCATCGTCACCATCACGCCCACGTGTCAAATGTAACGCTTAAAAAAGAAGAGGATCATATTCATTTCTATATAAAAAATACACATGTTCTTTTACAGAAATGAACCCCTTTAACCCGTCAAACTGTGGAACCGACGTTGTCTCCAGACCTCCTTTTCCCTGTGTTTGAGTCGTCGTAGGATCCCCAAATTAATTCCAATACTTGTGTTTATTGTATGTATTTTTTCAGCAAAGTCTTGGGAAGAAAATCTGCAAAGAAAAACACTTTCAAAAGATATTTTGACCATAACTATGAAGGGTATATAGGGTGATACCCTCAGGTATCACGAGGAATCTGAACTCATGAAATAAAAGCACCCAGCTGGTTTAGAAGTTGTATTGAGGCAGAGCATGGCTCCAGCTTCATCGTCCTCATCGCTGCTCTCCTTTGACCCGACCAGGAAGACAAAGTCTTCAGCCCAAATGAGCCAAGAAAAGAAGCAACAGCTTGTTTGTGTTGTGCGTCTGTTCTCCGCTCTGCCGCTGCGTTAACATTCATTTCGAAACGCTTGGAAGTGCAGGCGGAGCCGTCCTGCAGGATCAGAATTAGAGTTTCAGCCTTAAGCAAATGTAAAAGTTTAGTGTTGTCTCACCCAGCAGAGCATGATGATGGGCCCGTTTTCCTCTCCAGAAGCCTTTGAGCGCCATTGTTCTTCTTTGCAAGTAATATTTAATGAATGCCTTTGCTTTTGACTGTAATGAATAATTCAGTTTCTGTATGGTTCTCTACAGCTGAGTGGCAGAACAGTCGCTGTCAGAGGAAGTAAACAACTTAAAGCGGCGGCCCTAAAAGCCTCTCCTGGGAGACGCTGGGTGTTTAGTTGGAGGGCCGCGCCGCCGCCTGCTAAATGCTAAGTGTTTACATTGTTTTGAGCTGGATTCAGGGATGTGGAATCTGCGGAGCATATCAAAGCACTATCAAAGTGTTTGTTTCCCTCTGAAGACAGAGCATGTGAAACACGACGGAGTCTAATAAATACGTGTGCTTTGTATTTATGAGGAGCAGCATATGGCCCCTGATAGAGTTCAGCTATGACAAAAGCACACACTTGACATTTTTCATTCGGGGAAGACCTCACAACAAAAATACAGTTTATTGTAAGTATGATTTTACTGAACTGTCTCCAGCCGTTGGTTCTGTTGTTTATGACCACGTTGGACCAAAGGAATCACTCAGAACCGGCGACATGGGACATCACTGAGGGTCAAACAGGAAGGAATAGACATTTAAACAGACCTTTAAAAAGACATTTAAAATCATAAGAATAGGTTTGCATTGTTTAATCTCGCTACATTTTAAACAAAGTGGCACAAAAGTGTCATCGAGCAACGTTAAACAGTTCCAGGACGCCGTGACTTTGTTCTCAATGTGTGTTTTCCATGTTTTCTGAAACTTTGAATTCACAAAAATAAAAAGACAGAAGATTTCTATGTGGCCACAGTGGCCCTCTTAAACATCATGACCAATTCATGTCCATGAAAATAAAAATGTTAGTCTATTGTGCAATGTGTATTAGATCAGAGCTGCCACTCAGCCAGAAACACAGCCTCTGATTGGTCGACTGGTCGACACACACACACAAGGAAGAAGTGGATGAACGACCACAGAAAACATTCAGTGTTGGATGAAGTTTCCAAAAAGACCAGATTACAAAGCTCCAGAATGGGAAAAGGAAGCTAAAAGGAAGTTTTAGAGATATTGATATGTATTATATTAGCAATATTTTAGCATTGCAAAGCAAGCTGTACCGTTTTGACAGCAGCAGTGAATAAGTCAACCCTGTGTATTGGCACGGGGTTAAAGGTCAACCTCGCTCTACATGATGTGATGATTGGTTTATTTCCCATCATTTACAGTGTTTTCATCAAGCACACACACACACACACACACACACACACACACACACCACTCCACCGCTGAGCCCCATTATCGATCTGCCTATGAACACGAACAATGAAGCTACATGTGGGGGTCTGGCACGGCGCCGCTAGCGTCCTGTGGGTAGTCGTGTTGAATCAGCGACACGACCTTTGACCTCTGTGACAGGCGTAACATCGGCAAACAACTGGGATGTCGGTTCAAAAGTGATGGAGATGGGATCGGTTTCAGGTTGACATTTCTGGGAGAAGCACATGTTTGATAAAGACTAGTTATCTTTATTATAATATATTACATACAATGTTAATACCACAGATCATTATAAAGAAAAGAACGTCTTCTTGCAGTCAAAGTCAACGTGAGATTGTTCCTGACGATCTGAATCCTGTCCTTAAACCTGTGAATGTCCTCTGCTATGTATTGCATGTGCTGCTGTCCACACGGTCCCACTGTGGAGCTCCCACTGAGATACAAACTGTACAGGATGATTGAGAATGAGATCAAGGTCATCTCGTGCCTCTAAAAATCCATTTTGTGCAACAATCAGATGCCTTACAGGGTCAGAGGTCAGGCTCTACGGCATCCGCTTTCACCCAACACATTGGCGACATTGTTTCCTTTTGAACTCTCAGGTCGGCGTTCAGGATGAACTGCACAGAGCAGCAGAACATTTCCACCCACCTTCAGAACGCCGGGCTCCTGCAGTCACAAGAGAGCAGAAAAACACACGACAATGAAAGTCACAGATGAGATAAAAGCTTTGCCTACCGATGTGCCCGTGTATTTATACATTTTCATGGACTTTCTTTTTGGTGATGAAGATAATGTTCACTGGTTGGAGGCGACCCAGAGTGACCGTGTGAGATATTAATGTTCAGGTAGCCAGTTAACTGATCGTTTCTGGTTAACTTAATGTATTTCTAAAGAAGCTTCATAACTTTTGTCAAGCTAATTGTTTGCAATTTTCTTTTAATTACGGATTCATTATTGTGAAATTAACATTTAAGTGATACTTTATTGGATCACCCAAAAAGGTTTCTGCTTACAGTCCTTGCCGTTGGTGAGAGCCGTGCTGTGGCCTGCAGGCGTGTGGATGACTGACAGGCACAGACCCGACCACTGACAGTCAGTAATAACAGTCTCCGGTCCCAGGACCTCACATCGGATCAGGAAAAACGCCCCTAAAAAAACAACGAAAAAAAATGTCAGCTCTCTTTTCTTTTTGCACACGTTTGGTGCACAGTTTGGAACATTAGGATATGTTGCAAAACATTTTCAATGGATCAATTTCATGATCCAAGAGGGAAACAAAAACTCTCCATATTTGACAATTCATTCAATTCAGTTTATTTTGTACAGCCGAAAATCACAAACACAAGATTTGCCTCAGAGGGATCAGGAACAACTCCTCAAATAAAGAAAGTAAAAACTCTTTCAGGGGAAAAAGGAAAGAACCCTTCAGGATTTTTTAAACTGTATATATCACAAATGAGAAATTTAAAAAAGAAAATGGAGGAAACCTCATGAAGACACAGAGCAGGCGTCCCTCTCCCCGGACATATGACATGCAATAGATGTTGTGTGTCCAGAACAACCAACATACTAAAACCACAATCCTGACACAATCCTCTTGACAACATGGCCCATATCTTGTCCCGGTCTGGGGTTTTGACTCTGTCTGTTTCTTGTTTTATTTTGAATTCCCCTGCCTCTTTTGTCCCGTGTTCACTTCCTGCCTTTGTGTGTTTTCCCGCCTGTGTGACTGTCGGCTCCGCCCCCGACCGCCCCTGTGACTCATCACCTGCTCCTCCCCAGTGAATTAAAGGCTGTCCTGTCTCAGTGTTGGTTTGTCTGTTATGGTTACTGCTTTCTTCTCTGTTATAAGACCTGCTCTGCAACCTGCTGACAGCTTCCCTGTTCCTGCTTGTCCTGCTCTGCTTCCCGTCATGTGTCTCTTGTGCTGTGTTTTTCTTGATTGCCTGATCCTGTATTGGTTTTCTTTGGATTTTGTGTTACTCCTTTTTTAACCTCTGTTAGTTTAGTTTGTTAAAATTCACTATGCATCATCCTCAGCTCGCCATGTCTCTCGGTGTTTGAGACAGACAGGAAGCTGAATCTCCTGGAGGATGGCCATCCAGATGCAACATGAAGCACGGACAGACAGGAGAGAGGGCTGAGGACACACAGGTTTCAAGCACACTATTAAAAGAGCTTTTCCAACATTCCACTACACACCTGTACCTTGTACCATGTACTTTAATGTGGAATTTTATACCAAAACATCCAGTTCTTAATAACCTTGATGCACTAAACACCCTCAGATGACTCCCAATACGTGAGTTTAGGACTCAATATTCTTCAAACATCATCCCTGATCAATTGTTCTTTCCAGCTGGACAGGAAGTCGCCGAGCGTCCTCCCGTCCCTCCCCCGTGTCACACCTGTCATCCTGCTGACATCCTGTCTAAACTGATGCTAATTGACAGGTGACAGATGAAAGCTCCTTTCTTTCCCTCTAACAGAGTGACTGTTAGCGTGTAAACTGGAGACTTGTCGGACAAAGGCCAATTGCATTAAAGGTCAGGGGAAAACAAAGAAACAGGAGTAAATAATGACCTTAAATCTGTTTTCTGTGAGGAGAAAAGTGATCCGTTTCTTTCTGAGAAGTCAGCTTTCTCAAAACCAACATGGCTCAGTTCAAAATGCTGTTTTAGTTGTATGCCATTTCACAAGCCTTTGATTGCTCAGTAGCATGAATTCAACCTTTAGTTCTTCAGCTTACAGGGCGCCACAGCACGGAGATTAAGCTTGAAGTTGTGGATGAAAACAAGGCAATATTTCAACCTGGTAATAACGTCATAGTTTAAGGTTCAGGCAACAACATCAATTGGTTAGACTTTATAGAAGATTATGTTTTGGATTAAATTAACTACTTTTGTGTTTTAATTGGAGTGTTTTAGCCTGGTGTGTCCCACACACTCCAGTTATTGATGTTGTTGTCATACTCCACTGTGATATTTATGAAAGACTACACACTGTATATATTCCTTCTGCACATAGAATCTGGAGGTCTAACACCAACATATTTCTGCCTGGTAGTTGTGTTTTTAACTTAAGGGCACAGGGAGCCCTAAATAAGTGTATTAACACGGTTCGTACGTTTTGGACCAGTGCAGCACGTATCGCCGGACGGGTCAGGCTGCAGCGGGATGCGTGTGATGTTGCAGACGATCGGCCTTGAAGCGCTGCATCGTTAGGATGAACTCTGCTGTTAATCAAGCCGGTGCTTCCTCCAGCGTGTTTCCAGTATGTTCAGAAGTGGCAACCAAGCGATCAAGTGGCTTAAAAATATCGCTTATGGCATAAATAGAACTTATGCACTCATTAAACTGTATCTTCCTTTGAAGTTATTTCAGCCTTAACTCTTGGAGTTCCTGAAAAGTTTGTGGATCCTACTTCTGTTCATAATAGGAAAATAAAGCAGACGCGGCATTGCGTGGAGTTAAAACCCTTTGGGGACTGAGGTCGTGTTCTCACTTTTACATAATTTCTTAAATTTACCTTTTAAAGGCACGAGCATTTCAGATACATACCCATGTGTCACACCAAAAAGTGCAGATCAATCTCAGCTCTTTACATAATGAGGCACCATTGCCAAAAGGCCAGAGTGTAAAGTGGTAATATGGCACTAAAGTTGAAAAATCTAATCTTGGTTTTTGAAATTCTTCATATATCTTATGAAAACATAATTTTACTCAGGTGGTCTACCACTTGAGTGAAGTGGTTTTGTGATGGAAATCGTTTACCAAAGGTCTTAGTTTCACAAAAGCAGTGGAATATATGAATACAATGGTAGATATATATAAATAGATGTCTAATACCACATTTTGTATTATTGTTTTTTAAGTAGAAGTGTTGTCTGCCACTACTTTCTTCCAAATGAGAGAGGGACTGAGATACAATGGGACTGAGAAACTACCATTTTCAGTCCAAGAGTAGATAAGATCCATACAAACGTCGTTATACAAACTTTAGAACTCAAACTAAATCTGTCCACTCGTAGTACTGGAGCTTACGTTTATGTAACTGTAGGAGGGCCAGATGAATATGAAGCTCCAGCATAAGTTCAGTCAGAAGACCGTACTCTTGCATGCATAAACCCATCCTCTTATTTCTCATAAATGAGAAATTTCTTATTATTTACCTGCCATTTCTTGGGGCTGTCAATCATGACACCATCTGTGCAGATCAGCTGGTCTCGACATCGTTAGCCTGTCATCTTGCTGCTGTCTCTTTTAAATGTGACGGTCTCTCTACCTTCAGTTTAGTCATGCTGCTCATCGTTCTATCAGCCTCATCAGACAGCAGGTCTGGACTCCACAGGGCATCCATCTTGCTGCTGGTCGGGGCTGTCGGCCCTCATTTACAAATGTCCCTGTAGAGTTCAAGCGTCAAAGACTCTGTCACAGACTTATCGTCACATATCATCATGACTTCTGATTGGTCTGTTGTCGTTTCCTTCGTTGGTTGAATTGGTTGCGTTAAGACACAAGGAGTAAGATTAGTTAGTTAGGTATGTTAGGAATATCAGAGGCAGAGAAGAGCTGGTCATGCCATTGGAGGAAAATAATAATTGGGAAGGCCCCTTGATGTCATGAATTGCCTAATAATGATCCTTATATTGTTTGTTGCAGAGAGGGTGTGTAGTTTCGGCGCAATGGGCCTTTGGAAGATTGGCTGTTTGTTTTTGGGGATAACAAGCTGTCAGGCAAATGGGCTTTTGATCCAATGCGACATATTTCAAACCGTTGGGGTTGTGGAACATACTGCAGCATTTAAACTACCTATTTAATGTCTACCAAGTTCAACGTGAGTTCAGAATGTTAGCATTTTAACATTTTGACGATTTAAAACTAAACCCAAAGTACTGCTGAGGCTGATGAAAACCTTGTGTTGGACCATTCATGTCATATGTTAAAACGCTTGTGGCGCTTACAATAAAAAGTCAGTAGGCTTCACCTTCTCGGGACCATCTCTGGACTCATCATTATTACAGTTAGCTAACAGAAGCTCCTGAGTCAGCATCACTGACTCCTGTTAACACGCCAGCTGAGAACACGCCACAAGCAGCAAGACAACTTTTACCAGAATTACCCAAAAATCCTACGGCACGACGAGGTGATATTGCCCAACACTGGCTGATATTAAAAGGCAATGACAAATTACCCATAATGCCGTTTAGTCCCAGTTGACGTGCCAGCAGAAAAAGTATCTAAGCAACTTAGAGAGATACATGGTACCATTTGTGCGTTAGGAGCACACATACTGCAGTGTGTCTCCAGCAGCCGACCTGCAGTCCATAACAATGCAGTTTGCCGTTTGATTGGCAGCCTGGGAAGACCTGTCATCCTGAAATGCTGCTGCGAGCGTTTCCTCTCAGACTTCCTCCTGACAGTGTCCATGCCAATGTCAAACTCATTAAGCAGACATGTTGATGGCCACCTCGGACTGAAACGGATACCTTTGTTGTGCAGACAGCCTCACATTCAGGCGGCCAGACACAGCGGCTTCACCCCGGGGACAGCCAGTAAGTGGAGAGCGACAGCAGGGGCCTCTCTTTGTTTGAGCTTTCTCTCCCGGGCCATACCAAACTGTAATCCCATATTTGTTGATAACAACACCCTCAGCCACATTAAACGCTCACTGAATGGGGAAGTGACCTGGTGACCTCATGCGATTGAGACGCTTTGAATTATTAAGGTGTGTCTTTTTCGAGGCCGGACACACGGGGACACAGCAGGATGTTTCCTGACTGACTGGACAGGTCTCGTCCTCTCACCAGGGCACTGAGGGCGTCTCATAGGGTCAGAACAGGGCCGTTCTGTCGGTTCACACGGCCCTGCGTGACATAATGCTTCATAGAAGTGGGAAATAAGTTGTTTGCTTTTTCACATCATTCCAGAGGGGAATAGAAAGTGTCTCCTCTGGGATCGAGTTGAACACGTAATGCACTTTTTTGTTCTGATGCCCATTACACACAATCCCCAAAAAAGCCTTTTCCTTTGAAGAATGTCCTGTTATGCTTTCTTGCTCTGATGAATGTTGACTTGGAGATCTGTTTGTGTACAGACAATGTGTTTCATCTGGCCGTGTGTGGTAAATGCCTCCCAGCAGCGTAGGAGGCGGCTTTATGTTGGATATGTTAAAGGAATGTGCCTCAGATGTGCCTTAGTTATGTTTTACCGCGATAATGTGGAGGCTGGATTGTGTTCGTGTTACCGTTGACTTTTGAATGTTTGACTTTGTTGGACATGCATGGGGGTGGACTGTTGTTCTTTTTTGGCTCTCATGGTGTTATCGCTCATGTAGGCTGTGCACCATCTTTGTGCATGATGCTTTGATCGTCTTCCTGCCTGGCCTGAGCACATGCATTGTTTTACATGAGGACAAGACACAAATACAAAGACACCCAACTCGTTCTCACTCCCAACTCAACGCATACAGACGCCTGGTCGAACCGGCCGTTAGTGTCGATACGACGTGTCTTTCAACCAACGCCTATGGAAACCAATCCATCAATATTTGACTGTCCGCAGGTTTGAGAAGAAACACGATGCATCGCCAATGACGAATGATGACTCTTAGTCCGAGTCATTTGTAATTTACAACTCAACAACAGCCCTTGTCATTAATAAATTCATGGTGAAATGCCTGAAATGGCGTCAACAGGTCACATCTCGTTTTGCCAAAAGCGGATCTCTGTGAGATCTTTTCTGCTGTTGCGTCTCTCAAAACAAAATACAGATCTCAGCTCAACATTGAGCATGAATTGAGAGTGACTTCATCAAAGCTACAACCCTGTTTCAAAGATGTGTGTAGAGGAAAGCAGCTCCTGCAGCCACTAACACTGGTACAACGTGATCACACATCAACACTCAGTTATTGTTGTTTCAAAAACAGATCTGCGGTGTAAAACTCATTAATATAAATATTTGAACTTTGTTTAGTTTTTAGAGATTGCGGGTTATTGTTATTATCTTGATTTATTTATTTATTTTTTGCATAGATAGAACTTTACTTGATTGCACATTTTATTTGTTTTTGTCTGATGGAGAAATCTGGTCTACTTGAAAGGGATTGCAATTGTATTTATTCTACTATTTATAAAAGCACAGATGGAGGAGTCACAAAAAGTTATTTCAATAAAAATTCATCACGGACCATGTTGTTTGGGCATGAACATTTTCCTCAACCAAAGTGGGGCATGACAGAAAAAGAACCAGTGAGCTACAGCTCTCTAACTCAGGTTTTAAAAATGACAAAACCCTCGAGACCAAATTCACAATCAAATAATAATGAGAAGAGAAATGAAAATTCTTGACCATTTTTACTGTCATTTCCACTCAAATGATCTTGAATATATAGCTTTATGTTGAATACTTTATAAAAGAGACCAAATAAATGCATTTAGTCGGAGTTACCGTTCCTCTCCGTATGCCAAGGTCCTGTAAAATGTTGCATTTAAGGGAGAAAAACCTTTCAAAATGTTTCTTCAGAGAAGTTAAAAATGAAACATCATAGCATAAACCGATGTGAAGCGCTGTAGAACCAGCCCAAACTAACGGTGAACCCACTTCAGGGGCCCACAGTGGGGCTGAGATGTCAGACCTGGAAGCAAACTTGTGTCAGGAGCAATAATACTTCACTGAGAGTAAAGATGACAGGAGCAGCAGCGAGCAGAGGGAGAGCATGCTCCTAACCCGCTAATCCCCTCCGCCCGGTGGGAGGCTGCCTCTCAACATCTGGCTCCACGACCGTCCAGCAGGCGGCCGCTTCATTTCTCTAATGGGACCGCCCTGCACGCCGCCAACAACCGTCGGCTGTGCTGTGTCCATGTGGCCCTTTGACCCCCCCCTGTTCACACACACATACACACACATACACACACATACACACACACACACACACACACACACACATACACACACACACACACATACACACACACATATGGTTTGTAGGGTTTAGAGATGTGAGCTTCTGAGCAGTTTAGGAACGTGGGCCGTCTGCTTCCTTAAAGTCCTTATAACACACACACAAACACACACACAAACACACACACACACTCACACACACACACACACCGGCTGAAGAGATCAGATTAGAAACCACACACTCTATCCTTGGGTCAAATGAGGAAACCACAGAGATGGGTTGTATATTTTGTAACATTTTGCTGACAAAAACACACACACATCCTGACAGAGAGATGTTTCCAAGACTCTAAATATACTGTTTGCTTTATGCATTCACATTCTCATACACTCTTTCTGCCTGCTTCCATCCAAACAAACAAACACACACACTTTCTTCAAAAGAGGGAACACATGAAAGTGAGCTCCTAGAGGAAGCAGAACTTTGCAGCAGGGCAATTTATTTCTCAGAGTGAAGAGGAGGTAAAATGTGACACCCAAGAAAGACCTTTTTTCGTCAAAGGGGAGTAGACGGGCATCAGTGACAGCCACAGTGTCTCAACTTTGAACTTTAATCACTTTCATTTGGAGGCGAACATAAAGACTTAAAGAAAGTTAAAAAAAGATTTTTTATTCACCGTATGCAGCACAAAATGCTGCGCTAGCTCACAATGCTTCAGGAGGGAACAACACAATGCTCAGGACAAAATGTCCGACCTTTAATTAAAATAAACTTTATGAAGCATCATTGATGTAAACAGAGTCTGCTTTGGTCCCTTTGGAGTCCTGAGCTGCTTGATCTGAGACGCCACCATGGAGCCAACACTCACAGAGCTGCTGCTGGTTAGCCTGAATACTTTTTGCGGCCAGACATTAGCCAGGACCGGACTGGCTGTTGGGATAGCCTTCGGTCCGTGCCGGGTTAGCTTCCATCTCGCTTTCCTCTCTCCCTGTGGCGCGTCTAGCTGGGTGGGCGGTCGTGGCCGGTGATCGTCTTACGGTCTTTTCTCCGAATGAATGTTAGAAAAATCTACTCGACACCTTGTGGTAAACTCATCAATCAGGACATTTATTCATTGTAAGGAAGGAGCAAAGTCAGAAGTACAACGTGGTAGAAAAATTGCATATTCAAGACTGCTCGCCGAATGAGCAAAGCACTACGTTCTTAAATAGCTGAAGTTTATCAGTACACTGAGGCCACCATGACGTCTTCATGGCTTCATCCCACCATGACGTCTTCATGGCTTCATCGCATCGTGACGTCTTTATGGCTTCATCCCACCATGACGTCTTCATGGCTTCATCCCAAAGTGACGTCTTCATGGCTTCATCCCACCGTGACGTCTTCATGGCTTCATCCCACAGTGACGTCTTCATGGCTTCATCCCACCATGACGTCTTCATGGCTTGATCCCACCATGACGTCTTCATGGCTTCATCCCACCATGACGTCTTCATGGCTTCATCCCACCGTGACGTCTTCATGGCTTCATCCCACCGTGACGTCTTCATGGCTTCATCCCACCGTGACGTCTTCATGGCTTCATCCCACCGTGACGTCTTCATGGCTTCATCCCACCATGACGTCTTCATGGCTTCATCCCACAGTGACGTCTTCATGGCTTCATCCCACCGTGACGTCTTCATGGCTTCATCCCACCATGACGTCTCAGGATCGGCCTCGGCATGACATGATGGACAGAGACATACAGATTCTCTTGTCTCATTGCTATCAGGAAACAAATGTGTGTGTAATATTAAACAGAGACAGCAAGATGAGAAGTCTGAATATAACAGTGAAACAGTCACAGATTAAGCGTAAATAAGCTTTCCTTCCAACAGAATCCAATCCACACGCTTCTGTCTCCAATTTTGACGAGTGCATTCTGTATAATGCCATAAGTTCTCCAGTCATAATAACAGAGAGACAAAAATGTAACAAAATCCATGGGAGCTGCAGCATGAAATTGGACTCATTTTGAGTGACAGCAAGTAATACACATTTGCTGGTTCCTTCTCTCCCACAGTCAGACAACAACAACTACAGTTCATAGAGATGTCTCATCCATTCATATGTTTGTTCATTTGGGCCTCCATCCATAATCTCCTACAGCTCATTAGACTTGGATGAAAGGAAGTAGAGTATAGAATTACTGCTTCAACATGTTTGTAAAGCTGACTGATTGGAGGTCATTGAACGAGTCCACTGAGTCACCCACGAGAGGAAAGACTCTTTGGTGGGACGTTGTTCTGTATGTTTAGCTTTTTGGCTCAAAACTCAAAGCTGGGGGAGATTTCTAAAAAGGTTTATTTTGTGTTTTAGTTGTTGAAGGAAGACCAACAATTAATGCCAGAGTCATCGTTTCTCAAGTGAGACATAGGTAGGAGCTACATCATACCCCAGGACAGAATAGGACTTAAGCCCCATCCCAAAACGGAAAAGGCAAGGCCTCAGTCCTACGACAAGATAGATGAGGCATAAATGAGGTCCAAGACAGGAAAGGTAAAAACCTGTTAAGTCACAGAACAAGACAGATGAGGCATAAATAAAACTATAAATCCCAGATCAGCATTGGTAAAGCCTTAGGTCTGTTCTGTCTTGAGCTGGGATCTGACTAAATCAAGTCCTAGGTCAAGATAGATAAGTCCTAAATGAAAGATCATGCCATGATAAGCCCACGTAAGCCCATATTTGAGTTACTTGAGAGCCCAGTGCATCTCACAGAGACACTGAAGAGTATCAGACGCCCTGGGAACGAGACCAGGAACGAGACCAGGAACGAGACCAGGAATGAGACCTTAGACCATGAATGAGACCTGCGACCAGGAATGAGACCATGAATGTGACCTGAGACCAGGAACGAGACCAGGAATGAGACCATGAATGAGACCAGGAACGAGACCAGAAACGAGACCTTAGACCATGAATGAGACCAGGAACGAGACCAGGAATGAGACCATGAACGAGACCAGGGACGAGACCAGGAACGAGACCAGGAATGAGACCTTAGACCATGAATGAGACCAGGAACAAGACCATGAATGAGACCTGCGACCAGGAATGAGACCAGGAACGAGACCAGGAACAAGACCAGGAATGAGACCAGGAATGAGACCTGAGACCAGGAATGAGACCAGGAATGAGACCTGAGACCAGGCATGAGACCAGGAACAAGACCTGAGACCAGGCATGAGACCAGGAACAAGACCTGAGACCAGGAATGAGACCAGGAACGAAACCAGGAATGAGACATGAGAGCAGGAATGAGACCTGAGACCAGGAATGAGACCAGGAACGAGACCAGGAATCAGACCAGGAACAAGGCCAGGAATGACACCTGAGACCAGGAATGAGACCAAAAAATGGCCATAAAAATCACTGATCAAAGCAGATATAGTCAAATAAAAGAGAATATTTAGGGCTCTTTCACCTTGGTCAGTATCTAGTTTACATTACATGAATTGTGTAACAATGCATGACATAACACACAACACATTGGTTCATTTAACGTATTAGTTTTCAGTACTGGTTCAAATAAAAAATGAAAACTTCAGGTAGTGATGTATATCGATGACTTTGAGTGCATTTTGACTGACAAGGTCACGAGGTGTCATTCACAGCGTGTGTTTGGTGTGCAGCAGCATCCTGGTGTCCTCATGTCTCCCTCTTGGTTCGCTGCCACCTGCGACAGCTGTTCCTCTTTGCTGACGCAGTTTGTGTCGGACAAATGTTATCGGTACATTCCAGGTTGTTCCCTTTGCTCCATCAAAAGATGTTGCTCTTCACTGGTTGATGCTCCTGCGACTCTGACATTGACTGTTTGGTGTCGTTGCATGTTTGTCTGTTTGACTCGTGTTGCTTTGACTTGTAACAAAGTGCTAATGATCACACCAGGTTTCATGTTCCAGAAAAATCCTCCCGTGCCCATATTAATTCCCAGCATGCCCCAATCAGACCATCTTTTGGCATAGAATACGCAATTGTTCTCATTTTTTAACTGAACGACACAGTTGTTTGACTGAAACTCCTTCCTAACAGGACAAGTCTTTGTTTTATTGTGATTTTTCTTGCAGATTCTGATTCTTTAGGTCCTAATCTTTCCAAAAAGGTGTCTTATTCACCGCTCCAGGAGGCATTCTTGGGGAATCTGGCTCATATCATGCTGGATGTTCATAGTTATGATCAAAATATCATGTTGAAGGGCGAGCTTCAATACGTTATTCAATAAAAATGATAATTCTTGAATAATTTTTGGTAAGCGCTTTTAAACTTTTGGAAATTTGCAGAACATTCTAGTAGAATAAACTAAAAGAAAAGATCTCATCTGAGCTCCAGGGCTTTTTCAAAGTTCGGCCCGGCCTGGTCTCTGCTCAGCGGCACCAGGGGAACCGGTTGGATCCTCATCAGAGGCAGAGGAGGCAGCAGGAGAGTGCCGGGTCACAGAGGAAAGAAGTTTCCTGTGTCGCGGGGCAGAACCATCTCGAGCACAGTTAACATTTCAGAGTGGCAGGGTTCAGACCGCCGCACCCCTGCTGTCATCTCCATTCATCCACTGTGGAGCGGCACCGTTATGTGGTTAAGGCCTTTATCCCCTCAGTGCCTGCTCCCTCTGCCAGGAAACACAAGGCTCACGCTGTGCTTCAACAAAGGACATTCCCATGGCCGTTATAGGTTTATATATATATATATATATATATATATATATATATATATATATATATATATATATATATATATATATATATATATGTATTTACATGTCTGTTTTTGTCCTTGAATATTTCCAAACGCAAAATCAATAGAAACCACAAACTGATAACGACCATGGGAATGTCCTTTGTTGAAGCACAGCGCGAGCCCTTGTGTTTCCTCGCAGAGGGGTATATATATATACGTGTATATATATATATATATATATATATATATATATATATATATATATATACACACACACACACACACACACACACACACACACACACACACGTACATACATATATCTTCCATATAGGAACATTTCATTCACAGCTGTAACTCTCAAATATTGTTTTATAAATAATCCTCTTGAAAACCAAAGATGAGTTTACCGTCCTTACATCCACTTAGCGTTGCTCCATACTTTGACTCACAAACTATAAAGGGATTAAAATAAGATGTACTTCTATTGTAGATAGAAGTACATCTTATTTTAATCCCTTTTTCAGCTTTTGTGCAACAAACATCTCTCAAATCATATCTACATATCCATGACATAACCCTGTCATGGTTCAAAAAAAGAAGAACTAGAGGAAACATGCTGGTGCTGCGTCTCCCTGCAGAGGAGGTAAGTACAGGCTCCCTCCACGATTTGTAAGTTAAAGCATCAGCGGTCGGCAGTTCTCTCCTTACGGTCTCATTTAGCTCAGAAGCAAAATGAGATGTAATTCAGCCAGAAACTCTGAATCTTTTTTCTAACGACATTGATTTGATTTGGCCGGCGCTAAACGCCTCCACCCCGGCCGTATCTGTGATTCGGGGCTTCATTCAAATGATCCCCACATACATTAGGAGGCTTTTAGCCGCCTTCTCCTCCACGAGGAAGGCCCCCCGAGCTGCAGGTGAGATTGGATGTGACTGCATGATAATGGAAGCACTAATGCAATGACAGCCAGATTCACGCCACGCAAAGGTTGCGGCACAGGCAAATTCTTAATCAGCTCAAAATGTCAGAGAGCTAACCTTGGGTCCAAATAAGGGCGTATCCAGGCATCAGGAGGCAGACCACGTCAGCATGCTGAGGAGCCAGGAGGACGGGGGCTGCTGGGTCACAATCAGCAGCCAAACTTTCTTTGAAACACAAGATGAATGTCAGACTGCGCCATCCATCCTGACAAGCTTGGCCAAAGCTGTTCCATTTTTTATTCAGCTGTGTTACCTTTAAACACACAATGTGCAGAGCCTAGGAGCCGGCCACTCGCTCCAAACCAGCAGGGGAAGCCTTTGCCAGCCCTTAATGGGTCCACACACACATTCATTTCAATACATGGAATACAATCCAACCATTAACCGCAGGACGGGAATACCAAATAAATAGGGGCTGAAGCTCAGAGCCAGTGAAAGGTGTGTGTTCACTGTTCATCCAGTGAAAGCAGCAGCTGACCTGTCCTAGCTGCTCGCTATTACACAATATCAGAAGTCAGCGTCATAATCCAGGCTAAAAGCAACACAGTGTCACCTGCCAAATGCTGAAAGGACCAAACAAATATGAATAAATGAAATGCACCGTGTGGTACATTAGCAGGCTTACAATAGCACGGCCCCATTCAGCAGATCTTACTCTCATTACATGCGTGTGTTATTCATACATTGCATGTATTCCTCCTCTGGCATGTGTGGACATGTTGAGCCTTATTCTTTCAGCTGCAACCCCGGGCGCTGTTATATGGATTTAGAGGGGAAAAAAAATAATAAATAGGCGACAGTTATTCATAGCGGTAAGTCGACTCATACATCATCAGAAGGGCTGGATCATATATGTTGAACAATGTGAAGTCCATGTCTTTACTTTGAGTCCTGAGAGGTAACTGATCAGATAACTGATCCAACAACATTCAGCCACAAACACAGAGAGTCAAGAGGTGATCTCACAGAGATGGAATAAATAACCAGAAGCTCTCCACAAACAGCTCTTACGTAATAAGTGAAGATTACGCTCCGCAACCACAGAAATAATTGATTTAGTACGCAGTACATACTGAATATCGTCACCTTCCTAAAATAATGGCTCATGTCGTTTTTCAGAAAACATTAAAAACTTGACCAAATGTAAGAGCGGTGCACGAGCTGCCTCTAGACACACTGCACTACAGGCACACACACTATGTTATGATGATTAATATTATGTTCAAGTGAGATTTTCAATGACAAAAGTGCTCGCAAAATGCTAACTAAATTGCTAGCTTAAATGCTATAGCTTCAAAATGCCATCTTGAAAGGGCGAGAGCGGCCCTGTGGTGAGAGGCTGCTCGCTAAGACACACACACACACACACACACACGCACACACACACACAAGATAAGAGCTGAGGTGCATTAGGATGCTTTGTCAAGTATTTCTCTCAACATTGTACGCCGTTCACGCGCTAGTTCTGCAATCCAGGTTTTCAGCGAGCTCATGGAACACATGGATGATAAAATACAATATTAAAGAGAGGTGGGTGATTTTACGTCCTGTTCTACCTCCGTACGACAACGTCCACGTCCACGTACACAGAACAGTGTGCGGCCTGAAGAAGGGGTGAGGTCATCATGGCGACAGTGAAGTCCGCCGCACGTTTGGCATTCAAGTGCTTTAAGTCTTGAGATCGCTGTTGCTAGGTGACTAGAAACAGAAGTCAGTCTCCTTGCATCCTTTTCAGAATGAATGAATAAGTTTGTGTATATATATATATATATATATATATATATATATATATATATATATATATATATATATATATATATATATATATATATGTCTTTGCATTTGATCATTACAAACTGAAGGCGGTTGCAGAGTCTGTAGCTCGGCAGTGTGACGGACATGTGAGAGGTGTGCAGGTCCCACAGGGGTTCAAATCAAATCCTTCACAGTTGATTGGACCACGAAATAGTGGGCGGGCTTAGAAAGCACTATGATGCGTAAAAATAAAGAGTAGGAAAGCAGTAAAGATTAAATTGGAAACTTAAACATTTGGAAGACGAAAGGCGACCTGCGCCGCCTTGGAATCCATTCATCCATGTACACTCCATACACAAGAGCTGCTCTCATGCACACATGCTCTATCACTGTCTCACACACACACACACACACACACACACACACAGGGGAGTGGAATTTGAGCCATGAGTTTAGCGGGGGAATCTCCTGCTGATCTTCAGATTCCGGCTGCAGATTAGAGTTGACCCTCAGCCTGCTGCTCCTCCGATAACAGCGAGGAGGAGAGGAGGAAAATGGAGGGGGTTTAACAGTGGAGGTAGGTTCAGGAAAGAGGGGAGTATGATGGGATCCGTTTTGGGCAGACAGACCACACTTGGAGGAACGGGAACTGAATCAAGGACCATCAGAGAGAATACAGCAGGCGCTTCACATGCAGCTTCTCTGTGGCTCCACATTAGGATCCTATTTGTCATCAAAGCGTTGTGTTGGGCCGACACGCTCACCATGACAGACCATGACTCTGCTTGCTTCTTGTGTGCATGCTAATTGGCAGAAAGGGCCGTCCATCACAGGAGACAGGCGACAAAGAGGCACGGGGTGGTTCGTTAGACGGTTTAGTAGGGTGAAAGGATTATTCTGGTTTATCAGAGTCTATTTTAAGTGTTGATTATCATTTCAGTTATGGAAACATTGTGCTCGTTAAAGTAAATGCTGGACACACAGACAGAGTAACCATTTTATTTCAGAAAGTTAAAAGTTAACGCAGTCGATACTCACGAATACCTCCTCAAACGTGATGTTAGGCCATCACTACCTCAACCAGGTATCCATCAAAAGGAGCCAGTGCTTTGGAGTATTGAAATGATTACTGCCAATCAACGCTTTCTTTAAAGCTAATGCGGTCTTCCATTCCCATGGTGGGTGTCACCATCGCTCTTCTGGCATCGCATCGTCTCAGCCGTTGGTTCTGATGTTGTCATGTTTAACGCGTTGAAAACTGTGGACCCAAGTTTGTCTTCAGACCTCCTTTTCCCTGTTTGAGTATTTTTCCCTGTGTTTAAATCCCAAATTAATTCCAATACTTTTGTTTATTGTATGTATTTGTTCAGCAAACTCTCGGGAAGAAAATGTATATCTGCAAAAAAAAAGGCCAAAAGGTTAAAGTTAGCATGGTCGCTCACAGAAGGATCAGGACGTTTGCCTGTACGATGTGAGGAATCGTACAACAGCAGGACTCCGGTTCAAAAACATGAAAACCAGTGGCAGGTTGGGTAAAACCAGCACGTCTCTGCAGGCGATCGCGCCGCACGTCTGTGATGCGTCAGCCTGCTGCTGAATCGATGAAGTGCAACACACACATGTCACATGTCACAGAGCCTGCTGGACTCGACCACTGCCCGCCGGTGCACAGCGAGCATGCTGCCAGGATGTGGCGGTCCTAAGTGCTGCTCCTTTGAAGTGTTGAAGCGTGTTTGTACTGGGAAAGGAGGGCAGAAGCACATGGTGACAAACTGAAGAGCTGTGCAGGTCCGCACAGAAAGCAACGAGTGCATCTTCTGCTGCCGCGTACGGTCCTTTGGTCAGTTCATCGACCCGTTGGTCAGCAGGAAACCTGCGGACAGCCTTTTTTTTTTCTTTATTGTAATTTGGCCTTTACCTTGACTGCTGACAGTGTGGCGCCATAGGACACGTTGAGACAGAGGGGTATGACACGGTATGAAGGTCCCCAGTTGGAATTGAACCCTCGGCTCTGCGGTTGTGTGATATGGATTCATACCGTCAACGTACGTCTTGGGGGATCCGATCCCAAGTGGACAGCAGAGGTGCTGTTGCAGTCAGGACACAAGTCCACTTTTGGTTGGAGTAGCGCCGTAGTCCTCTGTTGGTCATGTAGGAATGTGTGTGTGTGTGTGTGTGTGTGTGTGTGTGTGTGTCTGCCTCCCAGAGAGAGCTTGTCCTCAGCAGCTGGTGTCACCGAGGGTTCTGTGGTGAAAGATACTCTTTCCTCCTCCATTGTCAGCAGCAGCTCACACTCACTTCACTCTAACCATTCTGACCTTTCACAATAAAAGCCCTTTACATTCACGCAGCATCAAGAAGCCACTGAACAACATGGCTGAATGTTCTGGAGCCGAACAGCTTGTCGGTGACGGGACTTTGTTTCTCTGCACAGATCTGACACCTGCTCGCTCTCTGAAGACAGCAATGCTGTCGAAGGCAATAACCTGATAGTTTCATCTTCACACAATGTTCCCAATTTCACAGATTTGCAGAATATTGCCACCGCTGTCTCCCTCCGGTGAAAAGCAACACCACATTAGATGGAAAAGAAGCAGGTCACGTGTTCGTTTGCACACGGAGCTGGGAAGTGAGATCACAAGTGATCACTGCAGGTGCATGTGGAGCTCGTGGTCGCGTCACCCAAGACGCATGTTAACAAGGCCAGCTGTGTGCGGCGCCTGAGGCGCTCCAGTTGAATCCATTTTTAATTTCAAAATCATCATTTGAGTAATTTTCAAACAAAGAGGCCACCTGACTCCGGGTTTAGCTTCTGAAATGCTTTTCTCAGGTTCATATCACATTTTATGTGTTGTATATATGTGCTATGTGCATTTTCTTTAACCTGTGATTGGGTTACATGGTGCACTCCATGTACAAAATCCATTTAAAATCATCATGCATTCAAAAATCCTTTACAAATTATTATTTAATAAATATTCAATAAAATATAAGAGTGTGTTCATGAACTGAACTTTGTATATTCTATAATAAATCAGGCTCTGATGGCACTGCTTTGTATTTCACATGTTTTTGCAGCCGGTACAGCACTGAAAAAAGGTTGAGAGTCACTGTTAAAGAGGATAAACAAATACACACCAACCAACGTTTAGCATCTAGAAACCAAGGCTATATATATATATATATATATATATATATATATATATATATATATATATATATATATATATATATATATATATATATATATTTACTGTAGAGAGAGAGATGTTTGTACAAAGTGAAAGACTTAATCCGGTTCGGTCTCTCGTGGAGCCTCGTTAGTAATGGCTTCACTTCAGAGGTTCTCTGTCTCAAACTGCTCTAAATGTTCTCGCTGAGGATGTTCCACCCCGACAAGAACAATATTCCATCAGACGCGTCTCCACCCAGCGGCTCACACTGCTTCTAACCCTGGAAAGATCCATCCTGTCTGGCTGAGCGTCTCCGTGGAGGTGCAGGCCGAGACAAGGTTATAGAGGAGCCTCTCTTTATTTATCCACCTGAGCGCTGTCAGCCCCCCCCCCCCCCCCCCCCTCAAACCCCCATCCCAGGCTCCTCTGCACCTCCCAGAATAGACCAGCCCGGGTTGAGCTGGCGGGCCTGATTACACCCCGCACATTTATCAGTTTCCAAGGCTATCATTATCCCCCCGGGGAAAGTTGTGAATCCGGCTGACAGGTGCGGAGCAATTTTGAGATTATTTATAATGACGGCTCCACCTCCGATTCCGCCGTCATTGGCAGCTGTCCTCGGGAATATGTTACAGCAACACAGGCAGGAAGAGGCTTCACCGGGGCAGCGCTCCAGAACGCAAGAGAGAGCAGCAGGAGCGCTCAAAAAACACACAAATGAATGAAGCTGATGATTTGGGCTGCTTTTTCTTTTTTTGTCTGATCCTTAAAAAAGAAACACACCACAGCTCGCTCATCATCTCTAAACGGACTTGTTGATCTCTGGGAGCTTCATGATGGGATGGGCGTGACCAAATGAAATACAAATATGAATTAATACTTGTTCTCACGATTTATACTGATGGTAAACATGAGAGTAATGAAATCAAGATGTTTGTGTCAAACAATAGAGTTCAGTATGTTATCATAATGAGATAATGAGGTGTTTGAAGTGTTGAGGTGACTCCCCTCGCTGTATTTCTTATCTCCTTCCTGCTGTTCTCTCACGCGTGTGATGTGCAAGTGTGTGTCAGAGTCATGTGACTGCTGCGGCTTTCAACCTCAATTAAAAGTGTTGGAAACCTTTGGAAGTATCGTATCACTGTATTGACATCACTTTATTGTGTTTTGAAAGGAGCTGATGTCAGACGAGTAGCTTGTGAGGATAGGTAGCACAGTTTGGCTCCGCCCCTCCTGCATGAGCAAACAGGAGGTGAGTCTCCGGCGTGGCGTCCCACAGGGAAACAAGCCGTGCTCGCTGCCCGTGAGGCTGCAGGCTCCACCGCATCACCAGGCACTCAGGTGGAAACATCCAATAGATCTTTATTATTACTCTTAAGATATGATCTCACCGGCCACTGAACAACCACATTCTACTCCAGGGAACCGCACTGTGGATTATAATCTACAAGCAAAGTGGACGCGTGCTGCTCGCTTGTGTTGAGCTCAAAGGACTTCAGACAGATGAAGGAATACATGTGACGTGGTGGAAAGTAACATAATACACATAATAACTCAAATAAAGGTACAATTTTGATGTATTTGTACTTTACTTAAGTATTTCACCCGTTGAAAAACTGTGGAATCCATGTTGTCTCCAGACCTCCTTTTCCCCCGGCAAAAAAAGTGTATTTGCAAAAAAAAAAAAAAACAGTTTTAAAAGATATTTTGATCATAACGATGAATATCCAGCATGATATGAGCCAGATTTCCCAAAAATGCCTCCTGGAGCGTCAATAAGACACCTTTTTGGAAAGATTAGGACCTAAAGAATCAGAATCCGCAACAAAAATCACAATAAGAAAAAGTCTTGACCTGTTAGGAAGGAGTTTCAGTCAAAAAAAACGTGTCAAAAATGGAATTTTCTTTTTCATATTTTATGCCAAAAGCTTGTCTGAATGGTGCATGCTGGGAAAATTGGCGCAGGAGGATTTTTGCACGGTTTCTTAAAGGTTAAACACGATCCACTAGTTCATTCATTACACTACATTGACTCATTTATATATTTAGATGCTGTATATATTGCCTCACGTCAGGATTCATTGGATGGGCATGTTTGTTGATGTTATCATGTTGGGATGCGGGGAACAGGGATCAGGATACAACCATGCAAATAAGGTGGTAACCGTGGAAACCAATCAGTACGCATGAGCATGATATCTGCTGTGGAAACATACAGAGAGTGAGTCCTGCTCTATTCCTGCAGTTCACCTAATATGATGGTATGACATGCCCATGTATTGAGCATATCCACATTGTGTTCTGAAATCTCTTTAGTAGATGACGGCTGTCAGTCACCAGAGAGTCTCGCTGACGCAGGATGAGGTTCAGCGTACGAACCGGACCAGAACTAAAAGGTAACAACGTCACATTGATCCTCAAGGTGACGTTGGGGAACCAAACTCTGGGTGTGAAAGTCACCGAGAACACGACGTCATGCCCGATGCCCAGAGCCAGATGTGAAGGATTGACTCCTGTCATGTGACCAACAGTCATAATGAGAGCGTACACATTGATCCTCCTGAGCAGCTGCATGGAAACCACCTTGAGACCATGGGAATGTTCTCCAGGTCTCTGCAGCTCGCTCCCTCTGTGCACTCATGAGTAATCCAGAGTGCTACTTCCTGTGTTTGGATTATTCAGCTGCGAGGCTCAGCCTTTTCCTGATGCACGTTGTCTTGCATGATTCACAATGGAGCCGCTCAGCACCTGAGCCAGAGAGCTGCACTGTGAAAGCTGCTCGGCTCGTGTCGGTGACATCGTCCCGCTGGATCTGCACGGACAACGCATCTGGCAAACTGACGCTAAATGTTTTGACAAAGCAGGCCTTTGATGGAACAGAGAGCCTAAAAGCATAGGAAGCCATTAGTGGTGTTGTATGTCACCATGATCTGCATGTGTATTAAGGGATCCACTAATGATGTCTGCTTTGTACTCAGTGTGTTAGTGTCTCGCAGACCCTTCAGTGCTCCATCCATATGCATGTGAATGCCCTGCGTATGGCTCCTGCTGCTGCTTTGTGCATATTAAATTCCTTTGAAGCGCAGCCTGTTCTTCACGAACAAGTTCAAAGAGTCCTAACGTACAGATCCGTGTTCTACGTGTTTGAACATGCACACGCGTTACTTCTATCTACAGCACACGCACTGCGGAGGGGAAGGCTGTGCTCCGGATGCAAGCTGCTCTCTGAGATCCCACCCAGGTCCCCACGGAGACGTGGACCCCGTCCCCACAGACCAGCAGACCTGATGATCAGTCTCTCATCCACACGGCTGTGTGTTCACGTTTCACATGTCTCTGGGAGTAAAAGATGTTTTTTCACAATGACACATAGAAGATTGAAAGGTATTTTTAACCCGACGGAGTTGACTTCCTTGTTGTTGGACATCATGAACACTATCTACTATGTAGATATTGATCTGCTTTCACATGTAAAAAAGCACTTCTGTGTATGTGATATGAATATAATCACATGAAAATCACATTTCATATATATATATATATATATATATATATATATATATATATATATATATATATATATATATTTACCCCTTGTTTCAGCCTTCTGCTATAAGCATAACTGGATTCTTACCGGAATACACACTCCATGCATCATGCCGAAGCCCAAACCGTATTTTATAATCACAACAATATCACATTCATGTCAGTATTCAGCAGCCCGGAGGCTTCTCAGTATGAAGCTCCACGCGTTGCTGCTGGATTCAGAACTTTTCTGCCGCTCTCCTCTGCAGATCCTCTCCAGGTTGGATGGAGACCGCCGGTCCTCCAGACATGACTCTTACAATTGAGGCCAAACGGTTTCATCAGACTCAGGATCCAGCTGACCCAACCTGATCGCTGTCATTATTACGATTATTTGACAGTATCAATTACACACGTGCTGCTGCAGAATGATAGTTCTATGTTGCACACAGCAGTAACACACACACACACACACACACACACACACTGTGCGCAGAGCGTACATGTTACCGTAGTGGATGTGCATGAATAAATACGTTGCTACTCTAGCTTTTGAACTCATACTACAATCACAAAACTAGCTCATAAAACGGTGTTTTGTCTGTATCCTTTCAGAACATCAGGCTGACAAAGACCCCTCCGTCTTGTTCGAGTTGTTTCATCCAGTCTTTGATTGACAGCTTTCACACCAGCCAAACCAAACTAGACATCACAGACCAGAGTTTGTGTTAAAGTCTAAAGGACAGTTTGAACCGGCGCATGTGTTCCCTCAACCCGACGGTCAAACAAAGCAGGGAAACATAGAGGGAACATCGGCCTTGTAACAAACCACATAAAGGGACATATTCTATATTTTATTGCCCACTGTTCCTGGTTATTAGGTGGGCAGCTGCTCTGAAAGACCCGGTCCTCCGTATTAAGTGGACAAGAGTGAATTAAATCAGCCATAACCAACATTTTGAGGTTTTTATGGGATTTGTATAAACCAAGGTTGCTTTAGGACTCGACATTTTAGTTTGAATAATTTCATGTTATAAAACAAAGTCCTCAGCTCTAACTTACATACAGGGCACAGATGAACCGATCAGATCATGAAGACGGCATTGAGAAGAGATGTAGAAATGGAAAAACTCAAAACATTGGGTGTGTTCACGCAGTTTACATAGAAGCCTTAGTCCAGGTTAGTCCAGGTTAGTCTAGGTTAGTCCAGGTTAGTCCAGGTTAGTCCAGTCTGACAGCCTTTATGTTAATGAAGCACTGAGAGAAAAGCTGCAGACAGAGAGGGGTCTGGTTGGTAAATAATGAATGGACTTCATATCGTATCACATTTTTCTGGTCTTCTGACCACTCAAAGCACTTTAACACTGCACGTCATCATTCACCCGTTCACACACTGATGGGAGGAGCCACATGCACGCTGCCACCGGCCCATCAGGACGAGCTAACATCCATACCCGTTCACACTGCGCAGGAACAGCCTGCGGGAGCACTTTGGGGTTAAGTGTCGTACACAAGGACACGTCGACATAGACCAGCGGAGTTGGGGATCAAACCGCCGATCCTCTCATTGAAGGACGATCTGAAAACTTTGATTTCTCCTTTTTAACCCGTTGAAAACTATGGAACCAATGTTGTCTCCAGACCTCTTTTTCCATGTTTGAGTCATTGTAGGAACCCCAAATTCATTCCAATACTTGTGTTTATTGTATGTATTTGTTCAGCAAAGTCTTGGGAAAAAAATGTAAAAAATCACTTTTAACAAATATTTTGAACATAACTGTAAACATCCAGCACGATATGAGCCAGATTCCCCAAAACGCCTCCTGGAGCGATCCCTGAGTTGTTCAAACTGTGTGGTTCAGGGCCTTAACAGCAACCCACATACTTATGAGACAATTTTTTGGAAAGATTAGGACCTAAATAATCAGAATCTACAAAATACACAGTAAAACACGGCATTGGGGTGTTACGAAGGAGTTTTAGTCGTTCGGTTCAATTTTCGCACACGGTTTCCAAAAGGTTAATATCCTTCCCAGAGAAGCTGATCAGATACAAGGAGGCAGTGAAGCCTCGTTACATCTAAAGAAGGTTTGAACCTCACGTCGTCCTGTAAATAGAGACAGAGGACCAAGAAGCAGCGGCTCCCTGGAAGCTGAAAGCAAGCGCTTCACAAAGACATTTTTGCATCATTTCCAGCAGATCCCTACCGTTTTATCTGCGCCGTATCTATTTTGAGGAGGATAACACCACGCTCTGGGCTGTCACAAATCCATTCCAGCAGTGTATTGCTTTCTGAGATGCATCTGTGTCTTTTCAGTTGAGGTGTGAAACCGATTCCTCCATCCTCATGCAAAGCCCCTCCAACTGATGCGGCATAACCTGCAGGCGGCCTGCTGGTTATGCCGCATCAGACCGTATAGATAAGCTGCTCCTCCTATAAATAATGTGTCATACTGTATATCTCACTTAAAAAAAGGTCAAGACAAAACGAGGATTAAGGACATGGGATTTGTCTCTTCAAATCCATTGCAGCTGTGAAAAGATGCAAATCTCTGCAGGCCAAGAGCTGTCAACCGCAGCATAACCTAAGTTATGGTTTGGCTCGTGGATTACATTTCAGAGCTGTGCAATATGTAAATCCTATATGACAGAGGTCTTCACTGATTGTTCACTGGTACATAATAAACCTGCTTATGCATCACGATGGAATAGAAAGAGAGCAATAAGTGCTCGGTCCATCCCCAGGTTGTGTTCACTGTTATCTATGTCAATCATGAATTGAAGGAAATGTAATTTTTGTTGATTTGTTTTTTGAAAAAAATCATGATTGTCGATCGATTTGATTGGAGATTGAGTGAATAAACCATATTATTACATCACCAACATTAAATTCTGGTCACTGCTCCATCTGACATCTGCTCCCACAAAAGGCCATTTGGGTTTCAGCTATGATTATTATGTTCAAAATATAGAGTTCAGGGCGAGGTGCTCAGGACGCTCCATGTTGCTCGCTGTGGAACCAACGTTGGCTCCAGACCTTGTTTGAGTGCATCTTCCTGTGTTTGAGTCGTCGTAGGCACCCCAATTTGATTCTAATACTTGTGTTTATTGTATGTATTGGTTCAGCGAAGTCTTGGGAAAAAAATGTATATCTGTAAAAAAAAATCACTTTTAAAAGATATTTTGATCATAACTATGAACATCCAGCATGATATGAGCCAGATTCCCCAAAAATGCCTCCTGGAGTGATCAATAAGACACCTTTTTGAAAAGATTAGGACCTAAACAATCAGAATCTGCAAGAGAAATCCCAATAAAACAAAGTGTTGTCCTGTTAGGAAGAAGTTTCAGTCAAAAAACTGTGTCGTTTGGTTCAAAAATGGAAAAATTACGTATTTTATGCCAAAAGATTGTCTAAATGGGGCATGCCGAGACTTAAAATTAGTTCAGGAGGATTTTTGCGCTCGGTTCCTAAAAGGTTAACGCTTCCTTTACTTGTAGTATCAAGTGGACACAGAATATATGAATGTCATGTAACGACATTATTTGCATGTGAATGAATGTGCGCTGAGCAGAATATTCATCTTTGTGTTGTGCAGAACAGGAACGAGCTTAACTGCTTGCTTTATGATGCGTTGACAATAGATGCTATAACATGGACCCTAATAATCAACTAATAATCTGAATAATAGCCCAATTAAAATAAAAAGGCCTCATTAAACCACATCAGTCAGGAGAGGTCGGTCCAATCAGAAGGCGGTTGTGTGTCCCGCCCTCTGCACAGCTTTACCGTGTCCAATGCTTTGGGGCCCAGTCCATCATATAATAATATAATGTAGTATTTTATATAATAATAAGACATATTAATATGGCACCAGCGCTTTGCCGTCTCATTTTGCTGTTTTTCAGATTTTGTTGATTTGATCCAAACGGACGGCTGTTTATAGGCAATTATTACAATATTTGTGTCTGTGCTTTACTGGTGGTTAGAAACAAACATTCATCCTCATCATTATTTTTGCTCTACATGTTGCGTACAGGAAGCAGCAGAACTCTCATCCTTCTGCTCCCACTTGAGAGCCGAGCAGAGCGGAGATGTAAGAGCCTTCTGGAGCGCTCCAGTGCTCTCGTGCAGCTCATAGCCGTGTGCAATGCAGCGCGGCACCTGTTCCTGTTTGAAGTATGCGCTGCTTCATTAGAAGGAACAGCGATGAAGCTGATATTGTTCTCATACATGTGTCATAAGTGTCATACATGTGTCTTCAGAAGGCAGCAGCATTGCTTTTACTTCTAGAGGAGCCTGTGTGTTGAGTTGCTTGCATTTCTTCTATTTACATCACATAAATATATATTTTCATTAAATTATTTGGGGCATTTTTCTGCATCTATATTAAAAATACATACAAAATAGTATTTAAATCATTCTAAAAGGATGCACACTGTAGTGGTACATGTCTGCCAAGGGCACGAGTCTAATGTTGTAACCATGTAATGTGATGACGTGTGGAGATGATGCATGCACATATCAAGAAGCATGTGTATATGCAAGATACTGTTCATCATCCGGATAGCATATCCAGATTATATTTCAATACCAGGTGTGAATTAGATTTTTATTTGACTTTTGAAAAATGACTTCCAGGAGAACCAGACTCCATTTCCATTTGTTGTGCCCTATTAACTTGAATAAAAAACTGTATATGTCTTTTATTTGAGTGTATGTATAGGTGTGTGTGTGTGTGTGTGTGTGTGTGTGTGTGTGTGTGTGTGTGTGTGTGTGGAAAGTACATCACACAATTTCATCTGCACATCCAAAATCAATACCGTGCAATCCACTCCCAATCTACTTTCCAAATGGCCTTCTGTGAACAAAGAAAACTAGAAATAAACTAAAGTGAAGTGCCTGCTGTAGGATTCCCTGCGGGGGAACTCTTCATTTATTTAATCCTATTCATCCAGAGTACACTTTCTGCACACAAAAAGAAGAAGAATAAACTAAATAAAACTGGCATACTGTTATATTTTGCAGGGTGGACATTTGTTGGAGAACAGTTAACAAAGCATCACTTAGTAGGATTGTAAGGATGTAACTTTTGAATGATGTAATGCGGTCCGTCGTAGTCCACGGGTCTGGAGGTACCAGTTTGTTTACCCAGCATGAGGCATGTTTAGTCCACTCAGCATCTTTACCCACTCTAACCTTCATGATCCCACATTAGACGCCATAGGTTACTCCTGTATAACCTTCCTCTATATCAGGGGCGGCAAACTACGGCCCGCCGAGTATTATATTTATTATAATATAAAAATATATATATATACATATACATTTTCATCATTTAAAAAGCATGATGACGGCAAGAGACCAGCATCAATGTGTCTTAATGTGTATGTATTGCTCAGCGCCCTTTGAAGCTGTTTGTGTGTGTTGCTCTGCTGCAGCAGAACACAACACGCATGTAGATCACATGTAAAGTCAATGCACAGACGCCAGTGGTTGAGAAAAAGCACATTTTCGGTGGTGCGGCGCAATTAGCGTGTTTGACGCATGGCGTTAGCCAATCAGTATTAAGAAGCTTGTCTGTCTTAACCTGGTTAGCATGAACCTGGTTAGCATTAACCTGGTTAGCATCAGCCTGGTAGCCGGTTGGTAATCGAGTGTGACGTTGGTGTGAAACATTGTGGTCACATGACTGCTAAGACCCAATCAAGGAGCGACAGCGGGTTGCCACGTCATCGTTTTCAAAGATCTACGTCTCCTGCGCTCACACCCAGGAGGTTTTAAACTTCGTAGCGTTTTCAAACGCTTATGTTTTTTGGGGTTGTAAAAAGAAAAAAGTAATGTGGACACTCGGCTTAAACGTAGCCAAAGATATGTAAAGGATGAACACTTTTACCAAGATGTCTGTCTCACTGTTAAACTAAATGTTTTATTCATATAATACTCATCATATATTGCTATGCTGCTATAAAAGATTCAAATAGTAAACTTCAAGTTTTGGAAAACATTTGAAAGGAAGCCATAATCCTCAGATCCGTGAAACCTCCATAACTCCGGTTTAATGAGCTCCTCCTTACAGCTCTTTCACAGTCACATACACACACCCGTTGCACGTTAATGTTCAATATTCTTTCCCCCCAAAAAGCCGGTGTAATAACCATTTTCAGACTAATCTTTTTTCACTGTCAATGTAAATGTGTTCAGTTCCACTCTGCCACGGCAGTAATGACGGCAGCTCGGAGCGCATCACACTGCTCACTGGATGTGTGTGTAGGAGGATGCAGACCACACACACAACCTGTGTTTCTGATGTTCACTCGCTTGTCCAGAGGAAAAACATCTTCATGAACTATTGTACGAATATTCAAACTAATTCATGTCAATATAGTGAACCCTACAGACTTTTGTGTGTCTCGACGGGGTCAAACTTTCCCTTTAACCAACACTTTGATCCGAGTAAGGGAGCACCAGAGAGAAACTTATCAATTTATGAGTCGACTTTATTATGGTTTATTACATTATTTTATTATATTATAGTTTAACACATTATTTTATTTCATTATGGTTTATTACATTATTTTATTTCTTTATGGTTCATCACAACTTTCTGTCCACAAAATCTGAAAAATCTATGACCCGACCTGGAATACAAAACTAGATAAACCTTCCTCCAACTCTTTCAATCTGTTTTAAAACCCCTAAAGAGACGAGCTCCTGTAGCTCTGGAGCAGTCTGCAGCAGGGTCCAAGCTGCAGGAGCAGCAAACCTAAAACCCCTTTTTACCATTTCAATCTGGACGTTTGGGACAGCGAGCAAGAGCAGGCCCTGTGCATCTGTCACAGAGCAAGACAGTAGCCTCTAGCATCTTTCTGATGGATTAATATACACCGATAAGCTAGAAATGCATTAAGAATTGCTTTATGAATAAGGAGAAGCCAATGATTTAGTCTACGGATGGACAATGCAGGCCAACCAACCCTCACATGCAGGGAGCCATGGTGAGTAAGGGTGAGTCTGTACAGTGTTACCAACATATTGCAAGATTCCAGTGTATCAGTCTTTAACTTGTGTGTATTTATCTTAGAATGGGTGCTTTTTGTTGATCTTGTGACCTATCCACCAGTCAGGCCAACATTTCCACAAGAACCCAAATCTAACCGGAAAATTGGCATGAAACTTCCTGTGCACAAGTTGTGTGTGCTCCCACAGGATTAGTTTGAGTATCAGTGTGTTTGCTTTGTTGAACAGCTCCAGAATATTGGCTGGAACGAGATCTCTCAGTAGGTTTAGGGGTTATATTCTTCCCCAATACTCTTTACCCTGCTCACGTACAACACACACTTGTATGTGCATATGCCCTCTAGGGGTTGTTACAATTCTTGTGAATTAAGGAAATTTAAATAAAATGCATTTAAAGGAAAAAGCTACACTGATAATAGAACATTGTTCTGTGAGCTTCTTTTCTGATTGGAGACAGTCAGGAAAGGAGGGAAGTTCTACACAGTTTAGTTTCTCACGAGTACCTACAACCAGACTGTCCTCAACATTTAACATCATAATACAGACGTTGACAACTCGTTTGACCTGAAAGGAGGAGGATTGTTCCAGAGTCGCTCACAAGAGTGGATGGAGAGACCGTAAATCAAAGAAACTTGAAGAATGCAAAAACACACGTCACCTTTTGGACTCTGAGCCCCCGAGTGCCTAAAGCTAACCCTAACCCTTACCCTAACCCTTACCCTTACCCTAACCCTAACCCTTACCCTAACCCTAACCCTTACCCTAACCCTTACCCTTACCCTAACCCTTACCCTAACCCTTACCCTAACCCTAACCCTTACCCTAACCCAGTCCCCGATTTTTGAGAAAACTATTCTCTTTTTTTAAACATAAACTTAATTATCTCCACGACCACAACATGTATTAACTTCATTTAAAGTTCTACAATACTGTAACCCGTGTACGAATATACATATGAATAAATAAGGTACCTGTTAAATTTGAGTACTTACGTAACTCCATGAACTTGCTGCAGCACTAAACTTCTGATAGGTTCCCTTAGCAAAGTTTGAATTCACTAACACATCCTCGTAACCATGAGGCTTGTGGGAATCTAATAAAGTAATCCTCGCTTCAGAGGCTTTCATAAAGCAAGGATGTTTCTGCTTCCAGGTCAAAGAGCACCAGTAGATTTAAAGCCGTAGCGCACAAAAATCCAACAATGTTTTCCCATAAAACAAGTAACTGGGGCGGCTGTAGCTCAGGGGGATGAGAGGTCATTCCCTTACCACAAGGTAGCTGGCTCGATCCCCAGTCCCAACACAGTTCACATGTCAAAGTGCCTCTGAGCACGACACTCAACCCCTCGCTGCTCCCCGGGCGCCTCACAGGGCAGCCCACTGCTCCTTCATCAGGGATGGGTCAAATGCAGAGAAGAATTTCCCTAAGGGGATTAATAAAGTGCTTGTTTCTTTCTTTCTTAACTTTTATATTTTTTAACTGAACGACACAGTTCTTTACTAAAACACCTTCCCAATATGTAAATGCTTTGTTTTGCAGTGTTTTGTTGTTGATTCCTCATGCCCTAACCTTTACAGAAAGGTGTGTTATTAGTATGTGGGATGTTATTAAGATCCTGAGTCATGGAGTTGAAAAAACTTGGGAACCACTTGAGGACAGATTTTTGGCAAATCTTGACGTTGGTGTGAAACATTGTGGTCACATGACTGCTAAGACCCAATCAAGGAGCGACAGCGGGTTGCCACGTCATCGTTTTCAAAGATCTACATCTATATATATATATATATATATATATATATATATATATATATATATATATATATATATATATATATATATATATATATAATTTTTAATTTTTTAACTGTGAACATCCAGCATGATATGAGCCAGATTCCCCAAAAATGCCTCTTGGAGCGTCAATAAGACACCTTTTTGGAAAGATTAGGACCTAAAGAATCCGAATCTTCAACAAAAATCACAATGTAACAAAGATTTTGCCTGGCAGGAAGGAGTTTCAATCAAAAAACTGTCGTTTGGTTAAAATAAATTGGAAAAATTATGTATTTTATGTGAAAAGATTGTCTGAATGGGGCATGCTGGGACTTAAAATGTGAGTGGCAGGATTTTTGCGCACGGTTTCCAAAAGGTTAAATGTTCCTAAACCTGATGGGGAGAAAACAAGGTAAATGCTGCTGGAATAAAATATATCTCTATCAGGACCTGGAGGACTTTGTGGAATAACTGTGTAGACGCAGCTCACATGTGCAGTGAAGGTCAGTCCAGTGTTCCCACTGTGGGTTACAATGGAAGATGCTGTCTGCTATTCCAATGGCTGATTCCACAGGAAGTGAAACAATGGCAGAAGCAGACTTCTGCCCAAAATATGACATCATATTTAATTATACTAACAGCCTTTGAACCTGTCAAAACTTTGCTTCGGATGTGCTGATATTCATCTTTTGAGATTTAGTGTTCCAGAGATTGAGATCCAGAGATTGATCTGTGTGTATTTATGCTTCTTTAATCTATGCTTCAGTTACCTGTGCCTACGAGGACCTTTTTGATCATCAGCCATACAGCTCAACCATTGCTGAAATGTTTTTTTGTCAACATTCTTTTTAAATTGAATACAATTTAAGTTGTTATTTCTTCCGGGCGCATAACTTGGTCGTTATTTAGTTGTCTGTTCATCAGACAACATGACAGGAGGCAGGAGAAGCAGCAGTTCTTGTTCAGAAGCATGCTCCACTGTGTGTGTGTGTGTGTGTGTGTGTGTGTGTGTGTGTGTGTGTGTGTGTGTGACATTACATGCATTCGCTTTAACACAACCGACACACTCGCAGTCAGCGTGGCTCTTTGATGTGGTGACTGCTCACTGATGTGTACATCAGCTGCTGCGTCGTGTCTCAAAACCTCCCAAACACAAGCCGGCGTGTCGCTGCGCTCCTGCTGAGGCGTCAGCCGCGCTGCTGCAGCAGGAAGCGGCGACCCGGCGCCTGGTGGTGGCGCTGCTGCGGCCTCAACGGGTTGAGGGAGACAGATGGAAGTAAGAGGTTCTGGTCCCACATGGTATGGAGGTCATCTCATCTCTCTACTTGCTAACGTACGGTGGCCTGGAGCAGTGAGCCCCTTCAGATTCAGCACACGCTGAAGTAAATGAGTGTGTTCATGAGAACCGTAAATGATCAACTCCATCTAAGGCAACGCGCCCCGCCCCATACGGCCCATATTGATGTCCTGCTTTCAGACACAAAGGAAAGTTTGCAACCTTTTATCAGCATCAACAGTTCATGTATGGGACCTTAAGAGACAGAACTGGGACGAATACTGGGAAGAATACTGGGAAGAAACGCTCAGTAGGACAACAGGAACGAAGGGAGGAAAGAATATGATGTTCTAGTGTTACACCCTGTCATCAACGGCCAGTTTAACCTTTGGAAACTGTGCACAAAAATCCTTCTGCGCCCATTTTAAGTCCCAGCATGCTCCATTCAGATAATCTTTTGGCATAAAATACGTAATTTATCTTCCAGCACTCTCCACGACTCATCCGTCAGCACGAGGGCTTCCTGGATAAAGCCCGATGAGGGGAAGAGGCTCCAGAGCCCAATAGAACCTACTAGAGCCCAGTAGAGCCCAGTAGAGCTGGGGGATAATCACCTGTGGGAGCGATACCTTTCCCCATGCCTGTGGTGGTTTGATCCTTTGTTCATGCAGAACATTGACGAGTGCGCCTTCAAACTCTGCACGCCAGTCAGTACCTGGAAACAGATGGTAGCTTTTCGAGGTTATCACTATAACTGCCTGTAAAAGGCTGACGTGTGAAGCCTAATAGTGTTTGACGGGATGTTTTTGTCAAACACCTGACAGAACAACACCTGTTTGTCTCGTCTCGTGACCTCATCTGACTGTGTGTGGGTTGTGAAGTGACACGCTGATTCACATCGTTGTTGCTTTTTCTTTCCTTTACGCTAAAAGTCTGAATGATATTTTCATCTGTCATAACATGTCTCCCTCTCATTCTGACATGCTCTTTCTTATTAACATTTCCCAAGCACAACCATATGCGTGTTCCTTTGACCTCATAACACCTAACACACATCTTCCATTGTGTCGCCCCGAGAGCTTTTCCCAAGTAGAATCCATTAACCTTAACGTGGTGCAATATGCAATTCGATGCACTTTAATGGAAGCCTTTGGCCTCGGTCCCAAAGAAAAGCCTTGACAGAGAGAAAAAAGGCCCAGTGGTGGCTGGATGTGGAGGACAGCGTGCCAGTGATACATGTAAGCCAAGACCAGCCGACTCAGCGGGCCACATCCTAACAACCCACCTCTGGCTGGGAGACCAGGGGAAGCCGAGCGGCCTCTTAATCCCAGTTTGGCTCTTTTGATTGTGTCGGGCCGCGCTTCCTGTCGGTGCTAATAGCCTGACAGGTTGTGTAAATCAAGTGTCCGGGGGTTTAGCGGCCCTGTGTGAACGCTGTGTTTATAGAAACTGTATATCCATGTGAAATTGTAGCTGGAAAATTCTTTTGGGGTGTTTTAGCTGCCTGCCATTACCCCACAACCCCAAAGGACTTCCTTCATTTCCTGGTTTAAATACCAGCCCTCCAGGAGCGTTATTTGACAGCCTTGTTCTTGGAGACAACATCTCCTCTGGTTTCCAAATGCGACGTGTCAGGAGGCGGCGTGAGAGCACATGTTCACTCCATGTGGGCTTATGCACTGCTCTGCGTTCACAGAGGGGGGAGGGGTCCAACATGTCCTGCTTTACAACACACAAAGGTTGCTGGTGTGAAAGGGAAGTGGTCTTGTGGTCTGCTCTATTCTAAGTCCTTGGCCACTCGACGCTCCTTCACACTCCATGTCATCATTCACCCATTCATACACTGATGGGAGGAGCTAAGCTGCCACCTGCTCATCACTAACTAATCACACAGTGTATTGTACAACTGGAGGAGCCGGGGATCAAACCGTCTGATTGAAGGCCGCCCCGCTTTACCTTCTAAGCTCTTTACTGACAACACAGCACCGCCTGGACAGCTAAACAAACTGTATAATTTACAATAAAACAATGTTGAATAGCCATAAAAACATGCTAATGATAAACAAAAAAGTTGTGCAAGAAACAATGCAATTAACAAATGGGGGGACAAAACCTCCCAAATAATTTCTAACAACAAATGAGGAAGACATCAGTCTGATAAAAGTCATTAAAAACACCTTGACAGTGACATCAATTATAATTTAAAGTGCTTTCAAACTATATGCCAGAACTACAACAGATGAACAGACACCATTGGTCCGCAGCACAGACATGTACAACAACACACGATGTGTGTTTTAACCGCTGGTCGTGATGGTCAGGGCCCTATTCCACATACGTGGTTCAACAAAGCCGATCAAAAGTCCTGTTATCCAGCTTAACATAGCGAGATGATGGATACAGGATATGTCGGTTCTTGGAAGGAGGATCCGCCCTCAAACGCTCTCGTTCAGTCTAACCAGACGTCCTCAGGATAACTGCGCCTGCCTGCTCCGCTTCAGAGGGATGAAAAGTCGAACACCAAACTCATGATGTTCTCTTTTTAAAACAGCAAATAAACTCAGATAAAGAGCGTCTCTGTTCTCTGCTGATGAGCAGGAGTTGATCATGACTACAAATGATGACTTTAAGTCCATAATCATAGCAAAATCTAATGGTGCTTTCACATTCAAGCGTAGCGAATATTCGCAACACTTCCTGTTGTGAATGCAGCGTAACGCCGCGTAACACGAGTCACTTAAGCTGTGCCTCATCACCAAAATCTATCAGATTAGATGTTTTAAATGTGCCTGCTGGTCATAGTATACAAATTTGTATGCAAGTATGAGGACATATTTACTGTATGCGCGTATTATGTACTATGTGTTTCTTCATGTATGTGTGTGTGTTGATCACCATATAACTAGGAGTTTGAATGGATGGATCAGTATGTATGTATTATTCATAATCAGAAATTCAATCAATTGAAGCAGTGATAAGTATTCACTGTACAAACGTGTACCACTCGCTAAAAAGCGAGCTGTGGCCCTCCGCTTTTAAAAAAAATTTTTTACACAATCCTTCTGTGATCGAGTCTGCATGTACAGTATGTGATACAGTATGTATTGTGTGCATTATGTATTGTGTACAGTGTGTATTGTGTACATTATGTATTGTGTACAGTGTGTATTGTGTACAGTGTGTATTGTGTACAGTATATATTGTGTACATTATGTATTGTGTACAGTATGTATTGTGTACAGTATGTATTGTGTACAGTATATATTGTGTACGGTATGTATTGTGTACAGTTTGTATTGTGTCTATCAGTAAACCACACACGTGAAATCGGGCCCAGGGCTCGGATTCAAACCTTCACCCTCCACACGTTCCACTGAAACATGTCAGGTCCAAAGAGAGGACTCAGAGGCAGAGGATCACGTATGAGCACACTTTTATGGTTTCAGATCCTTTTTGAGGAGTGAAAAACAAATGGCTATGAAAAAACTCACTGACTCACTGAGACTGATAAAGACTAAATAACACAAAAGGGCTCCCAAGAGGAGAGGAGGAAAACAACTCACGTGGTGTAGAAAAACACTCCTAGCAAAATGGACTTTGACTGTGGCTAATGGCTTAGGGACAAGGACGAAACACTTTGGCACAAGACAAAGGAGAGTGACCTGAAACCAGAGAAGAGTTAGGCTTCAAAATAAAACAGGAAGTTACGAGACAAAACCCCAAGACAAACCTCTCTGCGGTGTGACAAGGCGTTCATAAGTCAAAGACCCCCCTGTGACCGTACGACACTGTGGGAGTCTGATACTTCATGCTGACCAGTGTAAGTGTCTGAAAATGACGAAGCGACAACAAGAGTTTTTTAGTGTTTGGAGGGTCTTTCTGAGATCCTGCGGCCTCATTGGTTCTCAGACTCTTCTTAAAGTGCCTCAGATGGCACAGGGAGGAGGAGACACTCATTTACAAACCTGGTTTGTCATGGTGCGAGCAAGGAAAAGATCAAAGTCATTTTGCAATTTCTGAACCAAAAAACATGTTTTTTGGACTGAATATGCTTCCTAACATGTCAATGAGTATGTTTATTGTGATTATTATTTATTTATTATTATGCTTCTGGTCATAATCTTTCTAAATATGTGCAGTATTACTCTGTGGCATGATGGGAAGGCACCGAGCAATAAAATTACATGAACTCTGGAAACAATCAAGATGTCATTTTTGAGGAATCTTTCTCAGACTCTTGACTTTTGATCATATTTATATGAGATAATTATTGAGTTTTTTAATGGTTCCAACACCTCAAGTAAGAGGCCTGGTCCACAGAACTGAGACGTCCTGATGGAAAAATGTGGATCTACAAATTAAAAACGATTTAACTGTGAGCCTTTATTGAAAAACTGGATTACAGTTACTTGCCTGCTTTCTCTGGTTCCTCCTTTCCTCCATCTTCTTCCCCTCCTTTCCTCCTTCCCCCCTTCCTCCTTCCCTCCTCACTTCGGGGTGAAGGAAGCTTCTCTCTAAGCAACCAGCTCACAGGAGCAGCCGGACCTCGGACCAGAGGCCTGAGGGCAGGGAGCCGCTCTCCGGCCCTGTGAGGCACAGCGTATCATTTATGGATGTGTGTGTGTGTGTGTGTGTGTGTGTGTGTGTGTGTGTGTGTGTGTGTGTGTGTGTGTGCCTTTCATATATCTCTTTTTTTTCCTAGCAGGGAGTTGTATTTCTTATTATTTTCTTGATTTCTTCCCACCTGGAGAATAAGTTGGAGTTAATTGATTCCTAGTTTAGATTGTTTCCTTCACACTGACAGTTTGTTTGAATAAAGGCATAAAGAACTTTGTGTCTCAACTCATACTGCTCAAGATCAGTGAAGCTAATAGAAGTAGCTCTATTGAACATTAAGTGGATGAGTTTAGCCGTGAGTGTCAAAATAAAACAAAATCGAGGCTCCGTGAAGGTTACATGTATGGAAATGCATTAAAATCACAAGTCAGGATTTCTTGAGCCGACATAAACACAGCGTCACGGCGTCACAGCATCTCGGCGTCACAGCGTCACGGTGTCACAGCGTCACAGCGTCACGGCGTCACAGGTCGTGGCGGCGCACACAGTGGATGATGTCATGTCATCTCTGTGCTTCTCTGAGAGGATGCGGCGCTCGTCTTCCTCTTTTGGACTTTGTTACTTTGTCTTCTATTTGATTTAAAGATGGTTACTTAAAACACTGTTTCTCTTCACTGAACGTCATAATGGACGTTAGCTGTAGATGTTTGTGAAGCTCAGAGACTTGTCTTATAACAGTTTGCTGTTGGACTTAGATGAGAGGCTGAGAATAGCGACTCGTAATGATCAAGGTCTTGCAGTGGACTGCAGCATTATTACTGACCAGCACCTGGAGTGAGGAATATAAATATGATATAATACATAAATATAAATCCCGTCAATCACATGTAAACTCTGTATCATCAGGCTCAGCCATCTAGCGGCTTATTCTTTGTTTCTGGAAACATGTTATACTGCATCATTGTTATATTATTATATTGGGGCTGTGAATCTTCCATATTAGGGCTACAATAATATTCCTAATGAAACATTAGAGGGTCACGGAGGCGTTTGCATATTCAGATATGACTTTGGGGATCCTACACCGTGAAAGTTTGAAGGTTTATGACCTGAAGCAATGCAAAAGGATAAGACACGACTTGCTCTAATTACATTACTCACATGTGCCGCTGCATTAGCCTGAAAAACATAATCAAAACAGCAGAGTCAGTTTGGTTCAAAATAATTTTCAAGTGTATTTGTTCACAAGTAAAAGTTAGCAATTGTTTTACAGAACATTGTATCGATACATGACAGCGGCCTCCTTCTCATCGGTGCTGCCTCTGTGGGTGCAAACACAACTTGTGTCTTTCTAACGCACAAAAGAAACTAAAATAAAGGCTCTTATGGATGAGCTCGTGCACCCAATTGTGAACCACAAAGAAGACACAGATCAGAGTTTGAATAAGTAAAATAGCCGAGACTGATCTGAGCTACTCGTGCAAAGGGAATCCCAAATGTGTCACCACGGGATCCAGAAGCAGAGTTATATATATATATATATATATATATATATATATATATATATATATATATATATATATATATATATATATATATATATTTATATATATATATATATATATATATATATCCTACATATCATATGTCGTTACATATAACATGCATTAAGGGAGAATTCATTCAGAGTTAGATGAAACCATATTAAAGTTGCCATTACAAGTCAATTTAATTGTAATTTTACAGACCAAGAGCAAATAAAAAAAATACAAATGTGAATGTGTGTGAATTATTTTGCCTGGAAAATATTCATATTGACAAAGCTGTTCAACAAAAGTTGAAACATGTGTGCAGGTGGAGGACCAACAGAAGTGATATAACCCCGTTATAACAGGGTTATAACGGGGTTATAACAGGTTATAACGGGGTTATAACAGGTTATACCGCTCCACACACTGGCTGTGAGAGCTTTATTTGACAAAGCATTTCACGATGGATGAGCTGGAACAAAATTGTAAAGATTTTAATATTTCATGGATGTTCTTTCTAGTCTAAAGAAGTATAGAGAGTACTCACCTGCAGCAGGACACTGTCTGCTCCTCCTCTGCGTGTTTTTGAACAAAGCGGTGAGCTCCTGGATGTTTGTGTTCATCTCCAGTCACCGTTTATCCTCCCAATCATACCGAAGCTGCAGATCATATCTACTAATAATACAACTAATGTTTGCCTGAATAGTCAAATAATGCGACATGATATTGTACTTTGTTATAAAGACTTGAACGGTTTTCCTTCTTATTGAAACATCAACTAAACTGCAGCAATGACCCGTAAAGGCCAACGTGCTCATGGAGCCTCGATGAAAAGCTAAGGAAGCCAACGTGACGTCCTTCTTCCTTCTGTTTCAGCACCCGGGACCGCAACACACACACTCACACACACTCACACACACTCACACACACTCACACACTCACACACAACAAACACCATCCATCTGAGGATAACTTAGAACAATTAATGTCTCTCTGTTATGGATAGAGCTGGATTACTTTTCCTTGTTTAATGTTTATTGGGAGAATAATGGCTATATAATAATAATACAAAAATGCTGCATTTGAATACTGATGTGGAGATCAATTACCAAGGCAGCGATCAAAGCTTTCGCTCAGCCTCATCAGATACATGCAACAACAGAGATTAGGCTAACAGCTGCTCCTCATCCTCACTGAGGTCAGGTCACGTTGGAGCACATTCCTCATCTGGTGTTGGCGTCCGTGTGGATGCTGAGCGGCGTTACGGCGCGCCGGTCTCCATCAGACAGAAAAGGATGGTGCTGCTGAAGGACTGCAGGTCTCAGTGGACTGTGGGAAGTAATCATGTCCATGAAAAGAGGAGCAACGCTTGTGCTGAATAGATCTTTGACCATTAGTTGTTAGAGGGGAAGGACGACGATGAGAACATCGCAAATACAGCCAGAATTACACAATTGACACAAGTGGTGTCAGTTTGAAGAAACATTTTATGTGCTTCAATAACTCTTGATCATCAGTGAGTGTGTGTGAGTGAGTGTGTTTGAGATGTTGCAGCATCACTAGAGCACACTGTGTGTTATTGTACTAGCTGCTATTAGATGGATAGATAGATAGATAGATAGATAGATAGATAGATAGATAGATAGATAGATAGATAGATAGATAGATAGATAGATATTTTAGTAATCACCAAGGGGAAATGTGTCATCATAGTAGCACCTAACACTTTACAGACACCAAACACCAAATGGAATAAACTAAACACACAAAATAAAATATAAGAACAGGAATGACAGATATCTACAAACTATATATATATATATATATATATATATATATATATATATATATATATATATATATATATATATATATATATATATATATATACACACACACACAAACACACAATAGAATATAGAATATGAATAGATGTGCAGTGTATATTAAGGAAATTAAATTAGTGTTTAAAATGCACACGTTACCTCTGGTAGTGGAGAAAGTCTTTGTGTTAATCTACAGCAATTATTGAAGGACATAATCTGCATTGCACGAGGTCCTTACTTAACTTAGACGAGGAGGAGAATCCTCATGCAGAGCCATGTTGGCAGACGATGCACACAATACCAAATACTCACGATGAAGTCGTTTTGGAAGTCTGTCGCCATCTGATAACAGTGAATATGTCCATGTGCTGTCCTCGCCACGAGCAGGTTATGGCTCTGCCTTTAGCTTTGTGGGATTGGCTTCAGGAGAAGCCGGCAGCATGCGGCTGAAGTGGAGGAGAGAGAGATGGAGAGGTTTGTGATGATGAGAGCGTGAAGAGTCCCGACTGAACTTCCACTCATCTTCATTTGTCTTTTTCTAAACTCTGGCTGTGCTGGTCTACCAGATAAACAAGCACCAGACCAGTCCACACCAGCTTCAAGTCAGCAGGCTTCATCCTCTAGGAGCCGTCTGGAGGAAAGGTCGTAACAATCCATCCAATAGCTGCTCAGAGATTTCCGTCTGTGAAAGCGTTGGACTGATGCACTCATTACACCAATGTTTAACGTATTTGACTTCTCTGTCTGCCAGCATGCTAACAGCTTAATGTAGCTCACACAAACAAACTGTACGTTACGTGGAGTGTGTGTGTGTGTGTGTGTGTGTGTGTATTCCTAATCAGACTCTGCTCTAACATATGCTTCAACCATCTGCTCTAATATGAATTCCTGGCATTCCTTGACCACCAGAAGAAATATGACACAAAGCATGCACTAAACATCTTGTATTATCGTGAGCAGGCTTCGTTGGGCCCGAGCTGACGGTCGGGTTTCCTTCCACCGCCTCGCTCTCATTTGTTAACCAGCTTGATGGTGTTAAGAAGCTCTTCCTCCAGCGGTGCTGAGAAAAGAGCGTCGTTTGTCTTCATCCACGTCCACCCGGCTTATATATTTATCCGCAGAACGTTGGGGGTGAAGCCATTCATCACCTTCGTTTCCTTCTGTTGAGTGCATGAAGTGTTTCGGTTGCAGATATGGCTGAGGTTCCCGCGCCAGCAGAAAGCATGTTCATCATTATCAGCCCTCGGAGATCAGGAAGGACTTCAGGAGCCGTGTTTAAACCCAACAGCTTAATGAGAGAACCATCCTCCGCTAGCAGAGCGCTAACAGTAGCACAGGAGCCTCATCGCTGCGATGGCTGCAGCATGAGACACATTACTTTAGGAAACAGAACAGAACATCTCTCTCTCATGAGATAATGAGCCAGAAGCTGGCACGTTGTGTTACTTCCATGCAGTTTTAGTGTTTGTGTCATCTCTTTAAAACGCTTTTTTTTGGTTGTCTTTTCCCAAAAGGTTTCAAATGTTGTCGACCACAGAACTAAAAGTCATGTTTGTCTCAAATGCTGAACAGTCACGATGTGGGCTTTTCTCTGTGGCACCATGTGAAGAGTTCAGTTTCAAAGAGCACAACATCTGTATATACATCACAGGTGGGTTTGCTAGTTTAAAATATACCACGTATTGTTTAGGCCTGCATATCCTAAATCATATTTTCTCAGCTACTGCTGTCTGTTCAGTGTATAATGAAAACCAGTTGAGGAAGTTTCTCGTACATGGTCATGTTGCAAGCCACAAGGGTTTTAAAAACTTCAAAGACGTCACTTTTTTGTGTTAGTCTGACTTTGTTGATCTCGGACACAATGACGTTCATGAGTGATCTGAAGAACCACTGCTTTCCTCCATTAACTGACCACTGGAGGCCCTTATCTTTCTGCTTTAATGACCCTGTGCTAAGCCCCGCCCCCTGGTGCTACGCCATCAACCTGTCAGAGCGACGTTATCACACACACTGCCACGGACGGATATTTAGAAAAACTAAAAAGTGATTTCTGAGAGAAGTGGAAGGAAAGGTCCATACGTCAGCAGAGAAACCAGGTTGAATGGACGAGGACAGAAGATGAAGTTTTCCCCGTGTCACAGTATTAGAAACGCACCGATTGATTGACAGCTGACCCAACCTGATCGCTGTCATTATTATTACGATAATTCAAATTGACAGTATCAATTACACACGTGCTGCTGCAGAATGATAGTTCTATGTTGCACACAGCAGTAACACACACACACACACACACACACACACACACACACACACACGAAGAGGAAGAACCTGAAAGACTTTAACAACAAATCTAATCTGAAACTTATTATATTGTAATGCGTTTGCATTAAAGCAGCTCAGAGTTAAAAAGCATGATGATGCATTCAAGCTCTACTCAGTACAAATGAGTATTTGAAGGTCAATCATAACGCCACCATTATGTGTTCCAATAAATATGCTTGTTTAAATACAATAGTTTGAAGGAGATGTTTTCACAGCAACATAAAATAAATAGGAGATGAATTATGACCTAATACATAAACTAAGAATGACAAGCATTTTGTTTTATCAAAGCAACACTTTAATATAACTACAGTCTTTTATTTCCTAATGATTTGAATCATGTGTGTTTGTACAAATAACCCTTATAGATGACAACGATAACAATGCTTGAAATTATTTGAAAAACTGAAACCATTTCATGAGTTTACGGAGCAGAGGCAGGAAGTACTACGCTATGATTGGCCAGTCTGTGTTTGAGGGCAGGACATTTATTAGCTTAGCGGATTGATTGAAAGCTTTTTGGTAACAGATCCTCAAACGTCAGATTTCAGAGCGTCCCTGAACACAACATCAAGCGGAGTTTTCAACACAACCGTCTGAAGAACTCCACAAAGGCAACAAACTTTCTGCCAGGAAAAAAAAAATCACTGCGGTGGATTATGGATTTCAAGCAAGTTTTCAAGTCTTCAGCAGTTGCTGTGTGTTTACTGGAGTGAGCAGCACTGCCCTGGAGGGATCCAGAGCTGCCAACGCTCCAGAAGCATCCCAAGCATCAATGATGTCAGATAATTCCTCGCGCCTCCGTGACAGCCATGTCGGTGAAACTGAAATTTCTCGAAGGCTCTTAATTGGTTTCCAAGCGCTGTGCCTGAAAATTCCTCTGATACCTGAATGTAATGGGAAGGGTTTATTTCTTGTCTTTCGTGCTTCATAGCAGGAGTGTGATGGTATCCAGCTGGCACACGCTCAGCATCTCCTCAGCGCTCCAGCATTTAAATATTGACTCGACTGCGGGAGATGAACTGTGTTTTACAAACCGAAGGACAATGTTTGGAAGGTTGGACTGTTGATTTATTCATTTTAACAAGATTTTCACATGCTGCTGCTGCGGCGGCGGCGGCTCACTGAAGTGCCATTAACAAGCCAGCGTGGCTCTCAGCGTCTCTGCTCACGCTCATCTCCAACAAAACTCTTCCTAATCCCCGGTTGGGTTTGGAATGGCACGTTCACGGGAGATCGACGGGCGGATCGGTGCGGCTGCAGCAGTGAAACAGGCGCTGACCGGTCCGTGTTGGTGAAGAGGGAGCTGAGCAGGAAGGCGAAGCTCTCCATTTCCTGGCTAGTCTAAGTTCCAACCCTCAGCTGTGGTCACGAACTCTGGGTGACGGAAAGAACGAGGTCGCGGATACAGGCGGCCGAAATGAGCTTCCTCCGTAGGGTGGCTGGGCTCAGCCTTAGAGATAGAGTAAGGAGCCTTAGAGATAGGGTAAGGAACCATAGCAAAAGGGTAAGGAGCCTTAGAGATAGAGTAAGGGGCCTTAGAGAAATGGTAAGGAGCCTTAGAGACAGAGTAAGGAACCTTAGAGATAGGGTAAGGAGCCTTCGAGATAGAGTAAGGAGCCTTAGAGATAGGGTAAGGAGCTTTAGCGATAGAGTAAGGAGCCTTAGAGATAGAGTAAGGAGCCTTAGAGATAGGGTAAGGAGCTTTAGAGATAGAGTAAGGAACCTTAGAGATAGGGTAAGGAGCCTTCGAGATAGAGTAAGGAACCTTAGAGATATGGTAAGGAGCCTTATAGATAGAGTAAGGAGCCTTAGAGAAATGGTAAGGAGCCTTAGAGATAGAGTAAGGAACCTTAGCGATAGGGTAAGGAGCCCGAGAGATAGAGTAAGGAGCCTTAGAGATAGAGTAAGGAACCTTAGAGATAGAGTAAGGAACCTTAGAGATATGGTAAGGAGCCTTATAGATAGAGTAAGGAGCCTTAGAGATAGGGTAAGGAGCCTTAGAGATAGAGTAAGGAGCCTTAGAGAAATGGTAAGGAGCCTTAGAGATAGAGTAAGGAACCTTAGAGATAGGGTAAGGAGCCTTCGAGATAGAGTAAGGAGCCTTAGAGATAGGGTAAGGAGCCCGAGAGATAGAGTAAGGAGCCTTAGAGATAGAGTAAGGAACCTTAGAGATAGAGTAAGGAACCTTAGAGATAGAGTAAGGAACCTTAGAGATATGGTAAGGAGCCTTATAGATAGAGTAAGGAGCCTTAGAGATAGGGTAAGGAGCCTTAGAGATAGAGTAAGGAGCCTTAGAGAAATGGTAAGGAGCCTTAGAGATAGAGTAAGGAACCTTAGAGATAGGGTAAGGAGCCTTCGAGATAGAGTAAGGAGCCTTAGAGATAGGGTAAGGAGCCCGAGAGATAGAGTAAGGAGCCTTAGAGATAGAGTAAGGAACCTTAGAGATAGAGTAAGGAACCTTAGAGATAGAGTAAGGAACCTTAGAGATAGGGTAAGGAGCCTGAGAGATAGAGTAAGGAGCCTTAGAGATAGGGTAAGGAGCCTTAGAGATAGAGTAAGGAGCCTTACTAAAATATTGCGAGTGAGAGGGAAGCCTGGGTCAGTCTGCCGGGCCTGCTGCCACCGCGACCCGACCCTGGATAAGCGGTTGATAATGGATGAATGGATGAATGGATGAATGGATGACTGGATGACTGGATGGATGGATGGATGGATGTTCATGGCTGCTGTAAACGGATAATAGTGCTTTTGAAGACCGCTTTGCAATAAGGTTACTAGTGCTTACTAGATATTAATGAGAGTTAATCAGGAATGACTTGTGCTGAAAGTGGTCAGCAAGTCGATTCGAGGATATTATGAAGTATTCATAACGTAGTTATTCATTAATCAGGTACATCCCAGTCTGCTCCTGAGCGCTCAGCGCTGAGTCTTTCAGTACTGCTCAGTGATTCATTACAGAGATCGTTTGGGTGTTTTGAAGTGAAGGTTCAGGAGCTCCGTAGCGCAGAGTCCTGCTGAAGCCCTGAGACCCAACGCAGTCCAGACGCTAGGTTTAGCACGTTGTCCCCGCTCTATCTGGCCGTCAGAAAGCCCCTTAATGGGGTACGGACTGAAAGTGAAGCGGATCTTCGCTCCCTTCAAAGCCACCAGACTAAAAACAGAATAGATTCACTTCCAGGTCGGCGTTGTACAACAGAGCATCTGCAGGGCGCCTCTGGAGGGCTCAGACTCTCACAGCCCCACTCCGCTCTCCAGGAGGCGTTCTGCTCACGCGAGTCTGTCTGACCTTTGACATTTTGGGGCGGACATCACAGCCAGTCTTCTGACGGGTCACTTACGGCAGGTTCCTCTACGGCTCCGTGCTCCCGCTCTGCCGCGCTGGAGCGGTCCAGTAAATCTGTACAGGATGTGTTGAGCAGACTTCTCCAAGAAATCAACTGCGTGTGATCATTTTGAACCCGTTATCATGAAATCTGATTCTTTAAAAACATGAGAATGAAAAAAAAAGGCAAACTAATGAACCTCTGAGTAGCCACGCCGTCCTGTGGGACATGCAGGCGTATGAATAGGGAACATCAAGTCGACATGATAAACCATGTAAAGCCTCCTGGTTGCTTGGGTTTGTCTTCGTAGCTTAATCAATGGATCAATACAAAGAAAATGAACATTTAAAAGAAGAACATCAGTTCAGACACAAACACTTTCTCATAATTTACCTGTTTCATTATGATCCAAATGTCTTAGCCCCCTACATGATAACATTCTTATTAGTGTAAGACCTCTGCCATACTACTCAGAAAAAAGAACGTTAAACACATTCTTCCTCAAATCATATTCTCTATCTCTCACCTCTTCAATGTAATCTTTGATTTTCCAACCAAATATTTAAATAGGTTATAAGGAGGAAATACTAATGAGTCCTAAGAAGAGGCCATGCAGTGTCTGTATTAGCATGCGATGCCTCACTCGGCGTTCTGAGTCAACATGGCACTGAGGACGGCATTGCTCCATTTACCATCACTGATTGTGCAAGGTAGCAAATTTCTCTTTTAAGATAAGATAAACACCCCGAGGGGAAATGAGGTTGTTGCGGCGGCCAAAGGAGAGCAGATAAAAGATACGAGATTTATATAAAAACTAATATGAGAATATAATTCAAATAGAAAAGAAGAGCGTATGCAGACAAACACCATGGTGCTCGGTAAAGGGAGAGGTGTGGACTTAAAGTGACAGCAGTGTGATTTTGAATCAGCAGTCTCAAAGTGTATATTAAGTGTTGTACCTGGACCCTCTTTCACAAAGTGGCGACAACATTATTTTAAATTGGTCCAGTATTGAATGTGAGCGCGGCCCCAATATGAAATCTAATCCTGGGTCATGCAGCTGTTATTTACATCCACTAAAAGGAAACACTGACAGGCTCATACAGCATTATGGGAAGAACCCACAGAGAAATAAAACCTTTCATATCACTTTTTGCTAGTTATTGTTCCGTGTGACCTGCTCCATTTAAATGGATGCTGTGCGACTGCTATCAATGATTACACTGCAGCCCACTGAGAGGCGGCACGCTTCTCCCTCAATACCGGACCAATTTCAGGAATCGTGGTCCCCATTAGTCACTCAGACACAAAAACACCAGACAGGGCTGTGAAAAGGGTAACCTAAAGGGTAACTGGTTGCTTTCGACCCGCAGCCGAGACCGATGATTAGATGCAGTCGTGGAACTTTGTTTGTCTGTCACAACAGTGACCATTCACAACTTCATCAGTTCTAAGTTTTTAAAAACAGCAACACGTTGCAGACCAGGAGGTCAACAGGTGCGGGAAGGGAAGAACCCTTCATAGAGCAAAAGTTATACGGCTATTATATTTTAAAATCTCAATGAAATGTGCTTAGCATGTTTTGTGTCTCTGGTTATATGAATGAGGATGTTTACTTCCTGGTTCCACCATGAGAAGAGGATGGCAGCATCAAAGTACTGATACATGCATTAATAATTACTCAACTGGTTTATCAGCATCTCTCTCCTCCTGACTGTGATATGACGGCTCAGATATGGAGATATGGATGATGAGCGGGAGACGGCCGCCTGTCAGCCGGGCTTTTGAATGCTCAACCCATACAAACAGAGAGCGACTCAGTCGGATAGCGGCGGGTCATTTACCGCCTCGGCGGGATGATCTGTTGACTGGATGAGCTGCCCATCTGCCACCGCTCATTGTCGAGCAGAGCAGATGTCGTGGAGGGTTTGGATCCTCGTCTCTGTCGCTGACTCCTTCAGGGTACCTTTGGTATTCTTATTTACGTCTTTGGATGTTTTTGTGTCAAAGTGATAAATGGAAACAACTATCGTTGATCTAGTGTTGAGGGAGAAGGTTGCAGACGGCAGCTGGTTTTAGCGGCTGCAACCTTCTCTCTCAATGCTGCACCAGTTTCAACAATAGTTGTCCTCATTAGTCACTGAGACTCAACCATTAAGTCTCCCCAGAAAGAAACGTCCACTCTGTCCCTTCCTACAGGAGGTGTTGGTGAAAGAGTTGAGAATATAAATCCTTATATTCTGTATATATTCTTCATATTCTTGTCTATGAAAGATATTCAGGTTACTTGAGGTCCTCGTAGCACAATGAAGCTGTAGTTGTGTCTGGGAAATGTCCGTTTGTCTGGTTCTCAAGGGTAGTTAGTTACACACCTTGCACTACAACACCCAGCATGTTTTCAGTACATTCTCATTTGGGAAGCAGTCTGGCCGTTGCACACTCCGGTCTTGTGAGAAGAGGTGAGGACATGGGGTTCTCCTCCTCCTTGACAGGTTGGAGCCAATTAGATGTGAGGATGAAGCGAGCCGATGCTGTGACGGAAACCTGTGTATGAAAGGCCCGAACTTCCGGTTGTTGAGCAGTTGTTTATTCTTCAACCTGCATGTTGACAGAACCACTCACTTCTCTGGCAATTGAAGCGCTTATATCTTGCTTGTAATCAGATAAGAATTTTACAAGAACGAGAAAAGTTGTTTGGATGCCTGATGGAGCCTCCGAAAGAGTTCACCCGATTTATACACGCAAACCAAGTCTAGTCTATTATTTCTATTGATTTGGAGCCCATCGTACCCGCATGAGTCCACCGTCTCCACTTCCTCTCCCTGGATGACCAGCAGGTCAGGAGACCTCCCTTTGCTCCAGCTGTCCACTGGCTGTGCGGTCGCGTTGAGGTCTGTGGTTGTGTTGAGGTCTGTGGTTGTGTTGAGGTCTGTGGTTGTGTTGAGGTCTGTGGTCGTGTTGAGGTCTGTGGTCGTGTTGAGGTATGTGATTGTGTTGAGGTCTGTGGTTGTGTTGAGGTCTGTGGTCGCGTTGAGGTCTGTGGTCGCGTTGAGGTCTGTGGTCACGTTGAGGTCTGTGGTTGTGTTGAGGTCTGTGGTCACGTTGAGGTCTGTGGTTGTGTTGAGGTCTGTGGTTGTGTTGAGGTCTGTGGTTGTGTTGAGGTCTGTGGTTGTGTTGAGGTCTGTGGTCGTGTTGAGGTCTGTGGTTGTGTTGAGGTCTGTGGTTGTGTTGAGGTATGTGATTGTGTTGAGGTCTGTGGTTGCGTTGAGGTCTGTGGTTGTGTTGAGGTCTGTGGTTGTGTTGAGGTCTGTGGTCGTGTTGAGGTCTGTGGTTGTGTTGAGGTCTGTGGTCGCGTTGAGGTCTGTGGTCGCGTTGAGGTCTGTGGTCACGTTGAGGTCTGTGGTTGTGTTGAGGTCTGTGGTCGCGTTGAGGTCTGTGGTTGTGTTGAGGTCTGTGGTTGTGTTGAGGTCTGTGGTCGCGTTGAGGTCTGTGGTTGTGTTGAGGTCTGTGGTTGCGTTGAGGTCTGTGGTTGCGTTGAGGTCTGTGGTTGTGTTGAGGTCTGTGGTTGTGTTGAGGTCTGTGGTTGTGTTGAGGTCTGTGGTTGTGTTGAGGTCTGTGTTGTGAACGTTCATGGTGTAGGACACATCCGATGTAGCTGGAACAGAACAGATGATCATTCAGGTAAATGAGAAAATAAAACTCATTGAGCTTTAATTCAGCTGCTTTATAGCAATAATCAATAATCGATGGTAAACCCAGGGGTTTATTGGTATGTCTTCATCTTTAATGTTACTAAAGCATTTGAGCGAGCAACGGTGGAATGTATTAAGTACATTTACTCAAAAACTCAACTTAAGCTGCTGGTCAAGTATTCTTCTTGTACTTCTATTTCAAGCTACTTTCTACTCTCGGTCTCAGTTATGAATATTGTACTTTTTTTACTCCACTACATTTATCTTTAGTTAATAAAGACACTATGAATACAAAGATGAATCAACTATTGCATGATATATTGTTATAGATGAAAGTACCCAGTAGTACATCAAGTACTTCAAATGAGCTCCACCTTTACCAGGAAGGAAGGCGGTGGCGTTTCAGAGGAGCAGCGAAGACTTTGTGTCTCCACACACAAGCTTTACTCCATAGCCAGACGTAATGCGTATTGTTTTTCACTTTTACTTGAGTTATACTTTGAATGCAGTACATCTATTTGTATTGAGTATGTTACACTGTAGTATTACTGCGTTCTCCCTCCACATGTGTGTTGACATTAGTTTATTTATGTCATTATTATAAAGGTTCACACGTTCCACACGTTCTCACGGTAGTAAAATGAGTCGTAAAGCGTACAGCGGCCTTGTGTTCTGCACCGAGAGCTTTGTAAAGGAAAATAAATATTCAAGGCATATTTGAGGCAACAATCAAAACACGTGGGGCTTTCTCCTCGCGCCTCATGAGACGTGAAAGGTTTAATCCCAGCGTGCGCGCTTCAGTACCAGCGTTTCCTCTTGGCTCGGGACGCGATGGAGACGTGTGAGCGTCTCAGCGTTCCCTCCCTTTAACTCACGTCGCCGTACCGCAGCGTGGAGGCTCGGACCGAGAACAGTGAGACCGAGTCATCGAGCGCTCAGGGAGACAGTTGTTAACATAATTGCTTCTTCAATAATTATGTTGATGCAGCACTTTTCCCCCGTGAACAGTTGTTCATTCAATACAGCGGGCTGTTGGGAGCAGATGGATTCTGCGGGCCAATGAAAGGATCGATACATATTTGGAGCTGGTGTCGGACCTTCAGCTTCTGCATCTTCTGGTTGTTGGAGCGGCAGGCTGCTGTTACTGTTCAGCAGCAACAGCTTTCACAATAACTTGTTGGAACGTATTCATACAAGTACACTTTAAAAAACTAGGAGTGAGCCATCACTGCTTTAAATCCATCCCCGGTGGAGGCGTTTGTAACAAACCAAATAGAAACGTTTCATGTCAAAATGCATCACAATGTATCTTCTTTGCTTTTAGCTGCAATACAATAAAACACATTCCAGCAATAATGATACAATATGATAATAAAAGATCATCATATCGTATATGCTACTCTTATATGTAATGTGGGTGTTGTGTAAAAGGTTTGGGAGGCAACAGATCCTTCATCAGTCTGGTTTCTGGAAGAAAACACTCCGAATGGAGGCGACAGCTGAGACGTTGTGTGGTTTCTGATGATGCTCAACGCTTCACCGACTCACTGCTCACTTCACAATGAACACAAATATAAACGCCACACTTTTCTTGCTCCTCCTCTGAGATGCTCCATGCACCTGACGGGTGTGGCAGAGCACGATGCTCGGCCAAGAGAAGGCCGCACCGACGCTGAGGATCATCTCCCAGCACATGGCCACAGTCTGCTGACTGCAGCTCCTCCACAGCCGCCGCCTGTGAGGAGAACGTTCAAGTCACGACCTTCAACAGTCTCCAAAGTCGTTCCCATGCAGTCAGGAACCAGGTGACCTGACACAGGAGTGACCCGTGTGACCAAACGATGCCTCGGTCATGTGACATCCATAGTTCGGACATGTCTTTATGGAACGTGAATATTATATATATATATAATAATTTAATAATCTTCACCGTGTGTGTCACACCTGTCAGGGGGAGGATGACGAGGGAAACAGAGCGGTGCTCACAGGCTTCAACTCATTTGAGGGAAATTGGTCTTTAGTGCTTTTTGGAAAAGTCTTTTGAGGGATTTTGTTTTGTTCATGTAAATATTACATTAATAATGTAATGTTAATGCAATGTAAATATCCTGCAAGGAGGGAAACTCACATTCACTCATTATTCCGAGGTTATCAATACAATAAGACATTTCATATGTTGGCACAGTGGTGGAGGCAGCATCCCTACCATTTATGAAAAAGTTTGTAAATATTTGTAGTAGATTTTGTGAAACCTGGAGCTCTGAGAGGACTCTGTAAAGACATTTGTTTTCCTCTTTTGGAAATAATGTTTTCATCGTGGCAACATAAATATTCAAAGTCCAGGTGGTGCTGTAAAAAATGATACAAAATATATTCGTACATAATATGTGAGGCAGCGTTCACATTTTCTTCCAGCTGAGCCGACTTCAATTATTAACAAGAAACTGTGAAATTGTTAAATTATTCCTAATATCAAATTGAGTGCAACACAATTAATTTCCGAGTACTTCGGGGGTTTATTTCCTCATCAGATGTGTGAACATAACACGGAGCAGTTGGCCGAGTTACTTAAGCTCGCTCTCACTTTTACTTGGAATCAAATCGATGGCCTGTTTAAAAGCTTTATGTGGCCAATAAGAGCGCGCGGCTGTAAACTGAGTTTTCAGATCGTCCCTGCAGGTTTGACTTTCTCAGCCGGCCGGGATTTTTTTCACGGTTGTTCATTAGGTATTTGCTGGGGCATGAAATGTAATCCTTTCTAAACTGAACACAAAGCTGTGTAAATAAACCTTGATTCAATACCCCCCCCCCCCCCACCCCCCCCACACACACACAGACACACACACCCTGCTATGGAAAGCACTTTTAAAAACTCAGCTTCTAATGGAACTGAGCACAAAACTATGCGGCTGATCCAAAACTCTCCTCCTTTAAAGACCATTTAAGATAAAGGAAAATTGCTTTGCACATAATTTAAGCACACACAGCTCTTCCATCAGAGCTTCACTCTTTGTAGAAGTGTCGGGGGAGGATGCTCCTCACACCGAAGCGCTACAGAACATCTTCAGCACTACGGCTCAAAACGTGGTGAGGATTTCTCCGGCAGCGTTTTCCATCTGCTGCTCCATCGCCTCGTGCACGCACTCGCAGAACGAGCCGGTGGTGGAGGACGGGTTTGAACTCGTCAGCTTTGTTTGGAAGCAGTGAGCACACGACCGGATGAATAGGACTTGGATGACACAGCGCCAGTGTGTCATGCAACGTGGTAAACATTACCGGACTAGACCGGTGGTATAAATCGTCTATTGGCCGCCTTCATGAGCCGCCATCATCAGTCCATTCTGCTATCTGACAGAGACCGTTTTTATTGGTTGAAAATAAATACAAACAAGCCGGAGCGTTCCCCCCTCCTCCTGTAGCAGGAGGGGAAGGCGTGGGGGCGGAGCTTCCTTTAATGCTGACACAGCGCTGTGGAGACAGGCGGCGCGTCCGCTCCATCATTGAGAGCACGTCAGCAAACTGAGATTAGCATTTCTCAAATCTGTAAATCGTCCAGCAGTCATCTGCGTTGGTTCATACGTAGGTGATGACAATTCTTATGAATTTGATTGGACATCATTTGAACGGTCAGCGTGGTGTGGAACTATTAAAGGTTGAGCGGAGCAGATTGATTGACTCCAGTCGGCTCTCAACATGGTTAGCTTTATGCAAGCAGAGTACTTGAAGAGTATTATAGCCATGTACTTATCCTTATATTTGGCTCTAAGTGTTTAGAAACTATGACGAATACATAAATGAACCACATTTCGTAGTAAACATGTTGACGTGTGTGAGCCTCAGTTCCTGCGGCTCTCTTTGAAAAGCTGCCAATCGATGCGTCAGCTTCATTGATTAACCCGACCGGGAGGAGACGTCAGCTCCAAGTGTCCCTCATGCCTCCCATCGTGAAGCTCAACATGGACGATTAATTAGTGAGCCTCGGCCGAAATGGAGGAAGAAAATAATACGATTTCAAGTGTTTGCAGTCGGCGGTTGCTGATGAATAATTCATTGATGGGGAAGAAACGTGAAGAAGATGAAGATAGTGTTTGTGTTGATTACCTTCTGACTGCACGACACGACGAAGTGGGTTGACCCGCGATGTGATGTTTTTCTTTCTTGCGTGATTCTTGGAGTCTGAATCGTACGCACAGCTGGCTTTTCAAAAAATCAAGGCGAGCGAGATGTAACGTGCTCGTGAGACGAACATGTCCATGAACAATGTCCACAGAGGAGCTGCTCACCCGTCGGTCCTGGCCTACACAACGCACAATAATAATAATAATAATAAACAGGGTTTACAAAGTGCTTTCACAGATATGCAAAGTAGCCAAAAAGAACAGTAGAAAACAAACAAATATATAAAATATACAAACAAAACCATGGGAACAAAAGATCTGCATATTAGATCATAAAAACAACATAAAAGGACGACATCACTTAAAAGCAATGCTATGAAAATAAGTTTTAAGAAGTGATTTTAAAGAAGACGTTGTCTCTTTCTGCACACCTCGTCTCACACAGAATAATAAACACAGGTCAAAGGTCAGCATGTTGATTTTTATGGGAGCTGCACTAGAAAAGGATTTATATTTCATAATACTTCAACAAGTAAGATTCAAGGTTGTAAAGAACTGTTTAGGCTGCACGTCCTCGTACAGTCGAGGCTCTGCAGCTGCACTGAGCCTCTCAGCGTTGTGGACTCTCGCAGCACTTCTTCCTCTTCGGGTTGACTCCCAGCAGCCGAGCGTTCTGCAGCAGCAGGCGCTTGTTTTCAGTGACAGAGCTCTGCGAGAAACATTGTGCGTGTAACACACATGCTTCTATTTAAACCAGCCCACTGCTTCTCACACAAGGGGATAATTGACAGTAGTCTGGCAAACCAGATGGACGAACACACTGTCAGCACTGCACACACACACACACACACACACACACACACTCTGACTTCCCCGATCTGTTGCTACATGAACGAAGGTGGGTGTGCAGTCCTCACTTGGAGACCATTTTGATGAACTGTAAAGCCTTGTACTCACTTCTCCTCGTGGTTGCAGCACCTGGCAGAGCGGAGCACACGTCGCTTCCTGCTCATCGTTCTCGGGGACTTTAACGAAGCAAAGCTCAGTAATGAACTGACACACAACACGTACGCACCAGGGACACTCACACACTGGACCGTCGCTCGGCCACATTAAAGGACTTCTACCGCTCTGTTCCCTGTGCATTCTGGTCCATCATCTCCAGACTCACAGTGTCAAGTCAGATACGATTGTTATGTTCCATAAATATAAACAATATAGAGGCATAATGAAGATGAAGATAACTGAACATAAACAAAGAGAGGGCTCGTATATATCGCAGTGGAACTGTCTCCGCGCATTATTTCACCGGATCACTGTTTGTTTACCACAAAGATTTTGTTTTCATGCGTTCTTCATCATTCCTCAAAGGTCAGATGAATGCAAAAAACTTCCAAGTAAAACCGTGTTTATTATCGTTTAAGGTGGGCGTGGTTATTTTCATATCATTTCTAGCTGAAGTACATTAATAACATTTTGTATTTGCTCTTTGTCTGTACTATACAAGTGTTATTGTTGTTGTTGCACACACTTCACGAGGGGACCAGAGTCATTGTGGTCGGGTAAAGAAGGAACTTCTTACAATGCAAGTGGGGACCATCTTCTTCTGTTCGAGAGCAGAAAGTACAAAAGACAATTCTGTGAGGTGTGTATGCTGCTGTGCTGGCTCTTGAGGGAGCTGGAGTCAACTCCATCACTCCACTGACTATTACCATGCCCATTTCTCTACAAGTTAAACTAAACATGCTGAAGCAGCATTTCAGTTTGGGATGTGAATCCATGAAGCCCGACTGCTGCCAGGTATCAATGTGAAATTAATGCAGCATTGGTTGTTTGCCTTCCACTTTATGCAAACCATCAGTTCCGTAATAACAATGCGGCGCCATGAGACAGCTTTCAAATGTTACTTTTTGGCAGAATTTATAGCCTTCAGAAAAATAACAAAAACACCAGTTTAGTTGAAGCATTTTGGCTCATTTCAACATTGCTGCATGCAGGTAAATGCTATCCGCTTCCCGTTAGCTGCAGGGAGGCAGAGTTGACGAGAGTTAGATTGTTTGTGGAAAATGTAAACCTTCCCTCTCTCTCATTCACATCACCTCTTCTGTCTTCTAATTAGCTTTGGTACCGTATCATGAAGAACAAGGCCGCGGCATTAAAATAGCATCCATGTATTAAAACTCATAATCTGTTTTGATGTTTTGTTGTTGTATTTCGTTGTTCGTCTTTGACCACATACATCTCACTTCTGCTAACCGCTAGGTCGGCTAGTTCTGCTCAGGCTGCGTCCCTTACTAACACTTGTTGGTTAGCTCCAGCTACATCATGCTAGCACTTGCTAATCTATTTTAGCAACACCCTGCAATGCTGCTGGCTGGCAGATTGAGGTCACCGGAACTATTGTCTGTTGATATCACTGCTGTGATTGTGCGCGTTAAACAGCTGATCGAGTGTGTGACTCGGACAGCACTGAAAGCTCAGGTAGAGCATCCACAGCCGCCACTGCCTCCTGCATCCAGACAGCTTCTCTCCACTGTTTCAGAGTCTAAAACAGACATTGGCTTCAGACTTTTCTGCTCGGCTTGTCAACGTTAACTAAGCGAGACTTACTGAACCTCCATGAAGCTCAGGCTTGAGTTATAATGCCTATATGGGATTGAGGAATCCCACCTGGGATTAAACCGTTTATGACATAGATACCATCATCCCGCTGTTGATTAAATCATGCAACACATTCAAAACAGGGTACAACAGACCCGCAACCACAGCTGACAGTGTGACTATTAGCCCCGGCGCCTTGAGTGAACAAGTTGTAATTGCTACAGATAAGCTTTTTCTATCTGGGAGACAAGAACTACGGATTAACGTCAGTAATCAGAAAACACACTCCAGGTGTGATAACATCAGCAAGACGCTAACAACAATCTGAAGTTTTTTTCTCACTGCGCCATTCTAAAATATTTTCAGACTTTCTCACCATCCTCTCTCTCTCTCTCTCTCTCTCTCTCTCTCTCTCTCTCTCTCTGAGTCGAGATAGATTTATAGATTTCATCATTTTACAATATTATTGTATTTGTACAATAACAGCAGATTTGGGCGATATGACACAGCCCTACAATGTTACATTACCTGTAGGATGCTCTACCTATTTGGACGCCGTTGTCTCTGGACAGCAAACCCATTAATATTACTGAATCATTAACTCCAGCAAAGCTTTTCCTGCCTTTGCAGCGAACAACAGTGTGATCAGAGAGGAGAAATTAGCTGAAACAAATGGTTTATAAAGTGTTTTAATAATCAGGTAAATTTGTTGAATAACCAGATAAAGTGGTTTAATAAGCAGGTAGAGTAGTTTTAAAACTAGATAAAGTGGTTTAATAACTAGATAAAGTGGTTTAATAACCAGGTAAAGTCCCTGAACACATGTTACTGTTTTAGATGACAAGAATATCTAATATAATATGTTGGCTCTTTTGATTGACATCACTTGTTGCCTGAATAAACTGAATTTGAAGCTGCATGACGATACATCTTTCTTTCTTTAATGTATTCATGTAATGTTTCTGTTAAATAAACAAATGAAGAGCCGGACCCCCCGTCGTCAGGCTCTTTGTTCTTTTCATGGCACAATATCCTTATTTCCTGTTTCTGTGACTGGAGACTGCAGGTGAACCTCAATGTAAACTGAATGCTCCAGTCACCGTGTTCTGTATCTTCAAAGCCATTTGAAGCTGCTAGTGGTCCATAAAGATGAACGTAATAATGAAACAAAGGTCCCGGCCTGCGGCGATCGTGGTTGTGTAATTTATTCACGGTGGGCTTTCAGCTCTGTTGTTTGGATCAGCTGGTAATGCATTATTCACCCTCTCTTCTCCCACGTGGAGCTCATTGTTTCAATATGTTGCCAAGGTTAGATCATTCATTAAGCATGCAGTGCATTAATCAATATCCAAATTGGGCCTTCCTGACATATCATCCCGTGGTGAATATAGAATGATGAATGGAATTACCACAGACGAGAGCAAAGAGTTACCACGTGTTTGATGAATGTGTCTCATTATGCGTTATGACGCTGCACGGTAACATCCAGCCTGTTATCTACATCACATGGCAGCGTAAACGCTGATGCAGAGGTCAGAATACACTGAAGACAAAAGGAAATATACACATTTAACCTTTTGGAAACCGTGTGAAAATCACCCCGCTGCCATTTTAGGTCCCATTCAGACAATCTTTTGGCATAAAATATGTAATTTTTCCATTTTTGAACCGAACGTTACAGTTTTTTGACTCCTTCCTAAGAGACCAACACTTTGTGTTATTGTGATTTTTGTTGCAGATTCTGATTCTTTAGGTCCTAATCTTTTCAAAAAGGTGTCTTATTGACGCTCCAGGAGGCGTTTTTGGGGAATCTGGCTCATATCATGCTGGATGTTCATAGTTATGATCTATCTTTTAAAAGTGATTTTTTTTTGCAGATATACATTTTTTTCCCAAGACTTTGCTGAACAAATACATACAACAAACACAAGTATTGAAATTCATTTGGGGTTCCTACGACAACTCAAACTCAGGGAAAAACACTCAAACAGGAAGAAGGAGGTCTGGAGACGCCGTTGGTTCTACTGTTTTCAAAAGGTAAAATTACAAAGCTGATGATAAAATAATTATGAAATGTATACACAAAAAACACGCACACACACAAATGCAATTGCAGGTAGCATCAACGCACAATAAATCCATGTGCATAGAACACAGTCCTGAATCCACATCCCTCGCGTCTCCCTCACTTCTCCGGCAGCACTGATCTGGTTCAACGAGTCCGGCTTGGACTCGGTCCAGACAGCCAGGACTCGGCCCACATGAGTAGTTGTCCATCTTATGGTGAAGCTGGTCTCGGTGCTCAAAGGGTCCCGTTGAACTGGATCATCACCTCGGTCACCGGAGGCGGCTTGAAATAATCAAAAGGAAGCAGCTGCTGAGGCCGCCAGCTGAAGTTGAGCTGCAGCGATGTGGCTTGAATGTACCCAGATAAAGGTCATTGCATATTTAAAACCACTTTGTTGCGCCCCCTGACTTAACTCTGACCTCTTCTTGGAAGAGAGCTGTCTAAGCTGCCGATCACACCAGGCGTGACTCAAAAACGTGCCGCTAGCAAAACCGTGGTGTTGCTCTGGTACGGCGCCTTTCATGCGCGCCTTTTAAACGATGAGCGTCGCGTTTTTCTAGCGTTTTTTTGGCGCTTTTTCCTCCTCATCTCACAACACATTAAGGGCAAGAGCGCCATGTCTGCTTGAATCCATTTTGTAAACTAAGTTTTATCCCTGGTTGCGCGCAGGCTTCACTAAGAGACACACAACAGCAAAACTGCCCCTAAGAAACACAATTTTGCCCCTGATATCGCAAGGAGAGGGGCAAAAAATGACCCCAAAACTTCCTGTAATAACGATGATAATTAATGACCTCGTCAAGAACATCAGAGCCTATATGACCCGGTCCAGTTGCCGTAGAATGTTTTAGGTTTTCGCCTTGACTGATGTTGCGTGTGGGGATCGGCTTTGGCAAAAAGCAAAGATTGAGTGATTCGTGCATGTGCGAGAGTAGCCAGCAGCTCGTTGTTGAGCACATGACACACGCTCTGTTGCTGTGGTGCAGCCGGAGCAGCAGAGCAGAGTTGCAAATGTGCGACCACGTTTCTAATGTAATGGTAGGGACCAATGTGTAAGCCTAAATAAATATATTTATTATTTTAAATAAAGGTTAAATGTTATTTCACAAGTTTCAAAAAGTGCCCACAATTTTTTTTTTTAATGCCCCTAAATTTAATTTATTTGGAGCAAAAATTGCCCCCGAAAAAATATCTAAACTCCCAGATCTGCTGCTTCTTTCTCTCTTTTTCCTCTCGGACCGGTGCTGTCGTGGGGCCTCAGTGCAGGCCACCACTTTTGGGGAAGCTGTGTTGGGTTCTCTGCTAGTTGTGTTGTTCCTGCTCAGTACGTCTTTAGTTTCACTCCTGTAGGCCAGTTGACCTCATTTCCCAGCTAGCATAGCGGTTTGGGTTTATAGTTTGGGCCTCAGGGACCCTGTCAGCTTTGCTTCCCGTTAGTTGGTTTACCTTTCTCAATCAGTAAGGTGTCAATAAACCCTACTTATTGCTCCTTAACCCGCCTCACGTTACGCCCCGTGTACCTCTCGTCACACTCGGGGTACACGGGGCGCTACACTAGTAACAGATATGATGTTTTCTGGTAGATGAAAATAGCCGTGTTATCGGGCAATACGAGTGTTTTGAATGGTCCTGACCTGTGGAGCTGCAGACACAACGATACATGGAATGTGTTAATATGATTACTTTGCTTTGAATGAATGAGCTTAGCATAAACGTGAGTCTCCAGGATCATTTGCTCCAGAACACTTCACTTGCCTCCAGGTTATCAAGTACAATGTAATATTATATGTAAATATTATTCTTCTCACAAAATTGACTTTTGCTGCAAAAGAATGCCACAAGCAAGAAAACGTTTGCATCATATGAATAATATGATATGATAGCGTATGAACTGGGAATAGTAATATTGCACTAAGGAACTGTAAATTATAAAATAGTCATAAAACATTTCCATAATATATATAATCGTGTCTCGTTCTGCAAGAACTAATAATTAACTGTACTCGCTACTGGACAATGTTATTTATATTATGCATTCGTTTTAATTATCATTTATTAATTATTTAGTTGTAATTCTAGAAATGTTATGTCCATTATGTTAAAAAATAATTGGCACTTTGTGGTTTGACTTTCTTGAAGAAATTCTACTTTCCTGATTCATGGTTGAATGAACTTATTGAAAGTCTCTTTGGATAAAAGTGTCAGCTAAATAAAATGTAATGTTTGTTTACTCGACACATTTTCATGTGTTAAATATTAAATTCACAGGATCATGAAAATAAGGCTGTATGTAGTTGTTTCATATAGACTACAAATTGAATGAATGACCAGAAAACAACATGATATGTATGATATATTGTTTTAAAGTTATGCAATGCAGCTCATCTTCAGTTGGCAGTCGGTGGCTTCATGTCGTCCTATATTTGTTCCTTTCCACAGTCATTGTGAATATTGGACACGTTTTTCACAAGCCACATATTTTCTGAAGATTCTGACACTGAAATGTCATTTTTCACACGGACAAAATCAGCAGAAAATACATTTTGTTCAAGACGTTTCTCACAAACTCCCTCTGGCTGAGGAACATAACACATCTTCATAACGCTAAAGATGAGTGTATCTGTGTAAACATCTAACGTCAGCAGCGAGTATAAATACTAGTGCTGTCAAACGGTTAAAATATTTAATCGCAATTAATCTCTTTTTTTCATTTGATTGCTCTTAACATGAAAAAGTGGATTGGCTAGCTTTATGTAAATGTTTTTTTTTAATTGAAAAAAAAACAACTGCCAACAGGGTGGTTCAAAATAAAACTATAAAGTGCACATTTCAGTTAAATAAGGGTTTAAAAAATAAAATGATAAAGTGAACATTTCAGGGAAACAAGGGCGAGAGAGAGGTAGAGAGAGACGCTAACAGGCTACACGCAGTAGCATCATTAGCTTTGGCTGCAGTGAGTTTCTTCTTGGTTGTGGTGTCCATGTGTTTCTGTCTGAAGTCATCCGTTCGTGTCTGGCTATGACGAGCAGGCGCAGAGTTAGCATCAGCTGTGTGCTCGGCCATCGAGCTGTATTTCAGGCTGGATAGCTACGATGCTAGCTCAGTTCACGATGACACATGGCTCATACCACTTCGGTCTTGTCAAGGGAACCACGTCTTATCATTCATTCATTTCAACCCGTAGCGTTAGCCTAGCTTCCAAGCGCAAACGGTGTGCCGATTGTTTTGCTTCTGGTTAAGTTACATCCAGCATCAAAAAATTCAAATGCGTTAACGCCGTTAATAAAATTGACGGCGCTGAAATTGGTATGCGTTAACTTCGTTAATAACGCGCTAATATGACAGCACTAATATATACATTACAGAAATATAACCCAATCTGCTTTTATTCATTCACACCGTCACAAGATCGCTAATATTAATAAATCCTTCATTAATCCCCTTTGAGAACTTCTCCTCTGCGTTTGACCCGTCCTTGATAAGGAGCAGTGGGCTGCCCTGGGAGGCGCCCGGGAGCAACCAGGGGTTCAGTGCCTTGCTCAAGGACACTTCCACATGTCAACTACGGGGAGACCAGGGATCGAACCAACTACCTTAAGGTTACGGGTCAACCACTCGTGGATGGAGGGAGAGATAAACACGTCATGACCACGCCCACTAAGGAAACAGGAAGTGTACCATTATAGTGCATTTACACTAAAACAGTTGAACATCAGTTGTACATCATTTGCAATGCCTGACTTTACTCACTCGCCTTCACGTGGTTGATTCACTGCAGAAAGGGGGCGTGGCTTGAACCACGTCACCCCAAGTTACCAGCACATAGCTTCACTAGCTAACCTAAACTGACCGGGTCACGTTCCTGTAAAACCGTTTTCATTCCCGCTATTGAACATGGAAAATGCGTTATACTTGTTGTGGAAATACCGCGAACGTCGGAAAACTAAACGCCTACATGTTTATAATATTATTCGTAGTCGCCCACAGCTCTGACTCCTCCAGGAACTGCGTCTGGATGACGGCCGCTTCTAGCGCTGCCGTCCACCATTGAAATAAAAACTAGTTTTGCTTTATACGTGTTGAGGAAGTCCCACCCCCGTGTCTGGGTTCATAACATTAATCGTATTCGCACACAGCTCCGACTCCTACAGGACGAGTGTCTGAATGAAGGCGAAAAATAAGCTTTTTCGCAACCATTCTCATCTGTGCACTGACTTAACATTTAATGTACTCTCACGAATATTTTGCAACTCGTGGGCTGAACGCGGCATCAGCAATCCATCAGCAAGGCTTGTAAAGTGGCATCTTTGGAAACAATGTCTTTCTTCATAGACCACCGTTTAAAAGAGACTCCTGTGAAACTGATGACAGGATGCAACTAAATGCAAATAAGGAACATTATAACTCTTTTTATATATATATATCTTTACTTTTTTTTCATGCATGAATGTTTTTTCTTGGGAAAATTCCCACAGGAGAGCCACTTCTGCATATGTGCGGTGGGCTCCACAATGCAGAAACATTCCAGGAAGCTCCACGTAGCTTTGGGCTCGAGCGCTCGGGTCAGACATCTGCATAGACGAGAAGGGGGCGTGTCCCGTTCTCACAGTGCAACAGACCAGCTCCCTGGCACGGGTCCAAATAAGCTTCTGGCTCAACAGCAGCGTTTAGAGATAACACTTTCCTCACTTGAGTAAATTATGCCAACAAAACCATAACAAGGCAGAAATTCACCTCATGATGTAGCCGAGTGCAGATGTTCAAGAACCCAAGAAGGAACTCATGCACTTTAATTTACTTTTAAAGGTGAACATTCCACCAGCACGTTATGTGACAAAATGACTAATAAATGTAGAGCTGTATGTGAGCATCTTTGCATGAATGACTGAGATGAGGTTAACCTTTGACCTCCACAGGGTTTCAGGGTGGAGCTGAAGCAGGCCGGTCCAGTGTGCCTGTCTCAGAGAATTAAATATAAGTTGTAAAAACGCTAAAGTAATAAGTATGAGATCTCTCTACTTGTCAATAACCAGTCCTCCATCTGCGGAGCTGTCAATCACAGCAGCTGGTAAAGATTCCCTCCGCTGGACAGACGCCGTCACCAGCTAATTGTCTCGAATGCATAAAAGAAATACACAGCCGTGGGCGGCGATGTCATGGTTCAGGCCCACAGTCGGAGAGCGTGTGACAATAATTTAGATTTATCGTCGCTAAGTATAAATGACATGCTCGGGAAACTTCATCTTTACAGCTGCGTTCACATTTCTTCTCTATTGCTCTGAACTCCTAACACTAACTCCACGTCGCTAATAACAGAAGCTCTCATGCTGAGCCGGGCGGCAGGAGGACAGCGTGACAGTGAGCAGGCTGGATTTATTGTGTCAGGGGTTTCATCAGGCACCTCATGGATGAGGCGCCATCAAAAACAGGATCTCTCTTTAGATTTTCTAAATTATTGGACATGCAGAAGTGTTTGTTGCTAAACAGTTTTTACAGTGTGTATTGCTAAACAGCTCTATGTAGCGTCCATCCTAAAAATCCAGAAATCCATCATATGTTAAAAAAATAAACCGATGTAGAAGTTTTTTAAAGACTTACATTTTGAACACATTAAGAAATGTTTTGATGTTTGTATGTTTTTCTTTATTTGTCATGCAGAAGAAAGACGTTTTGGCTAATGTGTTCCCGAAGCAGCTGGTAATAAGGTGCATCCCATCGGGTTCAGATTAAAAGATCTTATTTTCTCTATATTCTCCCTAAATCAACGCTAAACAGATTTTCACTTCATGATTATGGGTAACCGCTCACCAGTTGAATCCCCTGGCAGTCTGTTGGACCGCCACTGTTTGTGTGTGTGTGTGTGTGTGTGTGTGTGTGTGTGTGTGTGTGTGTGTGTGTGTGTGTGGTTGAGAAGCAGAGCGAGGACGCGCAGCTTGTGGCTGTTTATCAACAGACTTTTTTTTGATACATTTCAATTCTGAATATTTTAATTGGTTTCAGTGTCATTTTCACACTTGTTTAAAATAATCAGAATTGACATATAAAAAAATCAATACTTTCGACAACATTATTATCTACACATAAGCCTAATTTTATTCCTATGTCTATTTATTTTTGCCTGTCATTCTGTCACTCAATATGATTACTTATTTATAATAAAAAAAGAACTACTGTCGTCATTACCATTTTGCTGCAAGGTAGGGGCAGATAAATAGCTTTTGAAGAGCACCCAGTGCATTCTGGGTGGTGGGGGAGAGCAGGAGGGCAAGAAGGACTAGCAGGGTAAGAGGGTCCAGCAGGGCAGGAGAGACCAGCAGGGCATGAGGGACCAGCAGGGCAAGAGGGACCAGCAGGGCAGGAGAGACCAGGAGGGACCAGCAGGGCAGGAGAGACCAGCAGGGTAAGAGGGACCAGCAGGGCAGGAGAGACCAGCAGGGCAGGAGGGACCAGCAGGGCAGGAGGGACCAGCAGGGCAGGAGAGACCAGCAGGGTAAGAGGGACCAGCAGGGCAAGAGAGACCAGCAGGGTAAGAGGGACCAGCAGGGCAGGAGGGACCAGGAGGGACCAGGAGGGACCAGCGAGTCGTGGTTTAAATCCAGGTCCTCATAAAAAGCCTCTGGGTAATTAGTTAATATCACCAGCGATTAGAAGTCTGCAAATACTTCATGATATGTAATTCCTAATTGCTTCATCCTTCCAGTCAATACGTCACAGACACAATTCAAGACACGGACGCTGAATACTTTTACCACTTCAATCCTAACTCTTGTACATTTGTCTGCTGGCCCGTCATTTCGGTTATTATTATTATTATTAATAATGATAATACGCTGTAAAGTCTAAATACTGTTTCTTTAAAAATCAGATATATAGATTGATACTCTGATTTATTAATATGGTTGCGAATCAGCTGTCGTCTCGTTATTACTGTCTTGTCTTTGTGGGTTATTTAGAAGATTCGTCATGGATATTATTTTGTGCCATTATTTGCTCTGCTGCTTGTGTGTATTTCCTCCCGGCACATTATCCCTGTGTTTGTCTAATGTAGCAAGACGCTTGAGAGTTTGCTTCGGGCTTTTTAGCAGAACCTTTTCATCTGTTGTCATAAAGGTTGGTCAAGAGAGGAGAGCCCTGCAGTCGCACGGCGCCGCCTTCCAACCTGCCAGAGATTAGCTGAAGCCGAAGCAGTAAGTGCTCAGAGAGGAGTGAGAGAAAGGTCAGCTCGCTACTAAGCTGTCAAAATAAGATAGCGCTCTCTGAATTGTTGCAATGCGCTTTCCTTGGAGAACACAGTTTGTTTAAATGTCCTTGTGTTAGACGTCCTGTTATTCTCTCTAAGAAATTAGGGAAGACAGTTGTTTGGAGAACGTCAACTCAGGATTTCTGTACTGGCACGGACATATTAGTATCCGACTTTCACGTGTGAGAGAAATCAATAATACTTTTCATATTCTTTCAAACACAAGCTACAGTTTCCTTTGTTTTTACAGTGCACATATCACAACTTGTTAAATATCTGAAGTAATTCACTTTCTTGCTTTTTGGTCGCAGGCCAGCTTGTGTGACCACCGGCTCCACGAGGCCCTGATCGGGTTCACATTATACTTCATACTGCACCTTTACACCTTCAACACTCAACAGGGTAAGACCACCACAGAGCGTGCAGTTCATAAGGATCCACGTGGCAGTGGATGGTTTGATGAGACCAAGGATTACCCCAAGATTATAACGTTTATTACAAGAAACACTTTGACAAGGTATTAACACACAGGATATCCATGACATCTAAAAAGGTAAAACCAGGAAAACAAACATATTTAATATACTTAGAGACACAGATTCATAATTCAAAAGGGCAACTAAATGAAAATAAAACCATGCAAAACAGAGCCAAGCAACAGAAAACAATACAAATCAAAACCATGAATATAATTAAATTAGTGACTTAACCTTACTAGACAAAACAGCAGTGGCAGGAATAATAATAACAATAACTTTATACAGCACCTTTAAGAACAAAGTTTACAAAGTGCTTCTACTGCAATGCATAGACACAACTTAATGAAAACAAAAAAAAACAAAAAGGACCATACCATAGAGGCATTGAATACAACTCAACCAAACAAATAGCCAAAACAGTAGAAAACAAACAAATATAGAAACAAAACCATGGGAACAAAAGATGCAAAACACATCATAAAAGGACAAAATGACTTTAAAGCAATTCGATAAAATGTGTTTTAAGAAGTTTCTGCCAGCCTTATCTCCTCCGATAGGTCGTTCCAAAGCCGAGGGCCCCTGATGGAGGGCTCCTGATGGAGGGCCCCTGATGGAGGGCTCCTGATGGAGGGCCCTGATGGAGGGTCCTGATGGAGGGCCCCTGATGGAGGGCTCCTGATGGAGGGCCCTGATGGAGGGCTCCTGATGGAGGGCTCCTGATGGAGGGCCCCTGATGGAGGGCCCCTGGTCGTCTTCAGCCTGGTCACTGCACAACACCCATCCAGAAAGCTCTATGGGGAAGAGGGATTCTCTGGAGTTGGACCTAGAGTAAAGAAAGACTAAAGGATGAAATCCACAGCAATATGACTCAACTTAGTCCACACCGACCGAAGCCTGGGAGTCAGAGAGAGAGGCAACTCATGGTGTGGCTTATATATGGTGGCCCAAACTAATTGGAAACCAGTAATAGGATGGGCTAAGGCCTACTCGGCCCCACAGTAGCCCAGGAGAAACATGTCAATAGACTGCTACACTTGGAATAGAGAGGGGGCCTGCCTGTATGCACACTGCAGGGCTAATGGAGGCAGTGGGAACAGGTGGTGGGTGTGGTAAGGAAAACACAGCACACAGCAGAACATGTGACTAAAGGCCTGAACAAGTACTCGCCTGCGATTATTTGGAATTCATACTTCTCATATCGGCAGCCATGATGATTTGTGACACTTTAATAAAAAGGTTAGAATTGATTTGCTCGGGCGGAGGCCAAACGAGACCTCGTATAACCTGAGCTCCTGTCATTTTCTATTGAGCACCTGTTCAGAACTGATGCTGTAATCCGAGAGAAGATACGTTTCCCTTGAAACGTAATTGAGAATGCAGTTTAGTTATAGAAAGATGACACGTTTAAAGCAACAGGGTCGTTCTCCAATGTCAAAGACTGGTGAACCAGTGTCACCGCTCTCTTATCTTTTCCATCAGCATCCACGTGGCTGGCCTTGGGGAACTATGGACAAAGTCAGATGAGAGCTTTAGCCTCTCATTTGAACGCTCAGTGCAAGACATTTGATCCGGGGAGACAGACATGGAAGGAAGTGCAAGGCATCTGCTCGTGGGCTGGGTGTGGAGGGGACTGAAGCGCAGCCTGTAACATCCACAAAGGGACACGGACAAGAAATGAGTACTGAACCCTCGTTCGCACACGTGGTATCAAAGTCTCTTTTTGCTCAGGAAGGTTCCTAAATGAGTGAAATGACATGTAAGTACTTTAAGTAGCAGCCATAACAGTGTCTGGAATCCTTTAAGTGCTAAAGGAAGTGGCTTCCTTGAGACTTGACCAGCCTTTACCAATGCAGAGTAGCTCATGGCGTCCAACACATTTCCTTGTGGCAGCAACATTTAAAGCTGTCGATAACACCTAGTGTGACTGTTCAAGTGTACGTCATGGATACATTGAAAGCCTTGTTCTTTGGAGGCGTGATTCTGTTGAGTGGAAAGAGGTTAGAAGTTAGGAGGTTAGGACCAGTGTGCGAAGTACGGGAGGTCTCGGCGAGCCCCTGAAAGCCTCAATAGCAACACCTCAAGCGGTCTCTAAAAATCACAGGACAATCATTTGTCTCAAAAATATCTTTTCAGAAGCTGCCCAGCAGATATACAAATATGACTCGCAAGTGTGAGATACTATTTCCCGCCATAAATGTCACAGCCAGCCAGAACCGTTTTGCTCCAAGCAAGTCTGTCCTCACGTCTGTTGGCGGTCCTAAATGGACCCCCTTCGGACAAACCCGATGCAGCGCCAACGAGCATAAGCCAATCCCTCCTGTGTCGGGTTCGTGCGTGTGTCCACAGCTGTTGTGTCGTTGTGCGATTGGCCTTGTTCACGATATTGGCCGCGGTGATGTGTGTGCAAAGTGTGTACAGCCTCGTTGCCTTGGTTCCATGAAATCTCTTAAATTGCACACGCAGGACTTCAGCGTAATACTGAGAGCTGGGCGGGGGGTTGGAAGAGACCCCTCGCTTGCCCCCGGGTATTTCACTCACTGCATCGGATGTAATGTTTTTTTAATGCAGCCTTGTCCAAACAGCGGAGGGCAGACACGGGAAGGCACGAGCGGTCGTCAGTATGATGACCTATTGGCAGTCTGCACCAGAGGTACATGTATCAACGTTTTTTTAACATCGAGGAGAGACTTTTCCTTCACAGAACAAGACTCACTTGTCCCAGGAACACATGGACCAAATAACAAGTTCATAGCTCCTTTATTTATGTTTAAATCATTTTTTATTTTTTTGTATGAAAACTAAATGCATTAGATGCATTTTTTAAAATAAATAAACATGCTTTTTTCTAAAAGAAGAGTGGAAAAAGGGAGATAGGAAAAAATAAAGTGAACAGGTCCTTTAGTTTAGTGTGTGGGTTCGTGTCCCATTAGACCTGCCAGCCTGTGGACACTGTGCTTGTGATCGCATGCTCCCAGCACACTGAGTGTTCAACGCTCATATCGAGTTGCAGCCTTCACACTTGAATCCTCCACTCGCTGTACAGACCCAGTGAATCCTCCCCAGTCATTAGTAACCACCTAAGTAACCTCCAGTAGTGACTCGCTCTGGCAGTCCACCCTCAGTTTGTACCAAGCCAGTGTTGAACCAGCGCTCTAGACCAGTGTCAGGCAATAATATATATATATATATATATATATATATATATATATATATATATATATATATATATATATATATATATATATAGAATGTTATAAATGTATGGTTCAGGTCTTTGCCAACATCCCACATACTAATGAGACACCTTTCTGGAAAGATTAGGACGTAAAGCTTGCAAAGGATTTCAGGTCAAAAAGCTGTGTCGTAGTGACCCGACTGCTTCAGACAAAACCAGCTGTCACTCAACAGGTGGGCGGCTCTCAGCACTGGAGCCCCTCCCTGATAGCCGGGCTGTGACTCACTGTATGTTGCTTCTAAGATTGAAAACAGGAGTTCAGGTCCCGTTCAATGAGTGTGTGAGTGGGCCTCCAGCAGCTGCCAGGCAATTACAATTAGTTGAGTCCTGGATCGTCTCCATGATGAGGCTGATTCTTACAGGGAATCAGAATATTAAACAGATTCTGATTCAAATAACTATAATAGACATAATAAATATTGGATGTTCACAGACATCCATGCAAAAAAAATAATGACACACGTGTGATGTAATACACAAAAGTCTGCAAGTCGTCAACACTGCCTGTGAGGCTACGGAAGCGTGCGTACGTACATAAATCTCCTTCAAAGTAAAAACAGTGTCGCTGTATTGCATTCATGGCGTGAATCTTATTCATAAATACATTTGTGAATATTATTTTTCATTTTTCATTGACCTCACTTGAGCTGGACTGCGAGAGGTTTCAAGTGCAGCACCTGGCGTGTGAACGTAGCCCCGCCCTCATAATGGATGCTTCTCACCGTACTGCGTGAGATGGTTTCTATGTTATCACAAGCTGTTCCATATGAATTACCTTTTGCTGAATGATTGCTTTGAAGTGGGCATTTTTAACGTACATGGGTTTGCAGCAGCAGAGGTGTCAACACAGACGTTGTTGCAGCAGTGGATTTTAATAAAAGGGTCAATGGAGTTAATGTTTATACCATGAATTTAATATTTTAGTCATTAAAAAAGTAAATGAATTGCCGTTGAAATCATTTAACACAATCTGAGAACAACGTGAGCTTCATGATAAAACACTTGCAGAGGTGCTGCTTTTCTGCCACCTTTCTCAAAAACAATTGGCCCAAAAGAAACCAAAGAATAAACTGTTCAAGGGATAATATTTCCCTAGAGAATGAGCACACATACACACTCTTCTGGCTCTTTACACGCCCGTGTCGGAACATAAGTGACATGTCGAAGTGTCCTTGGGAAAGACATTGGTGGCCCGGTGGGTCTTTGCATGGCAGCCTCTGCCATCGGTGTATGAATGTTTGTGAAAGATGACATGAGGAGTACAGCTGTCAGAAGACGAGCAAACACCGAACAAATGCATTCATTCCCCATTCAGCGGACTGTAATTGCCTTGCGGAGGAAACCTTGGTGTATCTGTGAGCGGCCACTTGCTTTGACGCATCCGGAAGGCGCTGAGGCCGTTCAATATAAGACTTTTATTTTATTTTCAAAACAGTGCGCCTTGGTATGTTTGTTGGTTGTGAGTTATTAATCAGAAACCTGGGTGAGAGACTAAACTTTCTCTTTTTTGATCTCTTTGAATGTCCTCGAATCCAGAGACACCTTTTTTTTCTTCTTAACCTGTTGAAAACTGTGGAACCAACGTTGTCTCCAGACCTCCTTGTTCCTGTGTTTGAGTCGTTGTAGGAACCCCAAATTAATTCCAATACTATTTGTTAAGCAAAGTCTTGGGAAAAAAATGTATATCTGCAAAAAAAAAATCACTTTTAAAAGATATTATGATTGTAATTATGAACATCGAGCATGGTATGAGCCAGATTCCCCAAAAATGTCAATAAGACACTTTTTTGGAAAGATTAGGACCTAAAGAATCATAATCTGCAACAAAAATCCCAATAAAACAAAACCTTGGTCTGTTTGGAAGGAGTTTCAGTCAAAAAACTGTTTGGTTCAAAACTGGAAAAATGACATATTTTATGCCAAAAGATTGTCTGAATGGGGCATGCTGGGACTTTAAATGGGCACATTTCTGCGCATGGTTTCCGAAAGGTTAAAAAGTAGAGCTCAGTATCACGGCTGCTGCCAGCGAGAGTTCCCTTCAGCTCCAACACAGACCGGACAGACGAGCCGGGCCTGCTCAGAAGCCATCATCGAGGATCGCCGCACAATGCCTGAAGCTTACACTTGTGTGCAACTTGATCCTGACTCGCCATGACATCATGAACACGCGGGCGACGATAACCTCACGTGATCGAAGTTGGATTTCCACCTACCGTGAGCCCCAGGGCATGATGGGAAACGCCTGGCTGTCGCCTGATCGAAGAGCTGATTGATTGGCTCTAAGTTCTGACAACAAACACGTTTGCCGCAAAACCTTCATTTTCTTAACACTAGCTTGTTGGCTATTAGACTCATGGTGTGCAACAACGGTTTAATTAGAAGACACATCTTTAATTGCTGGAAACCCTCCAATCTGTTTCCAGGAGGCTACTGCTGTCAACCCACAATGATTAGACAACGAGCACACGCTGTGCCAATCAACTCCCCCCCACTCCACTCCTCAAGCCAACCTCATGGCTTTTGCTCCCACGTTACTGTCACCAGAAACCAACCCCCACCCTCCCATTCGCTCTTGCTGCTGACGCACGGCATCTTTTATTCAATCTGTGGTCACGCTGAAACACTGTTGTGCTTGACGACTTGGCAGCCGGCACACTGATAACATGCCGCTAATGCCACTGACAAGATTTTAATCTGCTGTTGCGCCTTCGTTTACCACAGACGCTCAGAGTCTGGATGAACCACAATGACCCTTCACTGACAGTAAATCCATTAACGTCCCCCGTGACAATAAAACACAGCAGTTATCACTCCATCAAGCTTCATTTTGATGTGTGTGTTGCTGTGCCGCCGCCATAAATCATACTTGCGTGGCACTACGGCGGGGCTACAGTATGAGCTGTGCACTGTCGGAGTGTTTCATTGAGGGCAGCTTCTCCATGGCCACTCTGGAAATGTTTTCCCTGACAGGATGTCATTCGACCAATGTGCTTCCCTCCAGTGACAGACGAGGACTCTCCACTGAGCACGCCGCCTCCCATTGATCCTCGCAGGTTTCTGCTCTCGCTCGCTGTGGATGTTTCTTCTGCTGCATTAAAGGCCCCCCTCTCTACGTGGTTTAATGCAACGGCCCCCAATAACCGGGTCCGTGGGTCGCTTGGTACCGAGCCGCAGAGAATGAATAAAAAAAAATTAAAAATTCAAGGTCATAAAAAAAGTATTTTGAAAAAAGACCAGATATCTGTCTGCGTGTAACCTCTTGACTCATGCTATGTGATAGTTACCCTAAAAATGAAACTTAAAAGTCCGTTTCAACTTGGTGTTCTGGATTAAAATCAAGGCTTTTTAAATTGCTTCATGCCGCTCGTATCATTTTATTATGTCATATTTATCGCCCACACCGTGAAGGCCGGTCCGTGAAAATATCGTCTGACACAAAACCGGTTTTGTGGCTCTAAAAAGTTTGGGGACCGCTGGTCTAATGGACTCCTTTCACGGAGAAGCAGACCCACTCGAGCGGCCCCAGCTCGGACATCGCCGGCATGATTCAGATCCCTTACAGATTTGCTGTCATCTTTTATGCATGGTCTCAAGGTCCTACACGGATCAGAAGCAATGAAGCTCCAAGTTTTGGCTTAAAACAGAGTCTCTGATGCCCTTACCTCAATCCACAGCTGCCTTCAATAAATAAAGATGTGTTCACCACCCCAGAAAGAAATATAGAACACCATATGTCTCATTCCTCATAAAGTTGGTTAAGATGATTCAACTGAGGGCTCAGTATGTGAAATAAGAGAGCGCTCTTAAAGTGCAGCAGTTTCACAGGAATACAGGAAGGTTGCATGCATTTTACTCAGACACAAATACACATGTCTGTACGACAATACATACAACACACGTGGGTGACGCAGTTGCTAAGGCCCATCAGCTGGAGACTTAAGTCTATTTTCTGCCACTGTGGCTAACCCAGCACGTTCCGCTTAAAGTCAACGGACAGCTGATGTTGCATGAATTCAGAGTGTGTGTGGGTTCCCTCTCACAGTGCAAAGACATCAGTGTTGCCAGGTAAAGAATCTGTGAACTCATGGATGATTTATGAAACATGCTCACTCTGTTGAAAACATGTAACAACTAAATATGAGTGTTTTATGATCCCACCATGTGAGACTCAGCAGGGCCACTGACGGGCTAACTGAGGGCTGCAGCTAGCGTCTCGCTGGCCAACCCGGAAGTTAGCATCTCACTGGTTCCCTCAACAGAGAGACAAAAGGATTATTTTTCCATTGGGGTTTTGGATTAATGCAGACAGTACGCTCTGTTGAAAACAAACTGCTATGAAAATTTCACATTTGTTCAGCAAGATAAACCTAATTCACAAACACCATTGTAATGTTTTTGAAGCATGAACACAGTCACCTGAAGTAAAAAACCAACGTTATGCCATAAACAAACTGCCATGTGTCACGTCGGCGTGAGGCTGAGATAACCATAAGTAGCCTCAGTTAGACGTTTGGTATCTTCTACCTTTTTTAAGACACGTAACATTTTCTAAATTCACAAGAAGGGTATCACTACTTTTATATTGTGAGACCTCAAACCAGAAGACCTCTCACCAGAAACCGATTAGAAAAAGGCTCCTCATTCCTGCATCACTCTTTTGCCTGTGTTGAAAGGACCAGAATATCCAATAATAAGTCTGAAATGGTGTCCCTGGTTCTCTTAAAAGGTCACCCTGCAGATAGTGTGCTACGGTTCATATTTCATTTCCGAGGTTAAAAGTGTGTATCAAAGAGACCATTTGAAGACTGATGTGAAATGAACATAGCTTTAATATCCCTGATTAGAGGAAGTGTTATTTCCTCTTCACTGAGGCCACACGAATCATTTGAATTTGTACGTTATTAATCAGTCTGGCCTGTGCCTCATGTTGTGAGACGTTCAAAAAGCTCCTATTAATCATGGGGCATTAGAAACCTTGACAGGCGGCCACCTGCTGCAGCCCAACACACCCCCTCCTCCAGACATTTATTTAACTATGTTGTATAACTGCTGGCACCGGTGCGTCAAGGTTCTGGTGTGTGGACTCTGGGTGCATCCCAAGTCTCTAAATTGTCGTTTTATTGCTCCTCAATTGAACCGGAAGTGGTTCTGCGCCGCCATATTGACGGCCGTCCCAAAGCTCTTATTCGGCTCGGAGGAGCGACGAGGGAAATCTGAGGAGCCGTGCTCGAGGAGCCCTGAGCGCAGGCTTCCAGGAAGTGTTTTAACGCTGGACACGCCCCCTCACTGTTCATCAGTCATGTGATTGGACGCTGAAGCTGAGCGGACTCATCGCTGGAGTTTCATACCAGAGTGAAGACGATCACAGAATAAACTCAAGTTATATATTAGAGTGTTTTCTGATTCACCATCTGGTTAAAACACTTTTTACAACACGTATCGTCCTTTCATTCAGTCACGTGATGCTGATCCTTCCTGACTGTCGGTTTGATTATTTTTGGTTATTGTGGGTTATTTTATAATGATGTGATGTTTATGGACACAAACTCCGTCAGCTGTTAGAGCGACTGATAGCGGATCAGCTGTGATCAAGTTGGCTCCAGCTGGTGGATTTGGTCCAGCTGGTGGACGAGGAGGGGGTCAGAAGGAGGCGGGTGGAGGCTGGTGGGAGGCAGGTAAACAACCAGAGGGTTATGAGCAGGAAGAAGGTGAGGAAGATGTCGTGTTGGGAGGGAGCACGACTGACATGGACCGTCCATCCTTTGGTAAATCTAACTTCAAAGCAGGAAGGAAGGCTACCAGAAAGTCTGAGCCCAGGTGGATGGAGAGGGCATGACGACAGTCTGCAGACACTGTTTCTATTGAGTGATAAGAAAATATCTGTAGTGGTTCATTTTAATTAAGATGTTAAACTTAATTACTTTGAGTGGGTACTTAATAAAACTGTGAGTATGATTCATAAATAATCATAGACTAGAGAAAGTAATAAAGAATTGTATCTTTTAGAACAAAGGATAAAATAGTGATGAAATAAACCCCTTTCAAATAAATCATATTTGTTTTGGATGCAGGTCTTGGGGAAATATTTGCCGACTGTACCTACAACACAATCTTGGAAAAGAACACAAGCTTGAGTTAATTTGCACTGATGTCATGTGTAAATACTACCCGCATGTACAGAAGGTAGTTGGGTCTTTTCCAGAGCTGCATGTGTCCTGCAAATGCATCCATTTCTATCAGCGACGTATGCGAAAAGTCACTCAACACTCAAGTGATCATCATGATGTTTTTGGCAAACAGTGTGTGTTTGAATTAATTGTCAGGCGGAGTGGTCGCAACCAGGTATTTCGCAGTAAAAAAAAACAATCAATTGAAATTAAGCCAAGACGAAACTTGAGGAAGAAGCATTGTCACGGTGTTAAGTGGCTTCTCGTTTTATTTTGTAGTTTGTCTCCTTTTTCTCTGCACTTCCTGCCCCTGTATGCCTTGTTTCTGATTGAGCGTGTGTATTGTTTCTCGTTACCTTAACCTTGTATTTAGGACCGGTTTATCTCGTGTCCCCTTGTTGAGTTGTACTGTGTGTTCACTGTGTGTGCACCTGTTCTAGTCCTGGGCCGGTCTCACAAAGCTGGTTAACATACCCGGGGTTTCCCTCAGTTATCCAGCTGCACTTAACCAGATGTCCGCGGTCTCGCTTTTTGGTTTCACGAAGCAGATTATCAACTCGTTAAGTCAACCCAGGAGTGTCTCATCTAGAGCTGTGCTCGTGCACATAAAAGGGGGCGGAGTTAACTCCATTAGACCAATAGTGCACCATGAAGGAGCCGAGAGCAATGTATTTCACAACGGAGGAGCAAATTACGATCTTAAGAATGTATGAAAAATATAGAGAAAGAATACAAGCAAAAAGCATAAAGCAAGACTGCTGCAGCAGCCAGAAGCCGCAAGGAATCGTGGCAAAAAAACAGCGATTGTGTCAATGTGGAAATGACTGGGATTGTAATATTAAATCACCGCCTCAAATGTATGTTCTGATTACCTTTTCGTTTTAACAATTTAACCTCATTTCAGTTGAAACCTCAGTGCAGCTAAAAGAACATGGGAGCAAGTGTAACCCCCAGGTTTATTATTATAAATAAATTAATAAATAACAAACATTATTCTTATTACTATTATTATAATATACCGGGGTTACATATGAATTAATAAATATTCATTATTGTTAGCATTATTATACGCCAATCCCAGACTGGGGTTGCGTATATAGACCCGGGTCCGGGACAGGCAACTTCCTGTTGTAATACGGCGCAAGCGGAGAAGCGAGCAGTCGTGACACGAGCGGCGGGTTCCAGCGAGTCCTCTCTCCTCTCCAGACCTCGTGTGAGTGCAGTGCAGCTGGTTTTAAAAGTACCTGTATGGAGATAGACAGCCGGTTGACTATCTTTGGCTTATTTTAGCGATTAGCGCGTTCGGTTAGTGTAGCGATTAGCGCTACCTGCTGTATATTTGTTTTTGTTGTGTGTAGGTTTCTACCTCGTTTCTCCCTGAGCGGGTTGACTTTGTTTTATACAGGAAAAAAAACTAGCACTATGTGTTTTATGTGTGTATTGATAATTCTTTTGTGGCCTGCTCTAGGTCAGGTTTTTGTGTTGTGGCTGGACCTAAAAGGATTGGATGGCGAGCTACGTGCACGACAAACAGTCCCCCCCCTCCTCCATCACATGTGGGGTAGGATATCGGAGCGAACTCTTCTTATTTCCCCTTCTTTTTTTACACAAGGTTGAACTTTGTTTTTTGTTTCCCTCGCAGCAGAATTCCAAAGTGAACATTGCACCACAGCACATGCTGATTTGTGACCAATTGTATTTCTGTGTTTGCATGACAGTGTGATCATCGTTTGTCACTGTACAATATCACAGTAAAAAACTGTTTTGATCGCACTTTACAGCTCGTTTCCACAATAATTGGGCTCCGCAGCCGAACCTGGTAAATCCTTTGCGCTAGTGCAACGGACCCCGCGAGTGAAGTGAAGCAGCTTCGTGAGACGGAAAACCCAGAGTTACTCCAGGAGTTACCTCGCTAAAGCGGAAATCCAGCTTCGTGAGACGGAAAACCCAGAGTTACTCCAGGAGTTACCTCGCTAAAGCGGAAATCCAGCTTCGTGAGACGGAAAACCCAGAGTTACTCCAGGAGTTACCTCGCTAAAGCGGAAATCCAGCTTCGTGAGACGGAAAACCCAGAGTTACTCCAGAAGTTACCTCGCTAAGCGGAAATCCAGCTTCGTGAAACGGAAAACCCAGAGTTACTCCAGGAGTTACCTCGCTAAAGCGGAAATCCAGCTTCGTGAGACGGAAAACCCAGAGTTACTCCAGGAGTTACCTCGCTAAAGCGGAAATCCAGCTTCATGAGACGGGCCCCTGGTTGCTGGTATGTGTTGATCAGACCACCTCTGTTGTGGAACCAGAGGCATCCAAGGTCCAGGAAGAAAGTTAGGGCATTTTGTCTCCCAGCAGATCTCAAACCACAGTTCACGAAATGTGCACCAAATAAATTACTAAAAATATTTTAACTTCACCTAATCAAAGTCAAACTTTGAAGAGATACTGTTAACAGTGCCATTATAGTAGAAAAGCAATGATATACCAATAAAATGGTAAGACATATACTGCTATATGAACCTTATAACTGGTCTCAAGTGTTTTCTGAATATTATACCCTTGTGGTTGATATTATTTTTCAGTATGGATATCCTCAACTACAAGTTAAGGTAATTTGTAAGTAAGGTTAACTCCATTTGATTTTAGAGTTTATAAGCATAAAGCTTTTAGCTTTCTATGTAATTAGCAATATCTATTTGCAGGCAGGACACTGTGCGTCGCGTGGTTCAAAACCGGAGGCAAGACAGATCCCGGTGCGAGTCCCTTGACTGGACGCCGAGGAGGGCATGGCGGGCGGGTCGCGGTGTGAGTCCTGTTGGTAGGCAAAGCAGGCAGGAACTTCTTAAGACGGAGAGGAGACGAAGTTCAGCTCACGGACAAGATAACTGCCAAGAACTTCAGCGCGACACTTGTGACTAACGAGGCAGAAGACAAAACAGACTGACAACCAGACCTGGGTTGATATTCTGCAGGTGGAATGAGACAAATTGTCTGCAGCTGTGCACCAATCAGGGACGTGGCCAAATGAGGCACTTCTTGTTGCTACTTGCCCATCCCACAGCTACCTCCAACTAAACCTACATGAGCACCGTACACCAGGCCTGCTGCAGCATCCTCCACATCCTCCAGCTAAAGTTCTGTGTCCTTTCCTGGTGGAGGAAGCAAGCAGTGTTGCAGTTGAGCCACAGAGGAGACGAAGGAACCAGTGGAGCCCCTGTTTCTGAACCACATGGGCTTTAGACCCAGATGGTCCTGTCAACTCCGCTGCTTTTTTTGAACCACTAGGATGATTGGCGTTGTTTGAGTTTATTTACCCTTCTGCATTCTTGACATAATATTAACCCACTAGTGATTTAACTTGTTGCACATTAAAAGCCTACCGTTTCTCTTCTTTTCAGCCTCTGTCAGGGGAATATTTCTTTCATATCATTTTGTTCAACTCCTCTGAAATTTACATCAAAAGAGAATAATTACCTTTGAAAACAAGACAAAAAGCATGTATGCCACAAGCAAAGAGTCAAATCCTTCGAGTGGAAGCTATTACTGAAATGTGTTCTACCCCCACATGAAAGGGCTGAGTACACTGACAGTTTTGCTTAAATTAACATCACTTTGCTGAAATAAAAGTTTTTCCTGAAGACGGCAGCAAAGGAAGATGCCGTGGGGTTAAGGTGTCACTCCTCTGAGAGCATGACTGTGAATTTCATAGCAATCTGTCCACATTTACAGACTGATATTAAATGTTTCCCCTTAATGTTAGATGAGGGTCATTTGTATCGTAGACAAACAAACCTTAGTTTGTTTATTTATTTGAAAAGGCAAAAACCAAACGCCTTATGAAGCAACCATGATTCAAAAAGCCCTTAATAAAGGAATGAAGTGTATTTTAAGAGGTACATAACATTCCCATACATGTACGGCTGACAATACTAACAGACAAATGTTGCTTGTCTTCTTTGTTTGGAATCCAACACACCAAATCTACATCACAAAGTCCACACATAAAATCAGAAAGCAGACCAGTGTATTGCAGGTCTGTCCGTCCTGGGAGAGGCATCCTCCTCTGTTGTTTCAGGTGTTGTTCCTTGTCAGATGTGAGGGGAGACCGAGGGAGTTGTATACTGTACGTTAAGCATCTCATGGATGCAAGCTTCTAGAGTTTCTCATCTTAGTAAAATAAGCGAAATGGATGCAATTTCCCATCCAAAGGAACCTTCAGGGAGAAGGTGAGGATGGGGGCTCAGCTCATAAAAAAAGCAATGTGAGGTCTGCTTTCCAGAGCCAGCAATTGTCTCTAATTCTCTCCAAGTGCCCTGCAGCAAAACAGTAAAAAGTGCTCATATTGAAAAGTGTACCTGGCAAAGGGCTATATTTCCCTCAGTGATGAACAATTCACTGGTGGTTTATTCTGGTGCCCAGAAAACGTATCCACACACACGTCCCTGAACCACTCTGGAGTATCTTATTTTAACTTCATTTGAAGTCCACATGTTCGCTGACATTGCCAAGAACCAGGATATGCCATGACCTTTGCTGCAGCCCCTCCAGACCAGGGAGCTGCCAAACAGCTTTGTGTGGAAAGTCCTGTTCCAGACCGGTTACTGTCTTACCTTATGCAGCAAGCATGGCCGGGTGACGACGAACCCATGTCTCATTGTCTATTCATGTACTTTGTCAGCATCAGAGCAACATACCAGGTGATGGAAACATGAGACATCCATAAGGTCTGACCTTCAAATTAATGAATGCTTTGTCTTTCAACCATGTGTTGAATAAAAGTTTCATACCAGATCAGTATAAACCCCAAAAAACGTCAGCTAAACCCTCGGTTTGAATTCTAGTAACCTATTACCAGAAAATGTCACAACCGGGTGTGGTGGGACAAACGCTCAGGAGCAGAAGAGACGACAGGCGTGAGGCAAAATTAAAACTATAAGAATCTAGGAAAATATTGACCGTGTAAAATTAGGGAATATATCTTATGTGATAAATATACTGTAAATATACTTCTGCTCCCAGGGTTTCAGTCATGCTTTGGGCCACTCAGGATCTGTAACGCTGCTATGACATTGATGGGCTAAAACCCTTTTAAATGATTGACACAGCAAAACTGTGACATTATTTTTTTTACGGCAATAGGTGGATTTATCTGAGCTTTTGCACCGTAAATAAAGGCATCAACCAATCACGTTTCATTATAGTCATGGAACAACAACACAGAGGCTCCGTAGTCTAGTCTGCAAACTTTATGACCCCTGTAAACAATGACAAAGGCAGTGCAGTACACAACCTTTTTTCGTTCTCACCTTTCACAATAAAAGCTCAATATTTAGCATTTTAAAGCCCTTGGTTGGTCTCACCCCGCTGTGTGAAGGGCTTTAACCTGCAGGAAAGGATCACATGGATGGATGGCTTTGTGTGCAGACAACCTTTGGCCACTGGGATACATAATTCCAGAAAGGTGTTATCCTCCCTGTAAATGTGATGTATGCTGGCATAAAACAGATGCATGGGCCCATTCCTGACACCGGCTTTACGTCGTCTTACTTGTGGCGTTTACGTGTGCAAAAAGGCATTATTGCCTTAAGGCTATTGATTTTCCTCCATGTGTTTACTGCCCTCACTCTCGGCAGGCGGAGCCGCTTGTAAAGTTCTGTTTGGCTCAAACCGATGGCTCCTAATAATCTCAGCTGTCTGCGTGCTGGAGCTGCAACATTATGCATCCTTGTTTGAGTAAACCCTCAGAGCAGCAGATAAATCTCTCCCTCCCTCTCAAGAAGGTTTGGCTTTTATTGCAGCCCTCTCCTTTGTCTGCCTGATGGATTATAGTGGAGGATTTATGCACACTTGACTTATAAATCTTGATCAGGCGCTCTTAAGCATCATAAATCACTACTTATGCCGTTATCTGTGCCTGACTCTGGAAAGGCTGTAGGGATGACACGAAGTGTTTCCGAACACTTTTTAAATATTTAGCGTGGTGCTATTTATGTATTCATTCAGTCATTATGAATCAGGCTGCCGTGCAATGATTAAAGTTTCTGAAACCGCCACAACTGTTTATTTCTTTTTAAAATTTCTGCTTTTCTCATCAAAGCCACTTGTGTTTTTCATCACACCTTCGTCGGCCGTGATGTGCCTCGTTAGCCCAGGGAAAGGCTCAGCACCCACACGGGGAGGCCCGGCCGCAGCTAAACGGATCACTCAGTGGGGCCGCGTCTGTATTTGAACTGGCCCGGAGCCAGTTTCAGCTCTGGCTTCAAGCGCAACACGCCATTTATAATATATGCCCTGCCGTCTCCACTCTTGGAATAAACAGAAAGTGCCATTGAAGCAAAAGCTGCTCCAGAGAAACCAACAGATGTCTCTTTCACTTGCCTCCGCGCTCCGTCCTTCTGTGCTGAGGTTATTTGGTTTGGCACGCGGCGCATGTTCACATCCCCGCTTTACGGTACGTCCTGAAGATGGAACACAAGGGCTCCTTGGCCACTGGTCACGGCAGATTCATCCTTTGGCTGTGTTTTGAAGTGGGACCATGCCAGGTCGTCAATGCTCTCCCATCGGGATGTTTGTTGTACTTTCTGCGGTCGCGGAGTCGATGGATACGGACAGAGTTTTCCAAAAAGAGAGACGACAGAGGGCGAGGGTACAGTGACGCTGCGGTGGAAAATTGTAGAGGCCGAGTTGATTACAGTGTGGTTAACTAGTGCGTCTGGCAGAGTTGGCTTCAGAAGGAAAGCCTGGCTGGCCTGAAGGGAAAAGGCAGATGCTGAATCTGCTGAAGGCATTTTTAAGATCTCGCTCCAATTTCCCAGCGTTATTTCCGTACAGCTCCGCTGGTACATGATGCTGGAGCACTCGCTAATTAGAGGTCCAAGTTCTTAGAGGAAGGATTTTCTTTTTGTATATCAAAATAGCAAAGGGTTTCAGTATATTCTTCCAACGGATATCTGACTATAGCCGAATCCAACAGGTCATCCTTTCTGAATAATTTTGTCTGAGCTGCAAAATGTATGTAAATATACTCGTTTGGCATCTGGTCATGTTTGCATAATTTAGCAGCGAATCAACACCTCCTTTGTCATCACACACAGTCCCAGCAACCAATCGGGGAGGGATTTCACTGAAATCATTTTATTGAACATCCCCAAAACATGACAGGTTAAAGCCGTCTAATCTCTTTCCCATTTGGAACATGATTCATGTTTAATGGAAAGCCTGTGCTGTTGCAGAGGCGCGATGAGATGTTTGTGTCTGCGACTGAACCACAGCCAACAAAAATCTATGGCTGACAGCAGCCCGGGGAGGATGTCTAATAAAAGGCCACATTAGGCATGAAATAATTTCTAAATCACCCAATGCAGATTAAGATCTGAACAGGAGGGGATGGGGAGGGGAGACAGGCCGAGTTGGGGAGGGGAAAAAAGAGGACAAAGGGAAATTAAATAAAGGAAAAGTAGGAAAGTGCTGCTCTTCGCCCGGTGCTTCTCCCCCTCCAAAAACAACGGAGTAACAGAAGATAAAAAGAGGGATTTGTTAATCTCTTTTTGTGCCTAACTGGAGTGGATCATAAATTAGGTAATTAATTAATCTTCAAATGAGACCAAACGTTTCTTTTGATGCCCGTTTTTGACCCCCGAAAATATTAAAAGGTGGCCAGCAACAGAAGAGAGTTTTTTGATTGCTAGTTTAGTTTATTTACTGGATCCCCATTAGCTGACACCTTAGCGGTCGCTAATCTTCCTGGTGTCCACAGAAAGGACATTTTATAATAATACAAAAACGTGCAAAACATTACGTGAAACTTGTACAAACAGAATAAAAATTAAAAATAAAAATAGTACAATCAGATAACTAGTGCCGTCGAGGACTGGGATGTATGTTATGCTGTGCATCCGTAATTTATAAAAATAAGGATCAGATGACTACAAAAGCAATGGAAAACAACCATGTGGTTATTGCCCTGAGGTGTGCCTTTAATTGTTTTTTAAATGACTGATTATTATCTTTGAGTTACATGAGGAGGTAGTAAATTCCAAGCAGTAATTGCACGGAAAAAAATACCTGCGTTTGAGGAGGTTAGTTCTGGGGTTGGAGGTATCAAGTGACCTCAGCCAGCGTCCCCTGTTTGTTCGTTGTGTCTGTTAAATGTATATTCTAACTGATTAAAGAAATATACTGCTGTCTGATTAATTACAACCTTTCTGAAAAAAGGTGAGAAGGCCATAGTGAAGTTGAGTTTCCACTGAGAACCATGACACACGTGAGTGCGTATGCTGTAATAATTCTTATTGGCGTGCTAATCTGGCAGTTCGGTTTTGAACCATTTGTAGTTTATTAATGTCCCTTCTAGCAGCTGCTGACCATACACATGGACAGTCTATCAGATGAGAGTGGGAGTGTGACAAACAATAGCGTATTAAATAAGCAAAGCACGTTCTGGTCATAGCTTTGCCCCTTCCCATTTCAGTGACAAAGCCGTCAATGTGCTCAGACCACGACAACTGTTGGTCCAACACTACACGCAGTAGTTTGGCCTTCTTGACCCGTTCTGCTGCTGAACCTGGCATTGACAGGTGAAGCTGTGTGTCACCGTTAAGTATGTTCCTTGAGCCAAACTGCATTTAGTTTTTGAAATGTTCAGGGCTCGTTAGTTCACTTTCACCCAAGCAGACACTTTCTCCAGATCCTGATTCAGAATGGTTGCAGGTTGGTTGAAGCACTGCTGTACAGTGTTGTGTCGTCAGCATATGTGAATTACTATGTTGGAATTCTTAATTGACAAAAGGAGACCATTTGTGAAAATGGAAAATAGTAAAGGGCCTAAGCAACTTCCCTGTTGAACTCCACAGCTAACGTATGTGCAGTCTGAATTACTACCATTATTAAAAGACATTTTGCGATCCCTCAGAAAGATTACTGACCTACAAGAGAGTACCGCTCTCTCTTGTAGGTCAGTAATCTTTCTGAGAGATCCCTTACCCTGAATCCATAACTTTCTTTAGTAATCATAATATCATGGTCCAATACATCAAATGCAGCACTGATGTCAAACAAGACTGTGCCGACCATTTCCTTATTGTCCATCTGTATCCGCCAGTCATCAGTTAGCTGGGTGAGGGTCGTTGCTGTCGAGTGATTCAGTCTGTATGCATGCTGGAAACCAGTAATGTGTTCTGAATAAAATAATCCTGCGTTAGTTTGAAAACAATTTTCTCCAACAATTTGCTCAAAATAGAGAGTATACTAGAATACTAGAAATGCCGTTTTGCTCCAGAAGCAGTTGTTGATCACTCGAGCTGGATAAGAGCAGTGAGGAGTCAGCAGGCGGTATATCCCAGCCAATAAAATGTTTTAAAGAAAATTGGAAATCACCACAATCACAAGAGGTCCTTGAGCATAAAAAATACTCGGCTGATGGCTCCAGTAAGATTATTCCTGGAAAGAGAGATACTAGCACACACACACACACACACACACACACACACACACACACACACACACACAAACAATCTCCCCAAAGGCTGACGCCAACCTTAGATAATAAAACTCATATTCACACCGTAAGTTTTTTTTTAACTGACAAGAATCTGATTGTATGTTTAGTGATGCAAGATATTGAAGACACTATGTTCATGTGTTTCACTCCTTTTTATATTTATTGTCTTGTTTTTATTGTTGGATAAAAGATCAAATCTGGTTTATTGCAACTTATTTTTGCAGAAAGACAGACAGGTTGTTCAGACAGTTTATCCATATTAAGCTGCTTTATTTATCAAACTGAAAGCCCAGCTCGAACGTTGCAAATAATTCCGCATTTCACCAGAAAACTGAGAAATGCCACGATTCAAATTAATTGTTGGTTTCATGTTTCTCTCCCTGGAATTGTCTTAGCAGTGAATTAGGGGAATTTGTACACTGTATTGTATTAATACTGTTTTAAAATAATGCAAACAATATCCAAATTACAGTAAATCTTTAATTTGTAAGCAATCAAAAATAAAGGGTAAATCCGCAAGGACACGAGCAAACATACTCGTGTAACAAACTCTTGTTTGCATGGAGAATTTTATGAGACTGAATCATAAGTTAGTAGGATGTGGATACAACAATTTAGTCTGATATATTTTTGGGGATGCATTTGCACATTCAAAAGATACAGAACCAAAGAGGGAGACTACAAGCCAGCACTCATTTTAACTCTCTTTCTCAAACAAGGTGTCTAAAGATAGAAAGGCTGGCACCTCCCGTAATAGAGGCAGATTGCCATGGTGACAGAGATGATGTATTTCCATTTATAAAAACTGAAAAGCCTCCAAATAAAAAAGATTGCACAAGAGGAAGACCCCACAAAACCCCTTCACAGAACCATGGAGGCATTCTGCACAGGATATCTCTTCTTGGCTGTGGCAGCAACGTTCTGTACGTTTAGATGTGATCACCAACTTTGTGGCGACGGTTGTGGGACCACGAAAGCGCCGTCTCTTCTGTTGCAATGCCAGATCCAAATAAGACCTATCATTAAGGAAAGTAATACCACCCGAGGCAGTAAGAGGTTGTGTTTGCCAAAAATTATCAACGCACAGATCTGCCTCGGGACATTCCCCACATGGGTGATGGCATATCTCGGGAACACCAATTACAAGTATGAAAATCAGATAAAGTAAAGCTGCGAAGAACTGGGAAACCGTCATTGGCAACAAATATTTGATGGATATCCATGAAATTCTGCACAGATATGAAGATGGTCCCTGGAGGATGGTTTCTAGAGAGTTTTGTAATGGTTTCTTTTTTTTCTCAGATCATGGAGTTCACTATTTATGCTTTCATGTGAAAAGTCGTGCCAACTACTGGATTGATTGCCAAGAAATCTCAAGATCCCCGGAGGATAAACCCTACTGACTCAGCTGATCTTTTCACGACTGATCCACCAGCAAGTCAAAATGATCTCTTCCCCACTTACTCACCTTTGGTCCAACAATCTGGTGTGACTGATCATTGTTCCCAGAAGATGCATCCTTGTCTTCAGTCTGCCTTCCATGCTTTCCAACTATCCCTGTAATCAAGTTTCAGTTCAAGTCCATGGTACCCTCCACCAGTAATGGCGCTTACATTACTATTGCTGATTCTTACGTTTGGAAAGGAACATGTCATTTAAAGTTTATAGTCCTAAAAGTACTGAATCAACCGAGGCTTCCTGTGCCGAACTAAAGGTTGTCTGTCTTGTTGTACAGTCAACCTTCATGTCTGCTCTTGACTGTGGAGATATTCTGTATCATCATCTTCCCCCATCAACACATCAGCTGCTAAATATTCTTAATGCACTGAGCCTCATCACAAACGATACAGTTCAGACTAAATGTTCTCTGTGTTACACCGCTGAACGGACCTCAGTCTCTTATGTTATTTCATTATAAACCTCTACTGCTGTCATTGAAATCTAGTATCTACACGACACGATCAAGTCAAAATATCCATTTTTCTTAAACTTGAGAAACATGGTCAACTTTGTGAGTGACCAACAACTGCAGAAAGTACTGTGGCTGATTTTCTGAGCTAACGAGCTTGTTGACTTTCCACACATTGCCTGTGGATCGCCTTACCCAAGCGTGAATGAAGCGTAACAGAAAGGCGAGACAGGACAGAATAAGGCCGTCCTTGTAGCCGACTCAGTCTGCTGATTCCAGATGTCTCTCAACACGCCTGTCAAATGTGCCAAGTTCCTCCGCAGCGGTGCAGCAGCCACGTCCGTATAGCCAATCACAGAATGCGCCGTCGCCTGCTGTGAGGAGAAGCAATAATGCGGGCCAGGAGACCGGACTGGACATTTGACAAATATTATTCTAGCCCCACGATGTTCCTTGAACTGCCTCGAGGATGGCGAACCGCTTATTTTTGTTCAAATTAATTTGTGTTGATCTTCAATCTGGTTTTCCGTCTCTGGTTTTGCCCCCCTGTTGTCTCGGGTTATTTTTAGGGCTGCACACTGTGTCTGCAATCGCTGCACCGCCTTATCCATCAACACTAAAGACACATGGGTGAGACACATGGCGTTAACCAGATGTGGAGAAATAATGAGGCCGTGGGGCTCCTGCACCCTGTAGGTCTTGTGCTTTCCACATGAACCCAGTAGAGTTCACCAACAGCTAATTACCAGCACTGATTGACTAAATTAGCTGTGGAAAAGTGCCTGGATGATGGTTTGTGTGTTTTGTTCGAGTGGATTTATTTTGAAATCACACACAGTCTTGGCCAGAATACAATCCTCAACTCCAGGGGATTAAAAAAAAAAATCCATACAATATTTATACTGCCGGGTTTCTTTTCCCACATGCACAGGCCTCCAGTGAATTGGCATAGATGCATTATATTTAATACTTAAGTTATTTCTAAGTAATAGATTTCTGCAGATGTTTGTCAATAATTTAGTGTCACAGCTGTTTCATTTTCTAAGAAGCCAATAGTTAAAGTTAACTAGTTATCTGTAACTGTTCATCAGTCAAGTGTTATTGTGACAACCCGTTCAGTGTTAAAGGTAGTCAGTGTCACGCGGTGAAATGTGTGTGTGCGCACCAACAAACGGCCTCAGAGGTGAGCAGCCGAAGAGAGAAGGTGTGTGTGCTGCCTTCATTCCTGCGCTCCTGCAGTAAGAAGAAGAACTGCAGCAGCTGAAGGACTGTTGAATGAAGTTAAACAAAGTGAACATTTGTTCACAGCGTCGGTACAGACATGAGAGAGCAACACGGCATTAGCAGTATATAAGATATTAAGAAGATGAACACACGCCGTATCTTTAATGGGTTTCTTTAGTCTTAATTAGCATAAATGGACCAATAGCATGTCTTTAGCCCACCAACTCAATAATCCACATCTATTAAAAGCCTCATTAAGATTAAACATATCTTTGTTGATTATGTATTTGCCAATAATGGCTACAACTACAATGAGGTAATGACTAAGAACTAAAATATGTCCGATGATTTGAACGAAATCATCTCATATCATCAACCGTATCTTTGAAAATCACATCACAGAAACATGAGACGATGAGCTTGGTGAACGCTCAGGAGACGGCCTCGCATCAGTCCCCGGATTCATTTCTTTCTTTGAAGGTTTGTGGTCCTTGAAATAATTTGAGTACTGGACACTGATCTTAAGAATCCTGCACAAGCGCTGAAGGATTGCAATGATCAGCCCAGAAGGGAAAAAGCAAGACTCAAGGATGGAGACATTTAAATGTTTCTCTTTTTATCATCAGATCAGATGATGAATCACAATATCCTTTTGAATTCTTTATTTTTCTTATATTCTTGAAGTCGGTCCTAAGCCTGGTTGAACAGATTGAGCCAGACTTGCACAAAGAAACTAATTCAACTTCATCACGTCTGACATTGAATCATATTTTTAAAATCATATTTTTAAAAACATCTTCAGTCAGCGGGGGAAACTAATACATGCAGTTAAATTTACAATATCAAGTTGCAATGAGAAGACATGAATCTGATCTTGCAATGAACGCATAGCCCGATGACACTGTAGTACACAACTTGTAAAACAATGAATGAACATAGACTTTATTAATCCGCAAGGGGAAATTTGTTGACTGTCGCAGCTTAAAGACACAAAATGCTAAATCTAACAACAGGGATGAAATATGTATACAAAAATAGAATAAAATCAAAAGTAGCTTGGGTGAGAGACATGGAAAGGGATGCAGTAACGATGGATCGCCTGTTGGGACGGCGAGCAGCCGGCTCTCTCCCTGGAGACGCTGACTGTGGGGACCTGAAGAGCTGATCCCCGATGGCCTTCAAGAGCCAGGCAGCCAAATGTCCCGTATCAGTGAGGGAATCTGGAAATTTAGTGTCTCTAACCAAGATTTTACTCTCCTATCGTCTCCCGAACAACCGCAGTGTGCCGAGGTACTCTCCACGAGGCTGACCTCATCGCTCTGCCTGCCAACTCCATTGCACAGGCATCACGTATCACAGGATTTTGGGATTGGAAACATCCAGACACTATTTATGATCATAAAAAAGGAGCCAAAATATGCATTCTTTGTTCATAAAAAGTTGTGCATTTTGTCAGATTCATGCTGATGCTGGTCTTTTGTTTAATCCATATTGTAGTGTGAGTGGCCTTTTTAAAGACATTTAATGGTTTGTGTAGTTCTGCAAGTTCAACAAACCCGATTGAACATGTTGCACCTGGACAAACATTTCTCTTTGACTTTGATATTGGAGCAAAACAAATCTGAATGCAGGAAAATGATGCAATAGTTGTCTGGCCCATATTGTCCATCCCATCTCCACCAGACGCAGCTCATCAACCCTGTGGATGTTCTTTAATCCTGTTCTCCAGCTGGAGTGTTTGCCTCGAGCAGCGACTGAGCTCTGTTTTCCCTCCTCTCCTCTCACTGGAATGACTGGAAGCTGAGAAATGTATCTCCTCCCCCACTGAATTGTATCTCCTCTCCACTGCCTGCTGCAATATGCTCGTATCTTTGGCCGGTACTTCCTCTGGTGCTTTTACCTGTGGCTGCCTGGCCCTGTGCATCTCTGGGAGTTTACTCAGCAGGCCCGTGCAACCGGAGGGCTCTCGGTGAGCCCGGCAAAACTAAAACTGAAACCAGTCTGTTTGCTCGTCCAGCTGGCGGATCTTCCATGAGGGTTGTGCTTGTAATGTGGATCATGGTTTTGGGTTCGTTCATCCTCTCAAACATGGAGTTTATAGGAACAGATGGTTATGAACTTTGAACTCAAAGAGCCCTCAAACCTCACGTAATGCAAATGTGGTGACATTTGCACGGTTGATGGAGGAAACGGTACGAAGACGAGCCAGACGCAGTTCCTGGAAGAGTCGGTGAAACGGAGGGGAGCGTTTATTTTTTATAATCCATTGTTAATCCCCAGTGTGAAATTTGTTCCTCTACATTTGACCCATCCTCAGTAATGAAGGAGCGGTGTGCAGCAGCTGGGGGTTCAGGGTCTTGCTCAAGGACACTTCAACATGCCGACAACGGGGAGAACCGGGATCTTGTGGTTTCAGGACGACCACTCTCCCCATGAGCGACATGAGAAGAACAATATGAACACATTCAGTGCAAAACAGTTAATTACAGCCACAATAAGCAATTTGTACTTGCAATATATATATATATATATATATATATATATATATATATATATATATATATATATATATATATATGCACAGACAGAAATTTATATGCATGAAGGATTGCAATTTTCTTATTTCCATTTTTAAAAAAAAGCACGACTGGAGTCAAAAGTTATTTAAATAAAGCTTAGGCATGGACCAATTTGTTACAATTTAGTTGTGTTGGGTAGTGGGGCATGAACATTTTTTTTCTCCAAAGTGGAGCGTTACAAAATAAGTTTGAGAACCACTGATCTTAGGGGACATGGACTGCGTGTAAGACATGAACAGAGTCGGCGTTATGTCGCCCACTGCTTTATGGAGTCCAGCATCGCCATCTTGGATTTGGCGTTGCGCGAGGCAATGCACACGGCCTTAGTATCGACCTGTCGATCACATGTAGCCCCGCCCTGAAGCACATCCTGCTCATGGTCACTTCTTGGAGCGCTTCACTGGGGAAGAGCGCTCCAAAAAGATTGTGACGCTTTGAACTTTGAACATCAGCCACCGAAGCGAACCATCTGTACGTCTGTGAGCTCGTCCTCAGAGCAGCTGCAGCGTGAGCTGATGTGTCTTCACAGCGAGCCTGGCGTGTTTACCCAGTGTTAACCCAGATATTATATTGGAGGAATAAGACAACGTGGGGGTGACTTTAGTGTCAGTGGAACTCCTTTATCCAACTTCAGCTTGAACACATGTGATTGGCTGTTTGATTTGTCCATCAAACTAAGAGTGGATTATGTGACAATACAAATATATGACATATAACACATGTCCTTGTGTATGTTAACATGCAGCCTTCAATTCAGAGTTTACACACACAGAACTTCTTCATGTCACCATCTCATTTTAATAGGTGTTTTATGTTTAATCAGTAAAATAGTCTCCACCTGGTTTTAACAACAACATTCGAGTGCGTGTCACCGTCTCTGTGAGCGAAGCTTTAAGAACTCGTGAGTCGACCGCTGAGCTGCGTTGTGACTTCATGACTGTTGTTTTTCAGAAGCAAAGTCAGACCTTGTGTGATTTCAAAGTAGCAGAGCAAAACTCAACATTTGGTTATATGTATCTGGATTTACTTGTTTTAAAACCCTTCAGGCGGACCGGCAGGAGTTTGATTCAGCAACGTCAAGACGGTGGTGACGACGGGCGGAGCTTCTCAACACTGAGTCGCAGCTTTAGGCGGAAAAGCTTCTTTTTATTTGCGCGCCTCCCTGCGAAGAATTAGCTTTTCCCAACATTAAGATTGACTTTTTGTGTAATCTACTCACACGAATATTTCACAAGTCTTTTGATGTGAACGCAGCATAAAATGTTAAACTTGTTTGTGATTTTCACTGTTAGTGTATTTTTAGAATTGAATATTTACAGGTGCAGCAGTGACTATATTTAGCTTATTTATGTTTTCTATGATATACTTTACTGCAATTGAGTTTTTACTAATAGTATTAGGTCTTTAAACTTCTAATATATTGGTTGGTTTTGGATAAAAATAGTGGTTGAACTTTGGAGTGAACTGCCAATGTTTAACAGAAGTGTGTTAGTTTCCGCTTTAAGTTGATTTCATGTGTTGCTCTGTGGTCGGGAACGCTCAGAGAATCAGCACAAAGGTCATATCTTATATCTTGTGACGTCTGGTCGGATGAAATGGAGACAGATGAACTGCAGGGGTTGGAGTGAAAGCTGTGACTCTTACTTTCAGACATACTCAGGTCTTTTTGTAGGTTTTTTGTGCGCATAGTTTAATTTATTTGTTTTCTAAACAAATCTCTGTCGAAACCTCCATTAAAACATGATTTAATATGCAATACGAACAAACCGTAAATATGCGTGTTAACATAAAGCTAAAACCACAAACTGTTGTTTCTACATGTTCATTAAAAACACATTTAACCGGAAAACTGCAGATCTTCACAGTAAAAACACTTTGATGTTAAAGTACACAGTAAGTGCGTGCAGGCCTGCCTCCCCGTATCTAAATGTGATGTATCTTTGCACTGCACTGTAAATTATTCAGTGCAGCAGTGGAGAGGAGCTGTTGAGCTACAGTTTCATCCTCACAGATAGATAGTAACACTGATTCAGCCTGAGAGGAACTGTGTGTTCCAGTACCCGTACGACCACACTGTTTACTGCCCAGAAACAGACGCAGCGTGTCCAAAACAGCCAAATGAAGCACGTCAAACACACCAGAAGCTGCGACTATATCTGGTCGCATTTTACATTATGCATTCCAACATGCTCTTCTGGCCCACAATCCTTTGCGCATTAGATAAATGAGCAAGCGGGTCTAGGACTAGTCTGGAGAGATCGCTCCGCATGATAACAAGCGGACATGGGCCTGGTTCACCTGCTCTGGCTTCAAGACAGCGAGTTCAGCACCATTCTTCTTCTCAGCAACGGACCCGCTGTGAAGTCGTCACATGGCGGCAGGCGTCACTGAGCTGGAAGAGGTGGAGGTGACGAGCTGTTATTCCCTACTTGGGTTAAAAGGTGTTATTCAAAGGTGTAACGTTGTAAAGCACTTCTTTTCCGGTTTATTTTAATTAGGCCCGAGCAGTGACGTCGTCAGAGCGGAGGACTTATTGTTATTCAAACGAACATTCTCGTCCGTCATTGTGCCTGGAAAAGAGCTGCTCGGGCTCAACCTACACGATTCAAAATGTCCACACTAATCCTATTTGGCGAGACTACTAATCTGATTTGGGTATCGGACAAAAGCCAGAAAAATGTCTCTATAGCGCCCCCTTTAGTAAAATGACCGACTGACTTGAAATTTGACACACACGTCCGGGTGGGCCTGCTCTACAAAAAAGTCAGGCGTGGCATTAAGCTCCGCCTCCTTAGATTTTCCGCCATTTTGGATTTTGTAAAAAACCGTAAACGCTGCGTCCGATTCTTCCGAACACTACCGGTGGATCATTTTCGGTTAAATGTGATCAAACGATACTTTTAACTTTTATTAATATCTCATTGTGTTTTAGAAGAAGGTGCAACACTAGACATGAGACGTGAGACCAGACAAACAATCCACAGTCGACGACAACAGTGCAATGTGTATTAAATGAATGTTCATTCAATGTCACGTATGTTTCTGAAAAGCGTGTGAAATATAATCAAAAGCATGCTCATGTGGAGGAGCGGAAGAAGAACAACGTGAGCTCAGAATAGTTGAGCAGCTTGTTGAAGTGTGCATGAAATGTAAATATCTGCAGGCGTCGCCACAGGCCGGCGTGCGGCGGAGCTTCCAGACATGCTAATGAAGAGCACGCCGCTTACTGGCAGCATTGGTTCTTCTTCATGTGGGCAGACACCATGCAGGTCATCGCTCACGTCTCACCGCTCGCTCTTCTTTCTGTTTCCTTCATCTGTTCACAAAGCATTATTATTTTTATAAAAATACTAAAATATAATAAAGCTTCTCAGGTGAAAACTGTACAAGCTGAGTGACTGTAATGTAACTCCCCTCCGGGGAAAAGGTTATTTTAGGCAAACGCTGTGTGTAACAAGTGCAAAATTCACAAACGTAAGTACTTGAGGGGAAACTACAGCGTCATAGTTTGAAGCTAACGGACAGATATTTGACTTTGTAATAAGTTACACTGTCGCCTCCAAGAACAGCAGAAAGCAGCTTCTTTATGCTCCGCAAACCCTCAGACGCACAAGGACCGGCTTAATTAATACTACTGGCCCCGGGTTTTCCATATGTGATGAGAGGAATACTAACATAAAGGGCCTCAAAACTGGATGTGATACAAGAATACATCAACATACAGAATATGTCTCAGTTGATGTTTGAGGTTGCACAATTTAATTAATATTCAAATAGCCAAAAATAAATCACTTGATATGAACCATCGTGAAATGTTCATGTTTTAACCGGTTAACCCGTGAAACCAACGCTGTGTCCAGAACTCCTTTATCCTGTTGGAGTGTGTTTCCCTGTTTGAGTCATTGTAGGAACCCCAAATTGATTCCAATACTTGTGTTTATTGTGTGTATTTGTTCAGCAAAGTCTTGGGAAAATGTTTTTCTGCAAAAAAAATAACTTTTAAAAGATATTTTGATCATAACTATGAATATCCAGCATGATATGAGCCAGATTTCCCCAAAAAAGCCTCATGGAGCGTCAATAAGACACCTTTTGGGAAAGATTAGGACCTAAAGAATCAGAATCTGCAACAAAAATCACAATAAAACAAAGTCTTGTCCTGTTAGGAAGGAGTTTCAGTCAAAAAAAACTGTCGTTCGGTGAAAAAATGGAAAAATTACGTATTTTAAGCCAAAACGGGGCTTTTGAATGGGGCATGCTGGGACTTAAAATTGGAGCGGGAGGATTTTCGCGCGGTTTCCAAAAGGTTAAATCAGTGATTTTAAATTTTTGATATATCATTTTCATTTGAGATGAACATTTTGACCACTAAAGTAAACTTGACTTGTGTTTAGTTGTTTGGTTGTTCCTGCCAGCTCTTTCCAGAACGTTGAGGATCCTCAACCCTGTGAGCAATCGACAACATGGACCCAAATCCTCCCAGAAGACACGGCGAGTCTTTACGGGAGCATTACATCTCTGAGTCCTTCCCTCCATGGCCTCTCTGTTGCATTTGGCTGCTGACTCATGGTTTTGAATTTAATATGACCCCCTTGATTACCTTCATTTGCATATATCTTCTAAATATCACCAGAGGCTAGTTGTGTATTTTAAACCATGTCTGCTACTTACACATCAGCAGAAAGCCTGTTGTCATGGTAACACATCACCATCAATCATTCATGTGAAAAGCATAATTTGGGTTTCCAGGGTTAAATCAAATCCAGCCTCTCCTGTCAATTAACAAAATAAAATGTCTCTTTTCAAATCCTCTTTTTGATTGGGAAGCAAAGTTAAGGGATGCTCTCTTTCTAAAGTCTTCCACACACACACGCACACACACACACACACACACGCACACACACACCTCCAGCGACATCAATCCTGTGCATGTAATGTACAGTTCTCCCCTGACTGCACACATCAATTTGCCAGACAGCCGGTGCTTCTCGCCTCACATTGAAAATCTAAATGTGCTTTTTCATTAAAGCTCATGACAGAACCAAATATGGGACCTTGAGCAATTCATCAGCGCGGGTCACTCAGCTCCATCCGAAAATGAGTCCCGCATTGTGTTGCGTGTAAACATCAGCAGCAGCAGCACATGTGTGATGTATTGCACAACATGAGGTCGACGGGCTGTGACGTGACGTACCGCCGCCGCGTGTGACGCCTGTTCACAGCCGGAGAACGAGCCAGCGCCAGGAAACAGGAGTCAGGTGAGAAGATCAATATTTCTTTCTGGTCTCATTTCTGATCAGGCACCCGTTGAACCCGATGAATAAAGTATTCATTCAGTGGAGACCAGACATTCATTACTGACAGACACATTCAGGTTGCAAGCTAGTCCTACATCCCCGACGTGGTGTTTAGCCTTAAAAACTATTTTATTATATTTTTACATTTCTTTTTGCAAAACAAATTAGCCTTTTTTTCAATTACTTTATAGACTGTTTCTATGTTATTAAACACATAGTCTGTTGCATCAAGTTGATTCATGAAGCACATTTTAAGAGTAATGAAATATAAAATATAGTTACATTATCATTATTCATATTTGATGAAAATTAAAAGACGTATATTTATATAGCGTCTTTAAAAAAAAAAGTCAACCATAAATTCAGCATACAGGTTATACATTTAGACCAACATACATATTTACATACAGGTCAAACCATCCAGATAGAATTAATAACACAAGTAGTATGAAAACAAAAAAGGTTAAAAGTGATTGTGATTTCATCAGAAAGTACATTTTATAGGTTCGATGCCCTTATAGCAAAAGTTCAGTCCTCTGACTCTCACCTTGAGGGAACAACGGTTTCCTGCCGGATGAAAAGCAGGAAGTCAGTGGATTGAGGTTGGATTTCTGTCTGTTCAAAAAAAAAAGTGAGTAAATGAAAGTGTGTACGATTGTTCCAATGTCTTTATAATGAAGAGTTAAATCAGAATACGACCTCGTTCCTCACATCTCTGACTGTTTCACGCTGTACAACAGGAGCAGGTCAACATTGTGACATCGTAGTTTGTTATGTTCGGACAACACAACTTCCTGCTTCGGGTGAGGAACACGCCACAGTTTGGGTCACAATGGCGAAGAAGTAACACTTACCTAAAGCATTTGCTAATGCATAAAACTGGTTATTTTTATGCTAATTTGATGACAGTGATGATAGGTTACATTCTAAACATTAGCATGCTAACGCTGTCTTTGTGAGCTGCTAGCATGCTGTGGACTCGAGTCTTGTTCCTATCCAAACGTGTGCATGTACCATCCATTTTAAAAGTTACATTGATGGCATATTACTAATCTATAAAGCATAAGAACACAATTTATTAACCATCAATATAGGGCTGCAACAACGAATCAATAAAATCGATAAAAATCGATTATCAAAAAAGTTGGCAACGAATTTCATTATCGATTCGTTGTGTCACGCGATTATTACGCCGCTCAATAAGTCGCGGAGATGTTTGAGTATTGAACAAAACAGTTGAGCGCAGCAGACTGAAGGTCCAGCAGGCTGAAGGTCCAGCAGCCTGAAGGTCCAGCGGACTGAAGGTCCAGCGGGCTGAAGGTCCAGCGGGCTGAAGGTCCAGCAGACTGAAGGTCCAGCAGACTGAAGGTCCAGCAGGCTGAAGGTCCAGCAGGTCCAGCAGACTGATGGTCCAGCAGGCTGAAGGTCCAGCAGGCTGAAGGTCCAGCGGGCTGAAGGTCCAGCAGGCTGAAGGTCCAGCAGACTGAAGGTCCAGCAGGCTGAAGGTCCAGCAGGTCCAGCAGACTGATGGTCCAGCAGGCTGAAGGTCCAGCAGGCTGAAGGTCCAGCGGCCTGAAGGTCCAGCGGGCTGAAGGTCCAGCGGGCTGAAGGTCCAGCAGCTGCTGCAGCGCTGTACCTTCTCGTGTGTCGCCGCATGGTCGCGTTGCGTGTACAATAACTTAGCAGCTAGGCTAACCGTTGTCGTTCGCTCGCTAGCTAGTCCTTCATTCCCCGTGTTTGAGCTGTTGGGTTAGATAACGTCTTGGTTTTAAAATACCGTGGAGGCTTCAAGAGAAGCAACAGTCTGATATAATGAGGCTTCATGCAGAGGAAGTGCTGCTGGGATTTGTAGTTCAATATCTAATGAACAAGCTTTGTTCAGGTAAAGTGCAATACGTAAGTTATCCGTTGATACATTAAGTGATTACTTCTGGAATATCATCTCTTGTTCTCTGAGTTCTGAGTGTGTACGTCTGTGAGTGTGCGTGTGTGTCTCTGGGTGTGCATGTCTGTGAGTGTGTGTGTCTGCATGTGTGTGAGTCTGTATGTGTGTGTGTGCATGTCTGTGAGTGTGTGTGTGTGTCTGCATGTGTGTGAGTGTGTGCGTCTGTGAGTGTGTGTGTGAGTGTGTGAGTGTAGAGAACAAGTTCTGACGAATCCTGTTAAGTTTTCTGATTTGTATTTCTTTATTTTTATGAATTCTTTATTGTTAATAATGAATTAATAATAATGAATTTGCACAGTTAGTTCTGTTTTGTAATAAAAGGTTGCAAATTAATGCTTTAAAATTATTATTTTTTCATCCGATTAATCGAAAAAATAATCGACCGGTTAATCGATTATTAAAATAATCGATAGTTGCAGCCCTACATCAATATAGCCATCAGTTGGAACTTATGAATCTGTTTTAAAGTGCCAGCCTCGCCGCACCGAGCGCTGCTTAAAGACGAACAAAGAACATCCATAAACGTCTCGTTCGGTGCATCTTCACTGGAACATAATCTGTGACGTGAAGGTTGAGTCGAGCTAAACGTTACTGCCACGTCCTCCTCACGGCGTGGCGCTCGCCCTCGTCTGTCTCAGGAAGCAGCAGAGACGGAGCGGCGCCGCGTGTTCCTGATGGAGTTAGCGGGCAGATGGCGGGTGTCATTTGCTGCGTTCGCCTCACGCCACCAAACGGGCCGTCCACATCTGGCAGCAGCTGTGGTGCCGTGTCAGTCAGCAGCAGCATGAGAGCATCATTTAGCCTCACAGTGTCTTTTAAAAGTCCCAGTGGGGAGATGGAGACATAAACCTTGTTGTAAGTGGGAGGTGAAAACAGGGCGGAGTCGGTTACTGCAGCTGGAGCTGTTTCATGGTGTTTTTAAGGCCGTGAGAGAGGTTTCACCTGAGGATGGCAAAGATTTGAACTATTTCTATTTGAGTTATGCGTTTTACAAAATGAAATGCTAACCACAGTAGCAGCGTCTTTGCATGTTTTAGTCAGCAGCCTGCAAGCGTCCACAAGATTAATTTCAATGAGGATTTCTCAAGAAGGAAATTAGAGAAAAATAATAATTCTGATACAAGTATGAGTGTAAAAATGTGTTGACAAATTATAATTTACACAATTTAATGGGGTCAAAAATAGACTGTATGGGATATGGATGTAATCTCTGTGATGTCCGCAACATTTTTTACGTCTATGAAATGTGACACACCAGATTATATTTTAAAATAAATTTTCAAACACTCAATAACAACCATACTATGCGTAACATGGTGCTCTATGTTGTGATTGTCTTTCATAAAAAGTCAACTTCTTCTAAACAGTCCACCTGAGTATCCCCCGTTTGACCTTCGCTGACCCCTCACAGCTGGAGACGATTCCTGAAATGCAGCACTCTTGTTTCTGCCATATGTCGTAAAAGTTACTGATGCTTTTTTTCCCCTGTGATGCCAAGACTGTGATGTATAAAGTATAACGTTTCCACTCTGAAGGCTGCAGAAAACAACACTCTGCCAAATCATTGATGGAACGTCCTTGTCACTTTGATTTAAACGTACTTAACTGCGTCCCGTCCCTGATGAGCATCTGGCAGGTGACAGCCCCAAACTGCTTCTCCTCAGTGGATAATGGCAGAGACATCTATCAGTTATTGTTATTTGAAACATCATCCGACGCTCTTTAATGTACTATCTTGATGAAAACAGTTTGTCAGTAACACATAATAAAATGTAATATGAGTAAGTACACTGATGCAAATGAGCCGTCGTGTAAACTGTAACAAGGATGTTAGAACTTCTGAGAAGCATCGTGAACGACAGCAACCAGCTGTGTGGTCCTGGGATGTGACTCTGATTCAAGAATAAGTGAATATGAACCATGGGAAAGATATAGATAATCGACACATTTTAATCCAATATATTTAATGTTTAAACCACTTCTAAAAACAAAATGGAGTCTTTCACAAAAATATCTTGTCGTCATCCCAAAGAGAAACGAGAAAAGGAAAAAATACCAAACGAGTGGGAATCACCTGCGAGACCTCTGAGTGTCCTGGAAGAAGACGTGGACATGGTGGAGAGGACATAAACATGGTGGAGAGGACGTAGACATGGTGGAGAGGACGTGGACATGGTGGAGAGGACATAAACATGGTGGAGAGGACGTAGACATGGTGGAGAGGACGTGGACATGGTGGAGAGGACATAAACATGGTGGAGAGGACGTAGACATGGTGGAGAGGAGGTAGACATGGTGGAGAGGACGTAGACATGGTGGAGAGGACGTGGACATGGTGGAGAGGACGTAGACATGGTGGAGAGGACGTAGACATGGTGGAGAGGACATAAACATGGTGGAGAGGAGGTAGACATGGTGGAGAGGACGTAGACATGGTGGAGAGGACGTAGACATGGTGGAGAGGACATAAACATGGTGGAGAGGACATAAACATGGTGGAGAGGACGTAGACATGGTGGAGAGGACGTAGACATGGTGGAGAGGACGTAGACATGGTGGAGAGGACGTGGACATGGTGGAGAGGACGTAGACATGGTGGAGAGGACGTGGACATGGTGGAGAGGACGTGGACATGGTGGAGAGGACGTAGACATGGTGGAGAGGACGTGGACATGGTGGAGAGGACGTGGACATGGTGGAGAGGACGTAGACATGGTGGAGCGGACGTAGACATGGTGGAGAGGACGTAGACATGGTGGAGAGGACGTGGACGTGGTGGAGAGGACGTAGACATGGTGGAGAGGGCGTAGACATGGTGGAGAGGACGTAGACATGGTGGAGAGGACATAAACATGGTGGAGAGGACGTAGACATGGTGGAGAGGACGTAGACATGGTGGAGAGGACGTGGACGTGGTGGAGAGGAGGTAGACATGGTGGAGAGGGCGTAGACATGGTGGAGAGGACGTAGACATGGTGGAGAGGACATAAACATGGTGGAGAGGGCGTAGACATGGTGGAGAGGACGTAGACATGGTGGAGAGGACGTAGACATGGTGGAGAGGACGTAGACATGGTGGAGAGGGCGTAGACATGGTGGAGAGGACGTAGACATGGTGGAGAGGACGTAGACATGGTGGAGAGGGCGTAGACATGGTGGAGAGGACATAAACATGGTGGAGAGGAGGTGGACATGGTGGAGAGGACGGTGACGTGCTTTGAGTGGTCAGACTCAAAAAGATGGATACCATTCTATACTGATGTGTAACATCTCAAAGACATCACATGTCTGACTCTCTTCCTGTCTTCAGCTTCAGAGGATCTCTCATGTCGATGCATTAGTCATGTTCACGTCTGTACTCGCACAGTGCTGCATGGTGCCGGTGCTTTCATTGACCCCGGGACTCAGATCAAAGCAATCACAAGGTGACGGACCAGTCTTCTCAACATAAGAACTGTCCATAATTCATCTCTTGACAACATATTCAAAATAAAGAAAATCCAAACTTCTTCTTTTGCTCTCAAACTAAATATGACATCAGCTATTGCCAACCACTTTCAACCAATAATGGCTTGTGTGTGGACACTTGGCTACGGTGTGTGTTGGCTGTGTCTTCTTTAGACTCATAACAATGGTAATGTAGTTTGCTGCACTATGCTTCTTTTATGTCAGATTCCTCAGATAATAAATATGACCAATGTTATATGAACACCTGGAACATTTGATGTGGACACCAGAACAGACATGCATTCATGAGCTGCTATACCAGCCTCCATTCTTCTGGTCTCTCCTGCAGGTGTGGACCCGTTTGCTGAGGTCCAACAGGTCCAACAGGTTCTTCAATGTATGTCTGGAGCTGGCTTTGTGCCTGGAGGCACTGCTAGAAAGTATACCGCTCAAACAGCCCTGACATATGTATCTGTTCAGTGTCACATCACTGTGGAAACTAGTCATCACGGCCATCCTCTTCCAGATCAAACATGTGAGAGGAGGCAGAAACATCCAACAAAATGCACTAATTGTGACTGTAAAGTGTCAAAGAGCCCCACGTGCAACCTCGTCAAATACCGTAAAACAACACACGCTAAACGATAGAGGGAAAGTTAGATACCACTGACTTCCTCTCCTCACCTCTGGCTGATGGAGTCTCTCATGTGAGTGAACAGATGAGGAGAGGATGCTGAGGTCAAACCACCCCGTCATTATGAAGACAAAAAAATACAGATATCAGTATGAGTGTCCTTTTTTGCTGCAGGATTGTGTCTGAAATATGGCTGCACACTGCTTTTATTATTGAGCTGGAGCCAAAGAGCATTTCCAGGATAAACATTAACAGCCTGAAGAGCATCCAGTGACGTGAAACATGGGCGTGTCTCAGCCGGAGCAGAGGGAGGGCGTGGTGACCAACGGGCCAATCCCACCAGACACGCCTTTTCAAAGCAAGACGCTTCAAAAACGCTTCAAAAACGTTTTGACAAAAATGCACCGGGCCAAACATCCCGGTGCGCCTGTGGACCGAAGCCTGCGCGCGCAACCGGGTGATAAAACTTAGTTTACAAAATGGATTCAAGCAGACGTGGCGCTCTTGCCCCTGCTGTGTTGTGGGATGAGGAGGAAAAAGCCTCCAAAAAGCGAAGGTTTTGGGTTCAAGATATTAAAAAAAAAGAAAAAAGGAAAGAATACGGCGAACACCAGCATCTATTCCATGAATTGTGTCTGGATGACGAGAGCTTTCAGTTGTACTTTGGGCTGAGCAGCAGTCAGCTGGAGCATCTTCTGAGCAGCAGAGTCCTGTTTCTTGTAAATGTTACTTTTTAAGTTTTGTTAGAGAAGACAGTATCTCATCACCCTCCATGTCTTTGTTCCTAAGTGGAATCTCCATGTGGAGCTTCTTCCCTGTTCCGGCATCATCTTGTGTCACATCCTCAACGAGAGCGGCTGATTACTCGGAGGGTTTCTCCATGTGGGGGAGCAGCCGTTGGCGTCCAGCGCTGCAGGAAAAGTCGTCTTCGCCGGCCGCACAATTGAAGCGCTGCACCTGCTGCTTCATTAGTCCTTCCTCTGTCTCTGCTCTCTGTCGGCGAGTGCACGCGGAAAGTCCTGATGAATTACAAATTGTCAGCGTCTGCGCCACCGCAGATAATAACCTTTCTCTGAAGAAAAGTTTATTTGAAGAACGATGGCATCCGTCTCTGTGTCAGCGTCATGAATACGAATGAGTCCCGACAGGCAGCGCCGTGTGCCCTGTGGAACCAAAACCCTCTGTTGTTGTTCTGGGGTTTAATTCCTGTCTTCTTATCAGAGCCGCTCGGTGTTCTGCTTGTTGTGGACGTCACTCTGTTGGTGCCTGAGAAACAGCAGCCGCTGGATTGTTTCTACCAACATGCTACAGTGCTGAAGACACGTGACGAACACATGGTGACAACAGCAGAGCTTTGGAGAGACAAAGACGGCAGAAAGTAGAGACCTTGAGAGGAGCTCTTTGTGTTTCTCTTGCCGTGTGCGTTGTAGTGTGCGTTGTAGTGTCTCGGGTCCTGAGGACGCGGAGGTCAAAGAACCAACTCTATCCATAGCAGCAAGGACAGAAGACTTTGTATCTGGAAACCAATGGGCCGTCAGGGCCAGCTACGTCTTCTCTGCTGGCCTGAACACAATCACAAAGTTATAGCTATTTTATAATATTTTTTTCTTCACAAGTACACTACATGTATTAAAAACATATTTCCGTATTGTTTGACGCACCAGGGCCAGCGAGGTGACAGAGTACGTCAGAATGAACATGCGCTTTCATTGGTCAGTGGGCCAGCGTCAACAGACCGCTAGCTAGCATAGCGCAGTAACAGCTAGTAGTTAGAAGAGTTCAGGTTGAAACAGTTATGACATTTTTAGTGTTTTTCTCTGGTGTTGTTTTTACTGTATGGTTAATATTGTTCCTTCTGATCGTGGCTCGTTCTCGAGTGTGCAGTGTTTTAGTGTCGCAGTTTTGTTGGGTTGTTTTGTCATGTTTTGCTATAGCTAAATGTGACTGGTTCTTGTGAATTAGTTCTTGTTAGTGTGGACAACATCAATTGTCCGTTAATGATGCAGCATCCCGTATGCACATGTTTATGTAAAGATGTCAGACGGCACATGAGGCCGGGTGGAAGATACACGGCTAGAAAAACTGATACGAGCAAAACGAATGAACATGTTTTTTAAATAATTATCATGGCGCTCTGAAATAAAGTTGAGAAAGTTCACAGATGGAAAAGTGAACCTAAACTAAGTGCTGCTCAATTATTGCCACAATTACATTTATCAAAATTTTGGTCAATAATGAGGTCCTGACTATTTCCACGATTAGCCTACTCCTGATACTCATCATGGATCTATGAAGACAACTTTGTCGCCTACATTTTACACTAAAAATGCATCAATCTGTTCCTTTCTTTGAGAGTCAAATTGAGAGGCCAGATCTCTGAAGAAGCAGGGCCAACAGTATATAAATATATTAAATATTTCCCTCAGTATCAAAGATGTCGTCCGCATCATCCGCCCAGAGAACTGTTTGGTTTCTGCTGATCTCGTTGCTTCTCAAACTAACTCAACAATGCTCATCGGGAATGCAGGTTTGGTTTAGTTTGTAGTTCTTCTAGTATATTGTAGTGTATTATTTTATTGTGTATCAGTGTGTTGCATACTAATTCATCTCTCTCACTGTTTCTATCAATACCAGACACCCTGAAAGAAGCCTGATGGAGCCGAGCAGCCCTGTTGACGATGTTGGAGGGGTTGGAAATGAAGACGTACCCGAGGCTCCTGGTGACGGGGGATTTGGTTTGTGCTCCTGATGAACGAGATCACACTGAAAGAAACCGCCGACCTGTGAGCCGTCACAGCTGCATCCAACTAAAGTACTTTTCCATCCAAATCTCCAAATTAGGAAGCCAAAAGATCTCACGATCGATGCAGGTTCCTGGAAAACGTGCCAAACTAAAAAACATGAACACCACATTCAAACATGGGAAATGTACCTTTTTACAACTTTTAAGACGTAATACTGGAAAGTGGATTTGGCTTAAATAAATGACCTGCTGCGTTACAGACGTCAGGCCTGCAGGTTGTGATTCCAGCGTTTAGCCACCACTCGATTCAAAGCCTGGCGCTCTGCACGCGGTGGCGTCTACACGAGTCTGCAGGAACCAGTTGTCAGTCAAAAGTTAACCACGGGCAGTTTAAATACTTTTTATTTGTCAAAACATCCTTTTCTGAAAAAATGAAGGACAGATTTTTGTTTCCGCTTTTTTCATTTTATTGTTATGATTAAAAAATGTGGTTTGAGCTGATATGTTTTTGAACGTCACTTCTGTACAATTATTTCTCATAAATATATTTCAGGTTTTTTTTTTTCCACTGAACTGAACAAAACGTAAAAAACACCCAAAAGTCTGTTTTTAACATCTCACTTCATATAAATATCATATTTTTACTACAAAGAAATAAAAATATATTTTAAAAAAAAGGTGACAAAAACAAAGAAAGAATATCTATATGGAAAAAAACACAAAATCAACGCACGATGAAACAGATCGTCACAGGACTGTCAGTGACATTTGTGAATTTAGGTTTATGTCATGAACCTGAAACTATAATTATTATCTTCCAGCGGTCTGACGGCAGCTTCGTAGCGCTTCATAGAGCTGTGCAGAGGAACGTTTTCTCTCCGTGCATTAACTCGCCCGCTCAGTGTCGCGACCCCTGACTCCACTGAGGAGAGCGGCTCACGGGACGGAGCGGCGTCCTGGCGGCGCCTCCAGCTGCCGGTCCACTGGGGAAGACTTTGTGCTCACGGCGCTGTACCGTTGGGTTGGATGGGCTCCAGGTGGAATTGCTTCTTGTTGCTCGGGTACATTGTGCTGGCGCACCTTAACTCATAATGTTATTTCATCGCGGCATAAGCAATGTGTAATCTGGTGTGACAGCGCAGATGCCATCATTTACAGTGTCTCTGCCCGCGGGGCGGCTAGCATCCACACTGCTGCACGCTCACACACAGCTGCAGACCAAACACACGTTAGAGGGAACGCTGACGCACAAATACAATCTGTCAATATTGGACGTGTCAGAAGACGGAGAGAGGATCTACCAGATCTGTGAAGTGACAGAGGCAGTAAACATGTTACTGTTAATGTTCATAGTGGCAACGACACTGTAGGAATATAAGCCTTAAAGAGAAATGTGTGTGCACTTACACAAACAGCCAATCAGCACACACACAGGCTAACAGAGAATGTTAGCATGTATGCAAGCGCACAGGTTATGCATTTTTGCTTCATGAATGTCTTTCAGACGGATCTGTTGAGTCCTCTCAGAGTTTTGAAAGGTTACATACCATCAACGTGCCCAAAGTGGTGACTTGTCACATGTCCAATGACATCATCGGTCAATCGACTATTCCTCTGCGAGCGTCACGTCAGTCTGCAGTTATATCAACCACATTCAAAACAAATGAGAAACGCTCAACATTCAAAATGTCTCACATCCAGTTGGAGCGAGCAGTGACCACTAAGTATGTCCAACAAAATGTGGGTACCACGTTTGGTAAATACCAGGGCAACTTTGGCCCCGAAAAGGCCCTCCGTGGATTTGGGGCCGCTATACATACTCTCTTCTGTCTGGTGAAAAAGTTTTTTAACATTACAGCAGTGATCAAACCAAAGTTTGTGAACATTAAAAGAATTTAACTCCAACCACATCCATCAACTTCTCAATGAGGTTACATCTCTATTCAGTAGCACTCTTTTATCCTTAACCACATTTTTATTTATGTAGATTGATTTTCATTGATTTTAATATATTTTGTTCAGGACCAACATTCCCTCCGTCTTAAATTGGAGGTGAGTATCTGAGGCGTCATCCTCTGGGCACTGAGGTGGTGGAGCATCCCTCTCTACAGACATGATGCTAGCATGGCTAAAGCGTGGCTAAAGCACATGTGTGGAGACGACTGAGAGCCACATGACCTGCGGCTCTCCCTGTGGTCACGTCCTCTATTTGTCTTCCGGTCTCTGAGCTGGTCCTTTAACGCTGGAGTCATCGTGGAACCAGAGAAACCAACACCTGGGCATCAGGGGAAGAAATCAGGCTGAAAAAGTCTCCTGGAAATATGATGAGAATCCAGCAAAACAACGGTAACATCCATGTAGCGGGATTGTTGCTCAAGTATACGTGCAAAGTTTTATGTCGATCTTTTCAAAAAAAAATAATCTCCGGCATGCTTTTCATTGTGTCCCAGAATCTGTGTAATGAGTGTGATCCCGGTTGCCTGTTAATGTATTTCACACAACCTGTTAAGCAGCCCGTGAAGGCTCGGCAGCGTCTGGCACAGCGAGCGCGTTGGCAGCGCCGATGGAGCGGGACGAGCGCCGCAAGGATAAAAGCCTCGGGCGGAGCCAAAACGGCCCCCTGGTCAGAACTATAGTTTAATCCTGTACTTTGGAGTAGACAAACAGCAATCACTATTGAAGCCCAGACATTTCCAAAACACACACAATAAGAGACCATCTGGACTTTCCGGGTCGGGATAGCTTTTTAATGCAGACGGTTCAGCGGGCGACGGCTCTCCTGCTTCACTGGACGGTGGAGACGGAGGAGCTGCACGGGACGGACTTCACATGGGCGGAGTGCTTACGCTCATGGAAAACCTGGAAAAGTCCTTGGAAAAAATAAAATCCCAAAAGTGTAGTAAAAGTCATGTAGATGTGTTATATTCATGTATTCATGACATTCAGTTACGCTGAGTTTGAGATAATTAATATGCTTTTAAAAAGAGGCTCAAAATATAAGCAGGCATACATACAGGCATCTTTATAAATGTTAATTATTTTCATCAAACTATTGTCTTTTATTTATTTGTGTCATTTAAGTCAGTGGTTCTCAACTGGTCTGAACCCACCTTCACCCTTAATGACAAGCCGAGACCCCAATGGAGGAACATTCTCAACATCTCCAATGTATTTAATGAAAAGATGGAGCAGTTTGAACCTGAGGTAGGATGGAGACAGCAGTGTTGCATGCTGGGTGTGTGATTGTGAGTGTGTAGTGGTGTTGAAGGTGCATAACAAAACAATAAGAGAAGTAACAGAACCTAAACTAACTCTGCAGCCCAGGTGCATAATAGTCACATGGGAATAAAAAAACGTCTTCGTCTGTGAGCGAGTGACCAACGTCCCCGTGGTATCGGGCCACAGAGAGAAGCTGTATTCACTGTATCCACAAGCCTCACGACGGCTAGTTCACTACGGCCGGATGGACCCAAGAGAAACAATTTAACTGTGATTTAATTGCCGTAAACTGATAAATTGGATGCTGAAATAACGACATCATGATGCCCATTTGTAAAAAGTCTGAATTTATGTTGTATTAGTTACCTCAGCCAGACGAGGAGCAGACAACTTTTAAAGCTTCTTGTTGTCTGGATGGAGCTGGGCTTCATGGCTGCTGGGCTTTGCTAACCGTGTAGCTGCTCCATCAGAATAACATCACGCAGGCGAGAATACGGCGGCGTCGTTATTGTTTGATGTGGTTTGTATAAATACATTTATCCACAGTTTCATCCAGTCTCTCTAACACTTACGGCTGCAATATTAGTTTCCTTCATTTGTGATTCAACATCGTCAGGATGGAAAAGACTCTCAGCAACACAATGAACGTCACATCTTCAGGGCCCTGAACGCCTCCATGGGAGAGGAGGAGCGTCCATTAGAAGCCATGACAAGTTGAAGCTGCGTCTGGACCTTCCACACTTTCTGACACCTGCATTGAAAAATGTGTAAAGCAATCCAACAGGCAAATCTGTTGCGTTCGTAGCGCCCCCTGGTGTTGGGTTAGGGTTCACCTTTCAGGGTTTGTTTCAGGTACTTTAGTTAGTTTGGTGGTTGTGCACTAAACATGCCTCAGCACTGTACTAATGCTGAGCACTGGAGGAGCAACGTGGACATTTAACCTTTTGGAAAATCCTCCCGCTCCCATTTTGAGTCCCAGCATGCCCCATTCAGACAATGTTTTGACTTAAAATACGTAATTTTTCCATTTTTATACCAAACGACACAGATTCTTTGACTGAAACTCCTTCCTAACAGACCCAGACTTTGTTTTATTGTGATTTTTGTTGCAGGTTCTGATTCTTTAGGTCCTAATCTTTCCAAAAAGGTGTCTTATTGACGCTCCAGGAGGCGTTTTTGGGGAATCTGGCTCATATCATGCTGAATGTTCACAGTTATGATCAAAATATCTTTTAAAAGTGTTTTCTTTTTTGCAGATTCTTTTCCCAAGACTTTGCTGAACAAATGCATACAATAAACACAAATATTGAAATTAATTTGGGGTTCCAACGACGACTCAAACACAGGGGAAAACACTGAAACAGTGAAAAGGAGCTCTGGTTTTCGTCGGGTTCAGGACACCTCGCTCTCCCCCTGAGCCACAGCTGCACAGCTTGCAGGTATTCTTCAGTCCAGCATCATTCCACCTGGAGATGAGCACATTTACCAAACAGGTGCAGATGTGTTTTCGAGCAGCTCGTGGTGCACAAGTCAAACAGAATGTGTAAGAAGGATCTGTTAGTCCGGTCCAGCGCCATGCAGCTGTGTTGATGGCTGAGCAGCTCTAAACTTCAGCTCCTCTGCTGTAAAGTAACAACAACAACAGTGTTTGTTGTGTCATCTTGAACAGGCTACCACGGGTCGTTTCTTCTTTTCCTGTTGAGAACAGCCGACTGCATTATTAATACTGTTGCAGCATTATTGATACACTGTGATGGCTGCTGTCTCACTGAGGCTGATTCTTTTCTCTCCTGCAGACACGTAGTGTTCGGCCTGTCTGACACTGACGGGTGGCAGTTATTATGTTGCATTGAGTGTGTTTAAAAGACCTGTGTGTTTCCATCACACGCTTCACATTGTCGAGTCGTATTGCTGGGGTGGAGCAGTGGATTGCGTTAGATTTCACAGTTATCCACTAAGTAAACAGGTGTTAGGAAGTTGTCTGGAACCGAATTCCAAATGTTCCAAACCCAGTGGCTCTTCAGCTGGCCTCCCATCTCATTTTAACATAATAACTGGGCTGTGGGGATCATCAGGACCGCGAGACGGCGGTTGCCATTTCAGATGGTCGTAATGGACAGAAATTATGCAAAATGTGTTCTAAAATTGCATGAAATTGGTTTTGAACTGACTCTGTTTCACCCTCAAAAGAGAGCGCATGCTATGGGTTTAGATTTCCCCGACTTCAAGTAAAACTTTAGATCTGGCCGCATGAAGCGTTTCATCTCTTCCATCTGTTTTTGTCCCCAGATATTTTAGCAAATTATGCATGTTCATCAAGTACCCCGAGTGTTTCGGGTGCAGGAGGATTGTGAAAAGCCGGATCCATTAGAAGGCGGCGTGCATCCCCCTCCTCCACGCACAGACCCAGAATACAAAGTTTCTGAGACCAGCGGAATCATTAAGCCTCTCTGCCTTCCCTCCTTCCACTCATATCCGTGTCCATCACCCAGGTTGTGGCTCATTAGTCCTTTATCAATCATATTTAATCACTCCTGTGCTATTAGGCCTGCAGTGCCGGCCGTGATTACACACCATGTGAAGTGTTGAGTGGGCAGAAGCAGAGGAAACGAGCATGAAACCAATGCAGAGGGCCGGCTATCCGCATCCCCGAGGAGCGCTTTCCATGATGTATACCTGCAGCCCGATGAGCTGCTGTCCCCGCCACATGAAAAACAACTGGTTAAACAGCAATGTGTTTTCTTGAGGCGGGAGTGCAGATGCATAACAGCCACATAAACACGCCCTCCTCTCTCACACACACACACACACACACACACACACACACGGGTAAATGATTCAGGACGGCTCCTCCAATTTTTTAGAGATGTTGAATTCTGCATTGATTCACTCTGCAGCGCCTGTGGACGGAGAGGAATTTTTGTAGAAGCAATTAGACACGGGCCAGCTGCTGAGAGGGTGATGAGCAGCACACACACACACACACACACACACACACAGTAATTAGCATTCCCCCCCGGTTACAGACAAACGCGTCTCGTTGTCCTCCAGTTCCACGCGTCTCGTCGATCTGCTGAAACCAGACAAACTATTTAACACATTAGAGGAAGAACACAACACAACGTCACCGGGTTGTTGGTGCTGAGGCCGTGTGGAGGAGACCAGAGCTGGAACAGGGAACACTAGCGTGACGTTTCTATCCCAAGTATGCCCGCTTGTTTCGAGCTCCTCCGTTTTCTCAGGGCTTTTAATAGATGTTTAAAAAATATAAAACACCTAAAATATGTTTCTCCTCTGCCTCCATGAGCACGGAGGTTGAGATGAACCTGAGAAGGAAAGAAACCGTGGTAACAATTTACTTCTTGCAAAGTGCTTCTTTTTTTTTCCCTGTTCCCTCGTCTCAAAATAAATGTTTATATAAAAGTGTTTTTGTTGCGATGCCTGACACGAGGTCTGTGGTTAACACAAGCAGAAGACACGTTCGTTCAATACTCCTTTTGAAGCTTTCTGGGGTCTTTAAAAGGCCGGTTGCTAAGTAGTGTCTCAACGAGACGAGTCCGCCTGCACAGCCCAAGGAGAACAACACACAAATACTCTGCAGCGACTGCTGCACTTCATTCACTTACAATTCATTTTGGAAAGCCCAAATCTAAAAGCTCTAAAGAGGCTGAGACACACGTACCTGTTTCACACAGAGACAGATAACCAGGGGCCTGTCTCACGGACCCGTGGTTCTGCTTCATGTGGTCCGTGTCCTCAGCTGCTCGTGGACCGGCAGGTGGATGTTACTGTTGAATGCCGGATTTTGGCTTAGCGATGAAGTATGAACTTAGTATGAAGTCTTGAGTATGAATGAAGTATGAACTCTTGAGTATGAGGTATGAACTCTTGAGTATGAATGAAGTATGAACTCTTGAGTATGAATGAAGTATGAACTCTTGAGTATAAGGTATGAACTCTTGAGTATGAATGAAGTATGAACTCTTGAGTATGAGGTATGAACTCTTGAGTATGAGGTATGAACTCTTGAGTATGAATGAGGTATGAACTCTTGAGTATGAGGTATGAACTCTTGAGTATGAGGTATGAACTCTTGAGTATGAATGAGGTATGAACTCTTGAGTATGAATGAGGTATGAACTCTTGAGTATTAGGTATGAACTCTTGAGTATGAGGTATGAACTCTTGAGTATGAATGAGGTATGAACTCTTGAGTATGAGGTATGAACTCTTGAGTATGAATGAGGTATGAACTCTTGAGTATGAGGTATGAACTCTTGAGTATGAATGAAGTATGAACTCTTGAGTATGAGGTATGAACTCTTGAGTATGAATGAGGTATGAACTCTTGAGTATGAGGTATGAACTCTTGAGTATGAATGCAGACACCTTGAAGCTCCCGTGGTTCTGCTTCATGTGGTCCGTGTCCTCAGCTGCGTGTGGACCGGCAGGTGGATGTTGCTGTTGGATGCTGGTTCGTGCCGTGAAGGGCTTCTGTTCTCCGGATGGCATTTGAATCTTCTTCATGTCGATGGAGATCAGTGTCACAAAGGGAATCTGAAGCCAGCGCCGCCTAAGTAATGAGATTGGTATAAATGCGTACATTACTGCCAGCCGTCACTGCGGCCTCCACATTATGATCATTCATGCATGTCATATCTCATTTTGAAGTACCTTTTTAAAATCCATCGATTTAACCGGTTTGTCCTTTCGGCTTCTCGACAACAATGTCATTTTAATTCCTGCTCTCTTAAAGAAAGAGAAGAGTCATGTGGGCTGGAGGAGGCAGCTGAAGGGTCACAGAGAGCTGCTTATGGATGCTGTCACATTAGGAGTCCATCAGGGAGGCCTCCACTGGCTTTAAGCCACAACTTTGACCTTTTTGATGAGGATGTGCTGATGAGGACAAAATGTGTTGCTATTTGGATACACATATAATGAATGCACATAGTTTCACTCTGCAGTGTATCATAACCAAGATATTATTTTGTCAACATTCACATAGTTCTCATCGGAAAAACATACATTTAAACTAGTGACGACCTCTTGTTCTGAGACATGAAGCCCACACGACTTGAACACTGCAATTCCTCAAAAGGCCCCACAAGAGAGTTCATCTCCATCGCCCCTCACGTCAAATTGCTTTACATCCCTGTAAAAAAAAAAAGATTTGTTTTTGATAGCAGATGTCCCTGTTCATTGAATTAATATATGACGGTCCAGCTCTTTGCCCGTGTTCGGATGAGCAGGAAGTTAGGCGGCGTTGACACGCCCATGATGCGACGCCCAACTTTGAGCTTCGCATCAGCTCTTCAGAAACATAGAAGTGATGTCACACAATATGTTATCAGTCTACATTTCAGATGCTTTAAACTAGAAGTCTCCAACATTTTCTGCGCTGCGAACCGGTTTTGAGTCAGACAATATTTTCATGGACCAGCCTTCACGGTGTGGCCGATAAATATAATGTAATAAATATGACCCACCATTAGGATGAATTAGTAGTAGTTTCAGTCTGACACACTGGTTGATTACACACATCACATGTGACTGAATGGAAATAATGCAAATAGACGATTAAAGAGTATTTATTGCTGTCAGACAATAGGACAAAATTAAAAGCTGGAATGCTTTAAATAAAAGGGTGTCCTACTTCCCCTGATGAAGAGATGCAGGTCACCAATGGAAATAACAGATTATGAAAAGGACGAACAAAAAACGAACAAAGTTGTGTGTTGTTCCTTTCTAAAACAGGCATACAACTAAGACTTTTATTTTGAAGTCATGGGTTAATCTACAAAACCAATCAAGTGGTGATTAATCCAGCTGCACTGGCCCAGACGGTCTGCACAGGATCTTCCCTCAAGCCTCTTCTGACTCCTCCAAACTGAATCTAGACATTGTAACATCTTCCATGATGTCGGATCAGGAGGATTCCTGCAGCAAAGAAGGAATCGAGGACCAACAACCAATGAAAAGGGGAATGGCATGTTCCCAACGGCCTAACTTCTAAACCCACAGTTCCCATTCCATCTCGTCCTTGTTTCTAGCATCAAACACGTATCTGCTTGTTCAGTAAAAGTAACCAATCCTTTTCATCCCTTCCTCATTCCACTGTGATGGGCTTGAGGTGAAATTGTTTTGTAGGGAAAGGAGTGCGCAACACTCCCCGCCCTTTGTATCTGACACACCTGAGTGGATCTCTCTCGCGGCGTGTCATAGGAAGGCAAACTGTAGCGAGGCAGATCAAACACACACAAGCGATTTCCACTTCCTCAAACTTTAAATTGAGCGTGAAAAAGCCTGGCCCGCTGGAGCAGATAGCATCAAGGCTGAGCAGGTTTCATTGCCCGTTTTATGCTGCTCTTGTCTCCCATATTTGTTTTCGCCTTGTTAAAGTAGCCATCTGTGAAGACAGGGATCCTTGTAAAAGTGCATGGCTTCATATAATGATGGGGCCTTATAGAGCAAGACATCATTTAGCTCACCCTGGTTTTACATGACATATATTCACAACAGTTGTTTAACCCATAGCAAGTAGATTTATGTCATAAGATCTCTATCTTATGACAGCTGCAGTTCAAAACCACATCTCACAGCATAACACATTATCTGAGCTCTTTGAGTTGGGGCGCTCTGAAATAGTTTTCTTTCCTATTGTTCTCTAGCCGCACTAAACAGACAATCAAAGAACCACAAAAACATCTGCATGTTTTGCTTTAATAATAGGGGTGGTCCCAGTTGTACACTTGAATTGACCCTTTGCTAAGCCCCGCCCCTGCTGCTCCTGCTTCAAACAGTCAGACCCACACTGTCACTCACTTCTCTCTCTGAATGAATATGATCACACTTTTGGAAAAAGAAAAGATAAAGCTAGAAGCTAAAGCTACAGATCACAGGAAAGTAAAGTGAACCAGCTCATCATGAGACAGAAGACAATGAAACGAAGGAACAACACTGATGCTGTCAGGCCGGGTAGGTCTGCAATGACTGATACAATCATCAATCTAAAGCTGCATATTCATACAATCAGTTCACCTTCAGTGGCTAGCGTAGCATAGAAGTACAACGTCAATGCTGTGCTAATGTACTCTGCTAATATTAGCTCCACAGGCGTTAGGTAGAAATGTGGCAAAAGTTTGAGTAACGCGTCAATCTCTTTTCCCCTCTGGGTAGGAAAGACATTGTTTGTCATTCACTGGTCACATGCTTTGTTTCCCTCGTGGAGGGTGAGTGTGGAGGTGTGGTGCCGTCTGAGCACCGAAACGGAGCAAAATCAATACACCATGAACATCATACATCATGAAAACATGGAAATCAAATCAATGCTGTCAACCAGAGATGTAGAGTCAGTGATCATGGTCATGCCTCGACCACTGCGACCTTCTTTTTCTCCTACCTCAGTGAAGCAGCTCTTTTCCACCTGCAGCTCGTGCAACATGCTGCAGCCAGGCTGCTAACCTAAAGCTAACCGAAGACCCTCCATCACACCATTTCTTGCATTCTTTCATTTCTTCTGTTCATCACATACGAGGTCTAGTCAAACATCTCTGAACATCTTCCACCCTTCTACCACCTGTTGGTCACTCAGATCATCAGCATGAAGCATAAAGACTCTACATGTATATGGAGCTGCGTGTGTTACAATCTCTGGAGTTTAAATATGTGGGTGAAGAGACACAATCAAATTGCATTATGGGCAATGTAGAAATGCAGAGTCTAATGCTGTGTTCACACCGAACACGTCAGGATTTCGCCGCGCGTCGAGATTTCATGTAAAGTCAATGCACAGCTGCGTGGAAGCTGCGTGGACGCGTGTTTTCCTGAGACAAGCCACGCCCCCTTTGTGGCACCGTGATTCTTGCTGCTTTTGGTGTGAACACATTTTTTTCTCGACACGCGTCGAGAAATGACACACCATTAGTCACACTATAACCCTCAGGGGCGATATTTCAACACATGTTGCATTGATTTTCTTCCAGTATGTCTCTTGGACATCTCCCAGCTGTATGGAAGTGAAGCTGGTTAAATTATCCCTGCATCTCAGTGGACCACCAATTACATGAATATACAACTTGTTAAAGGAGCTATTGTTTTTTCCTCCTTTTTCAATTAAGAGTCTAAATCTAAATGCGGCCCTATCTGTTAAATTCCCATGGTGAATCCACCAGAACATGGATTTGGATTGAGAGTTAAAAGTTATCTGAGAGCTGTGAAGGGAGATTTCCATTTGAATATATATTCCCAATCTCAAGAATGAAGCCACGCTTTACTTTACAACAGCACTTGTATTTAACCCAGAATGACAGATCCTTCCTTTAAATATGAGTCCGTGTTTTGACCCAGTTGCAGTTCTGCCCAAAGCGAAATGTGGGCACTTATCTGAAGTACTGTATGTAAACGCATGCCAATAAACTAATTAATTACTCCAGATGAAATGTTTCATCAACCCAACGGAATTTGACAACTTTTGATTCAACGGCACACTTCAAACCAATTAAAAAAGAGCATAATTAGAACATGCTGCAGTATTGCAAATAAAATGTTTTTTTTCTCTTTTAAAAAAAAAATCCTGCTTGGCAGGCCTGAGACACTGAAGTCATGTTGCTTTAATGAGCGCCGCCGCCCCCTGCATACCCATGAGCTACCTAATTGGCTGGGTGACCTGAAACACACACCTGAAAGGGCACGAGGGGCCGCGGCGGGGAGCGAGGAGCCGGCTGGACGTCCGCCTCGTCCGGGACGCGGCGGCGCTGGCGAGTCAGCGACTCTGACCTCTGCGTTGACCTCTAAATAAGTGCAGGGATAATAAATGAACATGGCAGCGGCAGAGGAGCGCAGGGTGGAATTAGCTGCTGAAGGTGAGACTGGACTTGTGAGTGTCGTCTTTGCAAATTAGCCAGAGGTCTCCACCCTTCTGGCACAAAGCGCTGTGTGTCTGCCGCCCGTTCAGTGTAAAGGCTCTCACCTTTGTCAACAGCATGCGGCTCCATGAAGACGCTGCGGCAGGATTAATGGGAACATTTATAACAACCTGGCTACACTACCTGACAAACATCGTGGTGTGCCAGGAGTACGTGCACATGCAAATGGAGAGACTGATGATGGAGAGCGGTCGAGAGCAGACGGTAGCGTCATGATCTTACGTAGCTAGTGTGAGGCTGTTAACCCTCTCAAACGACCTCCACGGGGCCGCGTATTTTCAGTGTTTACGTTTTTTGAATATTCATATCTCTTCGAAAAACCTTTGGAAAGACCTTTGAAAAACCAATTTCTTTTACCTTATGTCAATGGTGCCTCGTTATATAGAGAGCTGAGATTCTGCAACTTTAGATGTAACACATGGGTATGTATCATATATGCAGGTGCCTTTAAAAGGTGAAATTAAGAAATTATGTAACATTAAGAGAATGACTTATAGGGTCCAGAGGGTCAAAGGCTTTTACAACCCGGTGGATGAATAGATAAACTACACCAACATGAGAACCTCTCGGTTGAAGATATTATATGTCGAGGGCTTTTATTGTGACAGGTAATAAAGGAAGGAGGGGATCTGTTTTATGGTAACGTGATTGGTTGAAGCCTTTGTGTTTTTGTTCCGGTGTTGCGTGATACAAACGGAGTGAAACGGTTCCCTGGCCGAGAACCCACCGTCTGCCCGATGAGGAACGAGAGTGGTTTAGTGTCGGGTGGACGGGTTCGGAGCCGTAGATCTGGAAAGACGAGCTCGGGCCTGGGGACAGGAGAGGAACGTGTTCACTTAATCTGCAGTAACTCAAAATGGAGGCTGAACTCTAACCTTTCCAATGAATCCTCACTTCAGCCAATAGGAGCTTCATGTCCTGACTGACAAGCGACTTCAGCCAATGAGAGTCAGCGCTGAAGAACAGGGTCTGCCTGTTCTTGTATGGGACAAGCCTGTCACGTGCTACAGCTCTGATGACAGGCGTTTCATGTAGCCAATGAAATTGTCTAAAAAATGCATGTAAATGAGTGGGGGAGGGGATATGCAGAACAGGGCCAAAGGGTCATGAGAGCAGACTGCAGCTGGAGAGCCTCAGTCTCTCATTGAATAAGTATGAAAATACATTTATACTTCATGTTCTCTGTGTCAGCAATACGTTAAGCCTTTAATCTCTTTTAATATATATATATATATATATATATATATATATATATATATATATATATATATATATATATATATATATATATAATTCATATTTTCAGTCTCAAAATGGAAAAACGCCTAGATATTTCATGTAAAAAACGTGTAATTCTTTTAGATTAGACTGGATTAGGCTTCAGGCTATGGTCCCATTGTGTTGTTTAGTTCATAAATTCCATTTATACTCATCTGCATGTATTTGCAAATAAATGTTCAGGCGGAAATAACAATCTTATATTTATTATTTTCAAACGTATATAACTCAGCAGCACTTTAAGTGATTGAGACTATTGAGGGAAAAGCTTCAGAGTTTTTTCTTTCAAAAGAGACGAAGACCAGGAATTTACTCCAAATGTCCAAGTACAGCTTGCAATGTACTTTGTTGTTTTTTTTAGGCGTTTTCCTTCTGGAACACTAACAGGGCCTGTTTGTGGGTTACACTTGAAGAAATCAAGGCTGTATGTGTTGATTAAAACAGATTAGTGTATCCTACAAAGTACAATTACATGAGTGTATTTTTAATACATAGTAAGAACAAAAACACACAAAAAGACGTTTTGACCAATGCTCATTTCTTTAAAGGCCTGTTTGACGGTTAAAATGTGGTTTCAAGGTACAGGGGTGTGTGTGTGTGTCTGTATGTGTGTGTGTGGGTGTGTGTGTCTGTCTGTCTGTCTGTGTGTGTATTTTTGTCTGTCTGTGTGTATGTGTGTGTGTGTTTGTGTGTGTGTGTATAAGATAAGATAATCCTTTATTAGTCCGTCAGTGGGGAAATTACAGGATGAAAGAAACACAGCTCCGACTCCTCCAGGAACTGCGTCTGGATGACGGACGCTTCCAGCGCTGCTAATCACCATTGAAATAACCACGAGTTCTGCTTTATACGTGTTGTGGAAGTCCCACAAACGTGGGAACATCACCCGTGTCTGGGTTCATGATATTATCTGTAGTCGCACATAGTAGTCGCACACAGCTCCGACTCCTCCAGGACGAGTGACTGAATGAAGCCGCTTCCAGCGCTCCTTCAGGCGGACCGGCGGCCATGTTGAATTCTGCTACGACAGGACGGCGGTGACGTCGGGCGGAGCTTCTCCACACTGATTGGCTTTGGGAACTCAGCGTATGGCGAATTTTTTGCCAAAATTGAAACATTTCAACTCTGGCGAAAAGGCGAAAGAGCGAAAAAGCAAATATTGGCAACGCTTAGCTTTTTTGCAACCATTTGCATCTTTACATGTAACGTTAATCTACTCGCACGAATATTTTGCTTTCGGTGCGAACACACCATCACACTACGCAACACAACATGCATTAGTTTCATCGATGAAAATATAATGTTATCGACGAAATTCTTAATGATCAATTAATCCATCGTTGCTTAATTATGCCCATCACTGCATGTGTTTATATGTGTGTGTGTGTGTGTGTGTGTGTGTAGACTAGAATACAATGAGATTAAAATGACACATTGTGCGCTCATGTTCAGAGCATCATGAGCAATGAAAGGCTGCTGCTCGTCGCACGCTGGAGGCTCACAGGAGCAGTATTGATCCCGGGCTTTGAAGCAGTGGAGGCCGCACAGCGCGGACAGAGAAACCCCCCCCCCCCCTCACACACACACACACACACTCCTCCCCCCCTCTTTGAAGTCCAAAGTCTTACATTATTCCAATCAGGCCAGCCATCAAACAGGGTCCCTCTCCCTGTTCCCCGGAGCACCGGCCTGCATAGGTGAGGCAGACAAGTGAAGTGGTAAATGTGTTCATTTGTAGGCGGCCCTTATTTTATCGACTTTTTCCAGGCTGACTGATAGATGTTGCAGAGGGCGAGCTCAGCGGGGAGACTCACTTAACCAAAGGGCATCTGTCAGCTCCAAAAATGGGTTCACACATTCCCAGCCACTGCTGATGAATCTTTTAATAAGAAATGTCCTCATAAGGAAGACGTCGCACATGTGGCCTCTCCCTCTTCACTGTGGACAACTTTCAAACTTCTTGTTTTCAACGAAGTTTCTTTCCATGACGGCACGCTGGGAACCAAAATACAGAATGCCGATATTATTATTTTAAGATTTGATCACACCTCAGAAACAACCACTTTCAATAATTCTTACATTTTCAGGAATGTACAAATGAAAAGTGTCTCAGCTTCGTCCCAGCGAGGAGGCCTGGTGCTCACTGATCACAGCACTGTCTCGTCTTCCCACCACTCAGAGCGCTTTAACACGACATGACACCATTCACACGTGGACGGGTGGAGCCACCATTCAAGGTGCCACATCAGGATTATCTAACATTCATACTCTGCAGGCGCAGCTACAGAGCCCCTTAGGGTTAAGTGTCTTGCTCAAGGACACATCGACATGGACCAGCGGAGCCGGGGATCGAACCGCCGATCCTCTGACTGCAGGACGACCACGCTCTAGTACTGAGCCACAGTCTCATCATAGTCGCCAACCTCTTGAGCTGGAGCCGCTCTAGAGGACAGAAAAGAAGTCGCAGCTCATGTCGTTCACTAATATGACATTGTTCAGGGAAGAGTGAACGACGTAATGACACAAAAACAGGTTCTTCTTCATGCATTGATCAACCAATATATGTGTGTATATACATGTGTTCATAATAAGATTATGTATTGGATTGCAGGAGGAAGGCTGTGGTATTCTTGAGGTTATAAATAACCTGAAGCACAATCTTTTCCTCAACGTACATCGGAGGTTTATTCTAAAAAGAGACGGTATGTAACGAGTGGAAACTCTTCAGTTCACAGAAGTGTAATTTTTAAAAACATTTTTATTGTTGTCCTTCATTGTGATCACAGCAGCAGTAAACACATTTATCTTTCGTTGGATCATTTTACAGAATGATTCATTTCAACAAAAACAGAGCATGGCGTGTTTTTCATTTGAGAAAATACATTAAATAACATGTTTTTCTTTCTTTTCATTATAAGGATTGTTAATGATTGTATGAATGCTGCTGTGCCAGTCCTCTATGGATGTCTAGATCATGGCTTTCTGGTACTTTCCGTATTCCACACAAGTTTTTTGCATTAATATTTGTGGGTAGAAGTGTATTGTAGACGTCATTACAGGAGCTGGACTCATGTGTGAGGCGGTGTGTACTGAGGCTTCAGCAGTAAAACACTCTTCGTGGGTCGAGCTTGAAAAGCATTATATTTTGTCCAGACTTCCTTTGAATGGAACTGTTGGTTTCTTTTTCCATTATTATTTCATGTAGGTGGTACTTGCTTGTGGAACCTCCTGGAGTTCCTTTGATAGTCTTGAAATGACTTCCAGCCCTGAATCTGTCCTATAGGCACCAGGTAAAAACTTCCAAAAGGTTGTTTTCAGACATCTTTTGACTGCAATACGTTGCAGTTTACCTCAAGATATGAGTGTCTGACATAATTTTGTGTCCACTGATTTAAACATGTAGCCGTCTGAGGAAAGGAGGAGTCCTTTACAGCATCAGGACCACATTGTGTCTGACGAGTTGCGGGTCAGGATGTATTATAATAACGGCTGGAAATAGGATCCAAATTGGCCTTCACACTATGAATCGAAGTGTGTATTTGAAACTACGCAACTTAATGCACAATTAACTCACTTAATTTAAACATTGCAACATCTGAGACAGCTCCAGAGTGAAGCGGAGCAGCAGATTGTCCGGTCAGTAGTGACACATGAAAAGAGGTGAAAAAATGCAATTACCATTCAGCTGAGGCTTTTGTCTGAGCCATGGAGGGCACCGCGCGACTATTCGGCCTTTTCTGAATTATTATTCAAGTAAAAGCTTTCATTTTCTTTCCAGCACAAGTGGTTTGACATACGAGAGGCTGTGAGTTGGACCATGTGGCCCGGCTGGCTGTCACACCCAGCAGATGTGGTCATAATGTAATCTCATGCCGGCAGCAGCAGAAATGGAGCTGTCACAGCTCTGATGAGCTCACTGTGGGCCCAGATAGGAAGAGTTGAGTCAGAACATTAAGCCTGCGCTCGGAATTCAGATTAAATCTACATCCTACATGTGGCGTATATTGAGATGTCCATCATGTTGCTGCTTTGGTTATTTTCCTATTTTCAAGACCGTTTATTACAACAGGACTCTAAATGTCACCAACGGCCCGTGTTAGCTTGTCAGAATGCCTTTCCTAATTAGATCTGCATTGGATGTGTATCTGCCATGGCGCCTGAATAGCGTGTAATATAATACACTACTTATAAGGACATTCTGCCTGTCTCCAGCATTTTGCATGTTATCTCATGCTAGTGTGAAATAATCACAGCAGCAAAACCGCGTGGTTAGGTTGAGCAAAGGCACCATGTCTGGGCTTGAAATGAGATTCAGCTTTATTGTCTCTGCACAAAGTACAAGTACTGTGACAACATAATGTAGTACAATACTGTCCAGAGCGCAAAAGAAGCAGTGTGGTGGATAACATGATATAGACAGTATAGACAGGTATTTACATTCTATGTACATATATTCTATGTATGTGTGTAAATATACATACATAGAATATATATATATATATATATATATTTATACATATTAGTGCTGTCAAACAATTAAAATATTTAATCGCCATTAATCGCATTTATGTCATAGTTAACTTGTGATTAATCGCAATTAATCACTTTTTTTCATTTTAATGCTCTTAACATGAAAAAGTGGATTGGCTTGCTTTATGCAAATGTTTTATTTTATTGAAAAACAACTGCCGAACAGAGCGGCTCAAAATAAAATGATAAAGTCCTTATTTTAGTCATTATGTTCTAAACTTTGTAAAATTGCACAAATGGCTGAATCCAGCCCACGACCAGAGACGCATTAGGGCTGTCAGGTGAGGTCAAAGGGCACGAACAGGCCCAATGAACAGGATGCATATTGTTTTCAACAAACAGACAACAAACGTGTGATTTATCAAACAGACTTTAAAATGAATTGACCTATTCCAGATAATGAAATGATGGGGGCAAATAATGTGCTGTGGAAATAGCAGAAAAATGGTCAGGAACATTTATTTACACACTTATTTGTTCTCACAATGTAGAGATGAAGCCTATTGTGAATTTGATGGTTAATCGTCATTAAAAAGCAAATCTCCAGAAAAAGAATTTGTGAAACAGCACAAGACTTCCACACTGCACCTTTATGTGATAGTGTATGTACACACAGCATCCATTGGGTGTAAAGACTCTTGTTATCCTCATACTGATGCAATGATTACATTCATTTCGCCACATTTCAACATATGGTTGTTTCCCACATAAGAGCTGTGCAATATTGAAGTAATTGGCGTGTTGTGTGGAGGGCAAAGCAAGGATATCAGCACATGGTCGCTTTAAATCCAACACTTAGCAAGGTCCATGGTCTAATTTAAATGAAGTAACAAAGGTACCCCAGCAGAAGGTGGATGCTGAATCTTAATTAAATCTCCAGATCCAGCTGCTCTTTAATCCATCTTCATATAAAGGGATCACAAAGTGTAATAAAGTCGCTTGCAAATGAATCATAGCATGTGGCTGTCTCTGAAACTGCTGCTTCCTTTTATTTAGAGTCCTGTGGTTTTATAACGTGGGCATTCTGTGTCCTGGTGAGCTGCAAGCAAACACCAGACCAAGGGCCGTAACTACTAATGTGTTAACTCTGCTTCGGGCTCTTAAAAACTGTAATTAAACATTCATGTCCAAAACCTTTTCGTACTGTTAATGTAAATAAGGAACACTATTTAAGGAGTTTGTAAAATAAATGTCCCAGATGTTTTCAAATTCTAACGCCTGCCTGTGCGGGGCCGCTGTGAGAATAAGCTGCTCCGTGAGCGGCCCCATGACGGCCCCATGACGGCCCCATGACGGCCCCATGACGGCTCCATGACGGCCCCATGAGAGGCTCTATGACGGCCCCATGAGAGGCTCCATGACGGCCCCATGACGGCTCCATGACGGCCCCATGACGGCTCCATGACGGCCCCATGAGAGGCTCCATGACGGCCCCATGACGGCTCCATGACAGCCCCATGAGAGGCTCCATGACGGCCCCATGACGGCCCCGTGAGAGGCTCCATGAGAGGCTCCATGACGGCCCCATGACGGCCCCGTGAGAGGCTCCATGACGGCCCCGTGAGAGGCTCTATGACGGCCCCGTAAGAGGCTCCATGACAGCCCCATGAGAGGCTCCATGAGAGGCTCCATGACGGCCCCATGAGAGGCTCCATGACGGCCCCATAACGGCTCCATGACGGCCCCATGAGAGGCTCCATGAGAGGCTCCATGAGAGGCTCCATGACAGCTCCATGAGAGGCTCCATGAGAGGCTCCATGACAGCCCCATGAGAGGCTCCATGAGAGGCTCCATGACAGCTCCATGAGAGACCCCATGAGAGGCCACATGAGCAGCTGCAGGGCCCTGGTCAATCTGCAGAAGTAGCCCCCGGCCAAAGCAGGTTCAGAATCCCTGATTTATGGTGAAATCTTTAAAAATGTAATATTAAATATATTCAAAAACTAGGACTCCTGTAGATAATTATGAGTTGAGAATTCATCGTATTACATTATATATATATATATATATATATATATATATATATATATATATATATATATATATATATATGCCATTTTTCCACAGCTCTTGCTGAGACGATGAGCGTGTAATCCAACATGCATTTCTAAAATAGAACCAATTTGCCTCTCATATAGTAGACTAAATTGACTCATGAAGTCAACTTAATTACACTAATTACACTCAATTTGCCTGAAGTATAATAATTAGAGTTGGGAGTAATCCTTGATGCCCTAATATGCTTCATGAAATGTCAACGCATGAAGTTGCTGTGGACATTTCAAATGGAAATTCTCTAAATGTTTTTTCTCTAGGAGGAGTCAGAAGTGTTGTGTGGGAGGAGTCGGCCATGTTTAGTGCCTTCTATTAGCTGTTGAGACTTTAATCCTGACGCACACATCAAAGATACAGACATGAAAGTGTGTTGAAGCTTCTGTCAACGTGCGGGATTACCACCTGATGACATCTGTCTCAGACGGAGTCTGCAGGTAGGAGAGCTTAGCATATTGATCACTGCACTGTTTTTAATGAAACCCTATATTTGAGAATTTTGAAGGTTCACGGCTTCAGGAGGAACCAATGGCTTCTGAGAGTCACAGACCGAGTGTGGGAGTCAGAGACTGATGATAATACACCCGTATGTGTCTGTATGTTGAAGTTTTACTTTCTTCATTTTCATTTTTCACTCACAGAGATTCTATAGTTTAATCGTCCAGCGTGATATGAGCAAGATTCCCCCAAAATGCCTCCTGGAGCGACCAATAAGACACCTTTTTGGAAAGATTAGGACCTAAAGAATCTAAAACTGCAACAATAATCACAATAAAACAAAGAATTGACCTGTTAGGAAAAAGTTTCAGTCAAAAAACTGTGTTGTTTGGTATAAAAATGGAAAAATTATGTATTTTATGCCAAAAATATTGTCTGAATGGGGCATGCTGGGACTTAAAATTGGTGCGGGAGGATTTTCAGGCGTGGTTTCTAAAAGGTTAATGGCAGTTCAGTTCCACGTTGTATCCACAGGCTGCTTGGACGTGCCTGCTCATAATCCTGAAGACCAGACCCCTCGTGGAACCAGAGAGTTGTTTCTGATTGGACGTCACAGGAACATGGAGGCTGCAGCCAGACACAACCCTCAATATTGTCTGAAATATTGTCCTTGTTTTTCAGCCTGGCAGAGGTTGATGCCTTTCATTGTTATTCATGTTATTTATTTCTTCTAGTTCCAATGTGACACTTTTTGTTTGTTTTATTATTTGAAAAACGGCAATAGCCATGCTATTTCAGACGCACACCTGCCTGTGGTGCGGATGCTTTAATTCCATCTCCGGGACTGTGAGGGGATGCTGGCATTTTGCTCGTCTGCAGTATCTCTGCTATAAGGTTCAATTTAACTCTCTGCCACTTAAGTCGGCATTCTCATGAATACAAAACAGTTTTCACACAATAGCTCCACGGGTGGCTTTGGATTCATCCAATTTCCCCGACCCATTTTGTAATTTTGCTCTTAATATAAATATAGTTGAGCCATCCCTTCTATGCGAAGACACTGACAAACCAACGAGGGAGACGCTGGTAAAGAACCTGTGATATATGTAATGTATGCATTTCAACGTCCCCTTCATGCCTCCGCCACAAAGAGCCCCATCAGCACACGGGCAGTAACCTGATGAAGATGTTACAGGATGGGACATTTATGCTTATGGTGCTCTCACAAGGCAAAGCGATGCAGAGAGGCATATATAGAGAGGTCATCAAATATATTTATATATATATATATATATATATATGTTTGTGTGTGTGTGTGTGTGTGTGTGGTTTATAAGCAAATAAAAATGTCCTTGGCATCGCGGTTATAATAATCAAAATGTGGTATTGTGATTGAAAAATCTCTACAAAATTTACATTTTTATAATATTCCTTTAAATGTTGTTCATATTGTACATATTTTGTTCAAATCCTGTGAATGGACTGTTAGAGGAGCAGCTGTCCGTGTCCTGTATGAGTGACCATTCAGGCCGCTCTTTTTCCACTTCTCTCTTATCTCTGGATGGAATCACAAGGCAGAATCTTTTTCGATGGATTACCTGAAGCAGATTCAGATGTAAGTCTGATCCCAGTGTGCTCTTTCATGTGAAAAAGTTGTTTTTCTTTGTTCAAGGGCACCAGTGTTGAACTGCACGCTGAAATACTTACTAGTCCATTCAATGTACAGTCTTTAGATATTAGCAAATCATAGAAACTCTCCATGTGCACCGAGGGATTCAGGGATCAGTACAACAATACGAATGGAAGCATCAGAGGCAGCAGGAGATTCAGTTCTCTTTACGTTACACCTTTATTTGATTAGTCAACAGTCTCTTGGTCATGCTGGCAAGGATCTATTCTTTGCTCAGGTGAGAAGAGGATTTTAAATGAAGCTCAAAGGTACGTTGGGTCAGAGCCGGAGACGGATGTCACTTGTTAAAGGACCTGCTGGCTTCCTGAGAGCAGCCTGCAGGTTAAAACATTATTTAACATGAATACTGGGACTATAGGAAAACGTTAAGCACTTTTTCTGATTATTCATACATAGGCTCTAATCCACCTTGTTAAACTAGTGTTTGTTGGCAACAGTGGGATATCTGCGCGAAATACCATGAAGGTTCAGGATGCATCCATCCACATGAAGGTTCAGGGTACATCCATCCACATGAAGGTTCAGGGTACATCCATCCACATGAAGGTTCAGGGTACATCCATCCACATGAAGATTCAGGGTACATCCATCCACATGAAGGTTCAGGGTACATCCATCCACATGGAGGTTCAGGGTACATCCATCCACATGAAGGTTCAGGGTACATCCATCCACATGAAGGTTCAGGGTACATCCATCCACATGAAGGTTCAGGGTACATCCATCCACATGGAGGTTCAGGGTACATCCATCCACATGAAGGTTCAGGGTACATCCATCCACATGAAGGTTCAGGGTACATCCATCCACATGAAGGTCCAGGGTACATCCACACATGGAGGTTCAGGGTACAACCATCCACATGGAGGTTCAGGGTACATCCACACATGGAGGTTCAGGGTACAACCATCCACATGATCTGTCTCTAACTGCCTGAAAGGTCAACTGGCTCATTAAGAACGTTCCACTGGGACTTCTTTATCCACAAGCCACTGAAACAGCTGGACAGACACGGAGGGGAATAATTAGCAAACTGGATAAACGATGGCATTGGTTGAGTTTGATTGTCGGGTTGGACTCCACTTCGTGCACCAATACACACTTCAAGGAACGTTGTTGTTGTATTATGTTGTGTAAAAATCTTAAGTTGAATTATGATCTTATTAAACACCTTTGGGAAGGCTTTGTCACATTATTTGAACATATGCTGCAAGAAGAAGCACTAGTATGTACTTAAAAATACAACTTTTGTATTGCACTGTCCTTAAGTGAATGTAGCATGACCACAATGTAAAAACACTGCATTCAAACCTGTAACCTGAAATAAAGTGCATCAGTAATACTCGCATCATGTTCAAAGCCAAGTTGTTTAAGCTGGACAAGGTGAATATTTTGGCAGCTTTACTGAATAGTATTACTTTTTATATTTTGTTTTATTTTGTGAATATAAAGTCCTTGAGCCCAGCGCTCGCGTCCTCTGTCTGCTGTTTCTAAGGCGACTAATGCTCCTTTTAGTCTTTGAAATGTGGGCAAGCTTCACTGACGTATTCCATTGTTTGCACCCCTCCACCAGCACACAGTCAGACATCCTTGGACTCCCACTCCTGAGCAGAATGATTCGTAATGTCATCTGGTGGTTTTTCTTATTTTTTCTTTAATTAGGTCGTCTGCATGGAAGACGAGCAGTAGGTGTAATGACGATTAAATTCTTCTGGCTTAAGCGATGTAAAAAACTTGTGAAGGCTGCTTTTCCCTGACTTATATTCATTATTTACTGAGTATCTTTGAGTTATGGACTGTTGGTTGGACAAAACCAGACAGCTCGGGGGCACATGCATTGAAACAGACACAGGCCTTATTACTGATGGATGAGGGTTGAATAATGTTGCAGGAGACTTTTTTTTTACTGTGTTCCCAGGAGGCCGAGAGCCAGGAGGCACTGAGGGCGCTACTGATTATCTGCAGAAATCAGCTGGTGGAGGAGGGCAGACACAGCTGTCTGTGGCTTGCAGCCATAGTTTAAAAGAAAAGGCACAGAAGAAAAAAAAAGCTTTTATTCATAAAAAAGACAAATCAGACTCCAAAGGTATGCAGTCTATGGGGTTGAGGTTAGAAAATCACTTCTTTCTATTTCATCATTTCATATTTTTCCTTTCTTCCACACAGATTGTGATGGATCAGTTCATTTAGCATCAAATGAATGCTTTTACTATAATTATGTTCTTATAATCTGACAGTAGAAGGTTCACTGTTACCCTCTCAGCCACATCCTCGCTCATGGATGTCTCTGGATGGAGACCCCTCTCGTTACCACGTTCACCTGCAGCTCATCAGCTCATCACAAGTGATTCTGAGTGAGCAGGACAAACGGCTCCAGCTCACAACAGCTTTATCCTGTTGCTCCTCACCAGAGGAATCAGATTATGGTAAACGATTGGACTTTCCACGTTCTATTTGATAATGGCGGCTTCAAAGTGGCGAGGGATTCTCACCTTTATCTCAAAATGGAGGGAAAAAAGCTCCGGCTTCAAAGAGCCGTCATCCTCTGAACGCTGCGGGGCATCAAACAGAGTAATTAAGTGAGTTTAGAGGCAGCCGGAGTCCTTCTGCCGGACGAGACAGGGATGGGATTGGCTGTTACATTAAACAGCTGTGACATTTGGGAGGCGGGCGTATCCTGGTATAAACAGGATGATAATTGATGAGGGTAGAAGGTTATGACTTATCTGAATAAAAGCAAAATAAAAGCTCATCTGCCGTCACGGCTGGTACAAAGAGTGACAGAAGCTGTGTCCCAGGCCGTGTTAACAAATTTCAAGCAAACTTAATGCATTATTAATTTCAAGCGAACTTAATACATATATATATATATATATATATATATATATATATATATATATATATATATATATATATATATATATGTGTATATATATATATATATATATATATATATGTGTATATATATGTGTATATATATATATATATATATATATATATGTGTATATATATATATATATATATATATGTGTATATATATATATATATATATATATATATATATATATATATATATATATATATATGTGTATATATATATATATAATAATTTGACATGTTTCCAGACACTAGTTTGGAGTGTTGTAAGTAATAAACAAATTACAGACGGCTGTAATCTGCTGGAAAACAGAGGAGTAGAAGAAGTAGAGGTTGTGAAGGCGATGCCTCATGAGTTAAATGTTCTCTCTTCATAAATCATTTAGTGAACCAGCTCTTTCATGAACAAGGCAAAAAACAACTTAAGCAAACATTATGTTTACACATTTCTGACACTGAGGAAGTTTTAGAGAATATGGATCTTGCTGCGTGTGATACTGTGCATCACATCTGTGAACAGAAACAAGGCAACAGTCTAATCAATACTCGTATGTCTCAGTGTAGGAATCAGTGTCTAAACGGATCTAACAGATCTAAGAGTGGAATACTCTGATTTTGGAAGTGTCCTGGTTCTCAGGTTTGTTTCCTCTTTTATTTTGAAGTTCCTCGACTCTTGGGTTCTGCGTTTGGTGTGACTTCCTGTCCATGTTGTTTTCTCCTCTCCTGTGTTTCATGAGTAGATAAGCCTCATGTGTGTTGTGTGTCTGCTTCTGTGATGACAGTGTTTGCTCCCTGTTTTATTCTCAGTCTGCTCCCTTGCTTTTGGCTTCCTTTTTGGTTTTGTCTTTTCCACCAGCTCTGTTATTGCAGCCAGCTTTCTGACCACTCCACCCGGCCTGCTGGAGTCCTGCGTGTTGGTGCTCCTCTGAACTGATGCTGTACAGGACGGGTCCGAGAGAGACCTGGTCCACAACCTTCTCAGGAACAGTTGTGACAGAAAACAATGATTGTCTGCAAGAAACTGGAGATGAACGAAGGTAAAGGTCTGTTCTTTTCATTATGGTAAACTTCTTATAATGATTTATATTCTCATCAAAATGTCAATCATGGATCCACATTGTGGGTGGGCTGAATTAGTTTCTGAGTGGAGTAAAAAGGAACCTTCTCGAACACATTCATAGGTTAAGATTATTTATATTTCATACGACAGGCTCGATGATCTTCAAAATTAAAAACAAGAAGGCAAAGGTCACACATGACAGAAACGTATAAGAAGAGAACATATTAGATCAGAGGAAACGGCACAAAGACACGCTCGACTCGTCTCACACACGGCAGCTTATGGCGCTCTCGGTTCTCCAGTTACAGCTTTGAACGCGTCTCCGTCTGCTCTGACATGCAGACACTGCCTCCAAAATGAACTCGTGTTTCACAGGAAAGACTGCTTTGAGTTAAAATAAATATATTTAGTACGGAGTTAATCGGCTACATTACAGGTAACGTAGAAACTTGAAATAATTTATTTGACTTTCTATTTCTCTTAGGTGAAAGTCCTGCGTTTGTTTAACTCATCATGGACTCCTGCATGGACTGAATCATTATAAGAAACTTTACATCCCCCCTGACGCCGCATAACTACGGCTGTAGAGCGCCAAGCGGCTGACGCGTAGTTCAGAGGAATAATATTGACTTTAGTTGAGTTTTCAAAGTGCTTTGATGGAGAAAACAGGAAAAGTAATTATGTGTTAAAGCTGCATTCTCTCTCCTGACCACCAGGGGGCGACTCCTCTGGTTGTATAGAAGTCTATGCTTCATGTGTTAAAGCTGCATTCTCTCTCCTGACCACCAGGGGGCGACTCCTCTGGTTGTATAGAAGTCTATGCTTCATGTGTTAAAGCTGCATTCTCTCTCCTGACCACCAGGGGGCGACTCCTCTGGTTGTATAGAAGTATTTGCTTCATGTGTTAAAGCTGCATTCTCTCTCCTGACCACCAGGGGGCGACTCCTCTGGTTGTATAGAAGTCTATGCTTCATTTGTTAAAGCTGCATTCTCTCTCCTGACCACCAGGGGGCGACTCCTCTGGTTGTATAGAAGTCTATGCTTCATGTGTTAAAGCTGCATTCTCTCTCCTGACCACCAGGGGGCGACTCCTCTGGTTGTATAGAAGTATTTGCTTCATTGTCCATCCACTTGGCTGTGCTTCATGATGTGAGCACAAACACCTCGTCTCCTCCCAGCAGAGTCCTGCTGTCTGGATTCAGGCCTCTGGACAGATGTGGCCCCACAGTCCCAGATCTGCCATTGCTGGCTAAGCCTGGAGGTGAAGACATCAGACAGGAGCAGCTGGATAGTGGAATAGTCTCAAGTCCTAGCTAAGTTAGCTTCATCTCAAGGTGACTTTATCTCCAGTCTCTGAGACACAAGAACATGGAAAAAATGATCCATGTTGTAAAAGTTATTCTGTTGGGTGAAATACTTCAAACCAAAATGAAAACTTTTTTCGGTGTTAGGTATTTAACACGTTTATTCCCACCTAATCTCCCCCTGGACTCTCATGCATAAGCACATTGGTCATGTGTTGGGCTGTGATGCTGTCAGCTGTTTACAGCAGAGCTCAGCAGTGCTGAGGCACATCCAGCGTGGACACTGATGAATGGCTGGAGGAGCTGCTGCTGCACTGCTGATATGCAACTTTTAATATTCTGCCAGTGTAAAAAAAAAAAAAAAAAACCCGTGTTGCAACAGATTCAACCTTCAACCCTCAACTCCGAGTCCTATGTCATTTAAAGCATCTTTCCCCCGAAATATATTCGGAAGATTTCTGCAAACCTGCTGTGGATGCATGTTCAGTGTGTGAGGTGTTGATGTGTTGAGGCGTTCAGGGCCTGTTTCCCTCATCTGGATCTTCCTCTGTCGGTGCTGCTGTCCCACGCGGGTGTCCGTCCAGCTGGAGCACGCCTGCGTGATGTTATCACTGACAGGTTGACGTGCCGAGGGCCGCCGCATTGACCGAGTAATCCCTGACAATAGACTTTGCCTTGATCTGGCATCGACATGGGTTTACAGATAATTACTGCTCCTCAATCCGGACACAGAGAGACCGGCGTGGCAGCAGCTGTGTGCCCTTCAACCGAGGATTAAGTGTCCCAAAGCTTCCCCTCACACATGCTGCACAAAGGTCAACTACCTGCTCCCACTGTAAGCCACTTGTTTAAGGTGTCACTCTCTCTGTGGTTGTGTGGGTTTCTAAAAGGTCTGTGTGCAGTGTCCTACAGACACAAAGTGCTGATGACATGTTCAGATCCTTTGTGCTTCGCAGACGATAAAGAAAGAAGACATTTCTGTGTTTGCAGAGCTCATTCCCCGTGTCCGCTGTGCCCTCAGGAAGCCATGTTGATCTACTGCTCCTCTGGTCTCTGGCTGAGAGGCGGTCTGGATCTCCTCCAGCATGTGTGATCGCTCACAGGACGAGAGAGCTAGCAGCACTTTAAAAGGATAAAAATGGCACTATTTCAACCTTTATTTTATTTGTGATGCTCTCAATGTAAAAAGTATGGAAGCCCATTTCTGACACAAAAGGTCATCATTATGACAAAAACAAAAAAAATATGACAAAAAAAAAAAGTTGACACATTTTGAGATAAGTGTGCATGCGCTGCTTGTGCTGTTTTTACATGTCTCTTCATACCGTCGCCGGTCTAACTATGCAAACTATGCACGTGTAACTGTTGACGTTTCAGCTCAACAAATAACAGCATTTTTTTTTTGTCATAGTTTTTTTTTTTAATAATTCCGATTTTTTGTTTTGTTGTCATATTTATGCCTCTTTTTTTTGGTGGCGGAAATGTGCTCCTCTGCTTCAGTGTGAACCATGTTATCATCACTGTAGAAATGTAGGATGATACAAGTTTGAATAAGCTCGGCTTGTTTTTCAGAAGGCCGTGTACCGCTTGCACAATTCCCTGTGAGCCGACTCAGCCACTCATCCAGGACAGGATACTGTCAAACCTTCTTGGATGTGAAGTTCAGTCTGAGCCAGCCAAGTTCGTTCTGGCAATCAGGCCGCTGTGAAGCCTCCCGGCCCCTGAAGGCCTCCACCGCTGAAGAGCACTTGATTCGACCGAGGCAGATGAGGGCCCGGCCGCCCGGGGAGCCGACCCGGGTGGGAACGCGGCCGAAAGGCAGCCGCAACACACGATGAACTCCATGTAATGAACCTCTGCAGCATCTCCCACTGCCCCAATCCACGGCCTGTCCAATAGCTCATCACGGGCTGATCACTCAACCCGTTGCACATCAGCAGCTAATCGCTCCATCGGGCCTCTTCCAGCCCCCCGTCTGAACTCGGCCGTCATCTCCTCCCCAGCCTCCCATGATGGACGTGTAATAGATGTGCCGCGATGGCGGTGCAGGCAGACCGTGCCAGGCTTGATGTGATTAATCGATTACCTCGCTCCAAGAGCGGTACGGGTCCAGTTGTTGTTGGTGGTGCAGAGGATCCTAAGCGGCTGGGGGTCCAGCATGATGAGGGAAGGGACCAACACTTTCCTCACACTTCTATGGATCAGTACGTATGTCCTTGAGAAACGCAACACACAGAGTAATGCACTTTATTTGCTCAATATTGACTTTTTTGACTCAGTCATGTGAAATTCCATACCAAGAAAAAAGGCAGTGCGGTGCAGCAATTAAGTGGCGATGGTGGCCATACCAGGTGGGACAGAGCTTTTCAGAAGGTGTTTTTTGTGTTCAATGCTCTTCATCCGAAACAAACCTTTAAACTCCATTGAAAATAAAGTAGTAAAAAGGAAGCTGTCCTTGATTTGGTCACTGAAATACATTGTCGTGTACGGCAAGTCCTCCTCAGCCTCGGACAGTTATGTATTGAGCACATTCCCGCAATGTTCCCTTTCTTCAGGGCCGAGCTATTAAAGCACTCGGTGTGCGGGAGATGCTGCACGCCGTTGCTCTGTAACCTCACACAAACTCCAGGTCTCCTCCGGTGGAACTAAAGGCAAAATGTGGGTTTGTTTGTGACAAATCCAATTATCTCCAGTTCTGCAGTTAATTTCCCTTCATTGTTTCCTTTTATGGCCCTCTCAACGTTTCCTTCTCGGTCCGGTCTCGCAGCAGAAGGCAGCAGCTTTTCCCAGATAAACTCTGTGTGCCGTGCTGTGCTCAGCTGGAGTCGCGGTGCAGGAGGCCGACGGCGTGTTCTCCCCCTGCTGCTGCCGGTGAGGTGGTGAGAGATTACACATGCACAGTACACACCTGGTCTGCAGCATGCAGTCTCTTAGTCACTGCATGCTGCTCCCTCTAATGATCTACCTGTAAATATTATTTTCATGTCATCTATTCACCTGTCTGTTTATTATAGGAGCAGTTGTGCATGTCTGACCTGACATCTTTAGACTGACGGCTATTGACTTTATTTCTTCATGCTATCACTGATAAAATACTTTTCTGTTAGCTAAGAAGGATCCATGATCAATGACCTCCAGATGTCTGTATGTCTTATTGTTTCACATTTATTGTTATAATTTTTGTATTTTATTTGTTACTTCTTTTTTTTTAATCATATTTGGTGTCGTTTAATAATCTTGTTATTTTTGTTAAACGTGTTGTCTAATTGTGCTTGTATTGTATATTTCTTGTGGAGGATCTTGAGGGGTTATTGGAAGAATAATTTCCATATGACCCTTCTTGTTGGCAATCTCTCTGCTCGCTGCTGCCGGCACACCAAAGACTTCCCCCACAGAAGTGGAGCGGTGGTGACTAACGTCTGGTTTAGACCGATGAGAACATGAATTGGGATAAAATCTTTCAATCGGATGTTTCCAACTCTACAAGTTAAACTAACGTGGTCGTGACTGTCCCTGAAGCGTCGCCTTATTATGGTCTGTCTGACCCGAACAGACCATAATGTACTAAATGAACATCATGCTGTATAGAAGAAGACTAGAAACTAGAGATTGAGACATAAACTCATGTTTACAATGTTTACTGAGGGAATACATCAAGAGAGAAGTAGAGTCACTTATATAGACTTCTATACAACCAGAGGAGTCGCCCCCTGGTGGTCAGGAGAGAGAATGCAGCTTTAACACATGAAGCATAGACTTCTATACAACCAGAGGAGTCGCCCCCTGGTGGTCAGGAGAGAGAATGCAGCTTGAACACATGAAGCATAGACTTCTATACAACCAGAGGAGTCGCCCCCTGGTGGTCAGGAGAGAGAATGCAGCTTGAACACATGAAGCATAGACTTCTATACAACCAGAGGAGTCGCCCCCTGGTGATCAGGAGAGAGAATGCAGCTTTAACACATGAAGCATAGACTTCTATACAACCAGAGGAGTCGCCCCCTGGTGGTCAGGAGAGAGAATGCAGCTTGAACACATGAAGCATAGACTTCTATACAACCAGAGGAGTCGCCCCCTGGTGATCAGGAGAGAGAATGCAGCTTTAACACATGAAGCATAGACTTCTATACAACCAGAGGAGTCGCCCCCTGGTGGTCAGGAGAGAGAATGCAGCTTTAACACATAGACTTCTATACAACCAGAGGAGTCGCCCCCTGGTGGTCAGGAGAGAGAATGCAGCTTGAACACATGAAGCATAGACTTCTATACAACCAGAGGAGTCGCCCCCTGGTGGTCAGGAGAGAGAATGCAGCTTGAACACATGAAGCATAGACTTCTATACAACCAGAGGAGTCGCCCCCTGGTGATCAGGAGAGAGAATGCAGCTTTAACACATGAAGCATAGACTTCTATACAACCAGAGGAGTCGCCCCCTGGTGGTCAGGAGAGAGAATGCAGCTTGAACACATGAAGCATAGACTTCTATACAACCAGAGGAGTCGCCCCCTGGTGATCAGGAGAGAGAATGCAGCTTTAACACATGAAGCATAGACTTCTATACAACCAGAGGAGTCGCCCCCTGGTGGTCAGGAGAGAGAATGCAGCTTTAACACATAGACTTCTATACAACCAGAGGAGTCGCCCCCTGGTGGTCAGGAGAGAGAATGCAGCTTGAACACATGAAGCATAGACTTCTATACAACCAGAGGAGTCGCCCCCTGGTCATCAGGAGAGAGAATGCAGCTTTAACACATGAAGCATAGACTTCTATACAACCAGAGGAGTCGCCCCCTGGTGGTCAGGAGAGAGAATGCAGCTTTAACACATAAAACATAGACCGGACTGTTTAAAACATGAAAGCATGTAAAAAAAACAAAAACAATATTTGAATATGAACCTGAAAATGAACACACCTTTAGGTTGTTTCCTTAATGAAACTGATGAAACCTATTCTGTGTTTTGGTCCTTATGAAAGCCTGGCTTGAAAATATCATCCTTTCCTTTGCATATTTGGTTATCATTTACCAAAAGAAGATATTGCTGTTCCCATGAAAAACATTCACTGTTTAAATGAGCCCTTAAATTGTCCTCCTTTGTGGCGAAGGTTTAGGTCAAATATTGGTATTTGAGAATAAAGGTAGCAGTGAGGAGATTCACAACTTTAGACACATATTATGATGCAAAACAGCATGGGCAACATTAAGATCTGAAATGTCAAGGCTGTCATAATGTCATGCTGCACGAGCATATCTCCCCGACAAATGCCACACCGAGCCCTCGCATACAGATACAACGAATCAGCAGCCAAGTATGCCATTAGCTTCAGAAAAAGTCAACAAATGCGAAGCGGTGACCGTGTGTGTGTGACCGTTATCCGTGTGCGCCATGTATGTAATGTGTTTTGGAAAGAGGAGCGTCTGTGTAGAAGTGTCACCTCCGTCTGAATGCCCAACGACACAGAAAGAGATACGACAAGAGTTTGTCTAGTTGTTGCAAGAGTTGTAATAATGACTCATCCTCCCTTCACATTCGGTACATTCTGTGTCCGCTGCACTTATAAAATATTACCAACAACCCTCGTATGGTGTTCATTTTTTTGTTGCTCAGCAGGTGTTGTGGGTCTGTTGGACCCGCTGTATTTATGGGTTTTTAATTAAACACAATCAAACAATTTTATGTTAAAATACTCAACAGATGTTTTCTTCATCCTAATTAGAAGCAATTTAAACAGCAAATATGGTGAGTTAGACATCTGTTCTTTTTAAGAACATGTAAATAGACATATTCATATTTCCAATGGTTTACCGTACATTTAGTAATGCATGAATGAAAACTATATGTCTTTCCCTGTAACTTCCTGGAGGAACATGCATGCCCATATTAAAAATGTCATTGTAATTTAGCCTACAACAGCATATTTTTGGAAAAAATCAATGATTATGAGTGCTTTTAGTGACGCAGCCTGCATCATTCTTTTTTCAACCTTTTGTTTTATTTTTGCGGCCCACAAATGTACACTTTGGTTGGAGGTTGGCTGTGAGCACAATGCTGCCGATGGCTTTACGGCCTGCAGGGGGCACAACAATGTATTAATGGCTCTGTACGTTTGTGCAAAGCATGAGATAGGTGAAATGTAGACTTAGCTGAAGCAAAGCTATATGTGATGTCAGCACACTATCACATTCGGTTTAGGGAACAACATGTCTTGGTTAAGGTTAAGAAACATTGTGGTTTGTGTTGGAATAATAACGTAGTACAACAACCGTAACAACCTAACATGAATCACCAGCAGACTCTCATGTAAAGTTAAGCAACATTCATGGTTTGCTTTCACGCGGGACAGTCAGCGCTCTGCTGTGTGAAGGTCCTGTGTTTGTGCACACCTCTCACACCTCTCACACCTCTCACACCGCCACCAGTGGACTTCACTTGTACTCATTACACCAGGTGACCTTGGACTCCAAATGAATGTTACATTTTGGATCTACCAGTTTAGTGCTCTGTGCTCTTGATATTTTATCTCCCAAAATATTAAAATGCCTGATAACGGAGGACAAACTGGCTCCTCTCGTCGGCCTTGTGGTGTGGTATTGCCTCTCTGGTAACTCCCGTGTGGGTACAACCTTGTGAGCGTGCCACACTCGTGTCTGTGACGGTGGATGATAATCAGAACTTCCACAAGGCTATTATCTAATATATCTGTGACTGTTTCATCACTTCAGAAATTCATCTACACAGATTCTGAAAAAGATGGTTCTTGTAAAATAAAATCCATGCAACAGCCAGAGGATCTCCTAAAACCAAAAGGTTTAATAATACTTTAACGTATTCGCTTTATACTGTAATATCTCATCTTGTATGTTTTCATCTATATATCTTTATATTCTCACAGGACATCAGCTTTGGAACGACCTGCCCGAGGAGATAAAGCTTACAGATTACTGAATCTGTGAGCTCTTTTAAATCAAAAAATAAAATAAAATAGTGAAGCAGAAGTCTGGTTTTCTTTGTAACAGTCTTGTGATCGAGTCCATATCTTTTGAAGCATCGCATCCAGCTTGTGCGCACTTACTCCAAATAATGTACTGTCCATAATTAGTTTGCTTATTATTATTATTATTATTATGTGTGTGTGTGTGTGTGTGTGTGTGTGTGTGTGTGTTTGAATGTGCCAGCATCGTGGGCACTGCCATAGGTTCCTCCCTGTCCTCCTCTCAGCTCCTCACTCTTATTTATTTCCCATATGGGTTGGGATTACTGGGTTCTAATGGGAGACATCCGCCTCCTCATTTAAGTCCTTTTCTCTCTCCTGTTTGAAGCGCTTCTTTATTACGATGCATGAGGCGTAGCAGCAATGCCACAACTACTTTTCTGAGTGGAGTCTCCTGTGTGTTGTCCTACCTGGACTCCCTGTAATTCAGGGTCACATTGGAAACTGGGCGTGTGCATGTGCATGTGCATGTTTTGGGGACAAAATTTGCATTCTGCATTCACTGTTGATAATTGATTTGCATAGAAATCAGGCAGGATGTATTAATGTGCCTTTGCATCTCACATGGTGCATTGTGGGTCAGTGAAGCCATGGGATTTATTATTTCAGCTCCCTCGAGAAAATGTGAAAAGGCCACTGAATGTCAGCAGAGACTTCTGGAGCTTACACCACAGACTGGTGGCCAGGCCTTTGAAATATGACTGCAGTTATCATTGGAAATCTGAAAAATTAAGCATAAGTTTGGTCACATTATACACACACACACACACACACACACACACACACACACACACACATATATATATATATATATATATATATATATATATATATATATATATATATATATATATATATATATATATATATATATATGTGTGTGTCAACAAACCCCCTTCACAGAGCATAGACCGTTAGATAAGAAGTTAGTTGATGTAGTTGTCATGACGTAGTTGTCATGACGTCACTCATTGGTTAGTAAATTGTCGCTTTTTGATCGTTGCCATCTTGTTTTTTTGCAACCAGTGACAGGACGTTACCATATAGCGGAGGAGTAAATGATATTGATCTGTCAATCACAAAGTAGCCCCGCCCTAAAACAGACCATTGCTTTATGGTCTAAGATGTTCTCTTAACGTTTCAGAACCGAAGGTTGTTGCCTACAGCAGAGCAAACAGACAGGAAGTGTGTCTACTTGTGTGTGTGTAGGTCAGATGTCACTAAGTCTGTCCCTTCAAATGCAGACTGGCCAATCATAGCGCAGCAACAAGCAGCTCTGACCAGGGTCCGACACCTATCTATGCACCACAGCCCTCCTGCAATCTTTCAGATTTTCTTCATATTCAAGCTGGGTTTGTGGATCGCACGCTAGTCGTGTCTAGAACTACGTGTAGTTCACAAATAACCCTGAAAACTAAGCAAATCTTGACTGGAAGTTTTATTTTGAAAAGAGACGTATGAGACAGAAACTTCTGTGAACACGGAATCTTACTTTGAAAAGATCAGGAAAGTAACCGGGCTGGTCCCATGTAGCATTTATTTTTGTATGTTATCTACGCACGAGGATTGAGGAAGTATGAAGACCGTAAAAAATCAGGGGCGAGCGGGAAGGAAGTTGAACGAGTCCAACGAATGACGACCTTTCAGCCAGAAGACGAGGTGTGAGACGAGAAGACAATGCTCATGTTTTTGTCACATTAGCGTACTTCAGAAAGGCCACTTCTCTGGCTGCTTTAACACAAGAAGTATCTATTGCTGAACTAAGTGGTGTTGCCTTAACATAAATTGACTATGTGTTTAGTAGGAAAACGTACGTAGTATGAGCAGTAGCTTTCCGTAGGATATGATAGGAGCTGTGATGTGAGGATATACTGCGCTGACACTACAGGAACACACAGAGTGTCATAGATGAGTCTTAGTAGAGCGGTCCGTTCTATCAGAGTAACCCACTGCAGTCACCACCGTGAGCATCATGTCTACTGAAGCTTCCTCTGAGCTCGCCTCCTGCAATATTTCTCTGCCAACCGGGCCTCAGTGTAATTGGAACAAATGGTTTATTAATACGTTTTGATACCAATCAGGTCAAACGACCTTGGCAGCGTGGAGAAGGAGAGGCCGGTGGCGGCACCGGAGCGTACATTAAGGGGGATGGCAGCCGGCATTACTCTCAGCCACTGTATGCTGATCCCAGACCAGCAGCTCAGTTAATAATGTGGCGGCGACACACTTTCCATCACTCCTAATAGAGATATTGTCATAGCGCTGCCACTGCCGGGGCCGGCGGAGCCGACGGGAAATAGATGGCGGCTGCAATCTTCATCTCTCCTTCCGCTCGCCTGTGAGGGAACTTCTCTTACACTAATGTCTGTCCACTCACTGCAGAGTCACATTCATTTCAGGACAATGAATAAAATGATCATTAGGGTGATGCAATGCACAGTTTAATAAACTGCACTTTTATCAATCTGCCGTCACTTGATCAGAGTTTGGGCCTCGGGGTGTTTTGTTGTTTTTCCACCAGTCTGTTTCAGTCACACGTCAGCACGCGTGTCTGTGCACGAGCACCTCTTTAGTCCTCTTTTAACTCTTTTAATCAAGTATCTGGATGGATTTTTGTGACATTTATGATTCTCGGTGGAAGTCTGAGAAACGGTGTGTTATAAACCAAGACGGTGATTATTTGACTGATGCTGTTGTGTCACCCTGGGACGACAGTCTCAGAGTTAATGGACGTTATTGGAATAAAGGAAGTATTTCCAGCAATATATATATATATATATATATATATATATATATATATATATATATATATATTAGCTGCTGTGACAGCTGCAGAAAATGCAGTATATCTCAATGCATAGTCAGACAAAAACACCAGGATGTTCTATTGCATCAGCTGTGTCCTGCAGTGTGCAGCCAGCATGCATTTCTGGATCATCCGACCCACAATCCTTAGCAAAAGGGTCAAGGTGCAATGTCATGATAAAGCGGTTTGTCCCGTACGGCGTGCAATAGTCAGTAAGTTGTAAGAGCAGCTGCAGTATGAACTAAAAGTGAAGCTTTCATATTTTGAAGAAAGGTTGAGCTTCATTAATTAAGTTTCGGCGTTTAAATTGTCTCTAAGTGTGAGTTAGATCTGTAAGTCGGTGCACGCCTTGCATCTCTGGTTCCTCGTATAAAATAGCGAGGCGTGTACATATTTTTTTTATTTCTTGTCCACTAAAGCCCTTTGCATACTGCAAGCCTTAACTGTAAGGGGGAATCATTAGAAAAGTCATAATTCAAAGAATTTAATTGGAACTTTGTTACAAGAAGCAACTCTTTGGACGAGGGAGCTTTGTGATGATAATGTTCCTCATCCATCTACATTCTAATGTACGCTGCTGCAGCTCATGCACACTGCAGGAGAGGGGGTTGCCTTTCAGCATGTGCATCCATTGGTTCCATTTTTCCTGGAGGCAGAATTAAATATTTGTTAGGGGAACATTAGACCTCTGTGCCGTTCTCAGAGTCAGTTGTGTTAAATAGTAGCTTTTATTCTCCCTAAATAATCATTTGGCTTTTATTGCTTCAAATCAGGCTGAGAGCTGAGGGAGCCGTGCAACTCAATCACTTCATTGTTCCCCTGCACGTCCTTAAACACCGCTGTGGTCTGCACCGCCTTTTGTCCTGTTTCACTATGCAGGCTGTTCTCTGCTTCCCTTTATCTCTACACTCTGATGGGACATGGGGAGAATGCAGAGGCTGCTTCCATCCAAATGAAACCAAGAACTTCTTTCTTTTTTACACTTACGTTTTTTACACTTCCTAGAACTGAAGGCGTTTTACCTTCCAGTCTCCTTTTTACAAACATTGGTCATGAATATTCTTAGAAATCCATAAGTGCTGGGCTTTTATTGCTGGAGCCTCCTCTTGTACCTCACAGAGATTAGACCCCTGGTTGTTTAAAACATAACCTGGACCATGACCCGGTCCCTGGGTGGCTCTCTTAGCTCAGTCCAGCAGAGATCCACATTTATTTCCGTCCCATAACCAGACCTCGAAGAGCTCCATAAACAGCAAGTTTAGTGATACAGCGTTTGAAGATCTATAATATATTTAGTGTAACTGAATATGTGTAGTGATTCCTGCTCACTGGAACCCAAAAGCATGACACATTGACGTGGTTGGTCCAAATCCAAAAAGGGGCGGGCGGAGAATCCAAGGTCAAAGGGGTCAAACGGGTCAGGCAGGGTGGGAACAAGCCGGACAGATACAGCAACGAGGCTGACGCTGGCGAGCTCGGCAGTAAAACACAAAACACTGTGGGATCAAGTGAATGGAGCGAGACCATGAGGGGCGAGGGAGGGAAGGGCTACAGGATGGGGGCGTGGCAGACCAAGTGAGGGAGGGGCTGCAGGAAAGGGGGCGTGGCAAACCTGGCGAGTTGCTGGATAGTTAGTTTAACATGGCATGAATAGTATTTGCCATTATTTAATATGCTTGTTTACACACTATTTGTTCAACTTGATTCATGAATATTTGTTTGGATTTCCACTACAACGATTTTACAACAAGTGTTTGTTTATGAAGATTGTTGTTTTCCAAGCGGACTTATTAAACTGTCGGTTGTGTGCAGCCAGCGAGATATGGTATTCATGATAATATTTCGTCATGCATATTTGGGCTTGGGTTAGGAGTTTGCTTGCATAACGTCAACACATCCAGCACCCAGCATCCAGCATTCAGCACCCAGCATCCAGCCCCCCGTATCCAGCACCCAGCATCCAACACCCAGCATCCAGCACTCAGCACCCAGCACCCAGCTTCCAACACCCAGCATTCAGCACCCAGCATCCAGCATTCAGCACCCAGCATCCAGCACCCAGCATCCAGCACCTAGCATCCAGCATCCAGCACCCAGCATTCCACACCCAGCATCCAGCATTCAGCACCCAGCATCCAGCACCCAGCATCCAGCATCCAGCACCCAGCATCCAGCACCCAGCATCCAGCATTCAGAACCCAGCATCCAGCACCCGGCATCCAGCATTCAGAACCCAGAACCCAGCACCCAGCATCCAGCACCCAGCAGCCTCCTGATCTGTGCCTCTTTTAAAGTAAATACGTCCTCCATGTATTGATGAATTCAGTACGCTGTACATTTCCATCCGTGATGGCGTTCTCACCGCTCTGCTATTGCTTTTGTTGCCTGATGAGATCAAACCGTGTCAGCTGTTAAACTGCTGGAACCGACATTTTAAACTGCTATTTCCTTCAAAAAAGAGGACCCTCCCTTTCTCATTAGGCTTTTAACATGACACAAATGCTCATTTTCATTGACAGTTGCTTTAAAGCAAACAAAAAAAACCCCACAAGAAAACGGTGTATTCCTGCTAAAAGGAACAACTGGTGAGACATGACACTGATGAAATATAAGTATGCATATTTCTTGAAACTCTTCCTCCTTTTTAATAAAAAAAAGTGCTCAATGTTTGGTCCATTGAATGTTAAATAGCAAAAGGATTTCTTGTAAAACAAGTCAGAAGCTTGCACTCATTAGCATCTTTATTCTGTGTCGTATTATAGTGGTGTAGTGTCTTCACCAGAGCTCCTTAAGAAGAGCATATTTATGCAGCGCTTCATTTTCCCCCCAACGCAGGAAGAAAGGCCCAGTGTGTCCTGCTGGTGAGGAACGGCAGCCTCGGGGTAATTTTATTCACACTTTGCATTAGAGGCACCTTCAGTGTTTTACTAATTTCACTCTTGAGTGACCAGCTTATAGTAACCCATTTGTTTCTGGGCAGCACCCCGTGATGCAGCTTTTTACTGGAACAAATACTGGGAGCTGTATTAAAATGAGAACCCAACCGGCGGGCCGACGAGTTCGGAGTTCCTCCGGAGCCGGCGGTGCAGCTCTGCTAAAGGGTACCTTTAAGAATCGCCTGCACACTGAACCCCAGCGTCTGTTTGTTTGTCTGAAACCATTCATCATCGCCTTTGGGAAGGCTCTTCCTGTGACAGTGGAGGAGAGGAGGAGGAGGGGGGTTGGAGGATGCTCGCGGCTCGCTGGTTAGCGGACATGCACGGAGCTCCGTCTCCACAGGCGCACTGAAGCACTAACCAAACCACACCAGGTAAAAGGTTAGCAAGGTGCTGCAGGAAATGTCCTGCAAAAAAGATGAAGAACGTCCCGGTTAGGGTTCACTCTTTTTCCAGAGAAAACACAGGAAGCAGGACACAGCAGGGGGATGTTTGACCTGGGACTACAGCTCAGTCAGTATGGTGGCGTTTTACGTTCCTGCAAATCAAAATAAGTTGAATCTGGATTTTTAGCATTCGATCAGAACAAGGGACATACAGATACCGGACACTTGAGCACTTTGAGGACTGACTTTCAGGGCTTAGGGCGCCACACGGACAAAACCAGCAGAATTCAGAGCACTGAAAGTACACGAATGGCAAACAGTCAAAACATGCAGTGGAAATTGATGAACACTACTCGCACTAAACGGGCGCCATCTTGGCTACGTAGCGGAAGAGAAGGAGCCCTTTTGCCAGCTTTTCATTTATTTATTTATCTCCTCCTGCCACAATTTTGGAGGTGTCGCAGTTTCCACATGGGATGGGGAAAAGGGAACACAAGGGACAAAAAGAGGCAAGAAGTGCGTTCATTTTGTATGTTTTATTTTCGCAGGTGCCGCGAACAAATTTACGTTTGTCATTTCCGCCAAGTGGTAAACGTAAGTGTTTCATTTGATACAGGACTTATAGCGACGGAGTGCACTGCAGATGTTAGTGCTCTGTGTTGCAGTGTACTCCGTAAAGTGTTCGGTAATAGACAGTCGTATATTGAGCGACCGTTATTGAAAGTACCACAATTTATTAAAAAGAGTAAAACGAGCAAGAAAGTACAGTTTTTAATTTTAATTTTTTTTTTGCAAAAAAGAAAAGACAATAAATAGACATGACATCAAGAGGACGACAAAACAGTGAGTTACAAGCCAGCCAAGACATCATATATTCACAGTATAGAAAAGTATGGTGTGTGTCCTTGTGTGTGTGCGTGTTGATTATTTCATCAACAAAATGGCACAAAGTATAGCTGAGATTTGTGTGTATGTGTGCATGAGTGTACGTGGATTTCAGGCTAAAAAAAGACACACATTTGAATATTAGTAGAACGTGTGGCGTCATGTTTGTAGAACCATAGTGAAGGATGACCAGATGGAGAGGTGTTCTGTTGTGTTGTAAATGATGGAGGAGGTTACATTTTCCATTGAAATGTATTCCATCATTAGGTTTCTCCAGTGTGTCATATGTCATTCCTTAATTTCCAGTTCATGAGGATAGTTTTCTTGGCGACAGTTAGGGCCACGAGTAGTAATCGCTGGTTTGTTTTGCTCGGGTTTATAGTTGAGATGTCTCCTAGTGAGCACAGTGAAGAGGATAATGAGCCGGGGAGGCCGACAGTGACTACGTGTTGAACTGGTGTGCAGTGCCAGGTGGCAGGAACGTTGCTATCCAGACTATTTTGAGTGCAATGTGAACAGACGTCTGACGTGAATCACATTTTGAACATTTTTTGGACAGTATAGTGAATTCTGTGCAGTATTTTATATTGTATTAGCTAGCTTCCTGTTCGATGCTAACAGAAAGCTAACACAAGAGGAAGGTGAAGGATTCTGATGTGTTTATTTGTGTTCTTTGGTGTCACAACGAGCTCATAAAGACATAACTGACTATCAGCATTATTAGTATTATTAGACATGTAATGAATAATGAGTAACAGGTAGAGACAGGATGTACAAAGCCCCTCTGTGTGGATGGCTGGTGCTCGGGCACGTATCCGTCTTGTGTAGTAATGATCCGAGGCTTATTACTGTGAATCACTGTCAACACTTTAATGGACGTAATGAAGTGACTGAGTACACAGAGTCGGATACAAGCGCAGCAGTTTTAACAGCTTTTGACCTGTAAATCAGAGAAAGTACCGACGCTGATGTGTTGATCTTTATGAAACATGACCTCATACTGATCAATTTAAAGAATGCTTCATGAGCAGATTTCACAATCAACAGATTGTTATTGGTAGTAGCCATTTGAAATTATGCTAAAAATGACATGTAAGCGGACCACCATCTGCCTCTACAAGCGGTCTTGATTTATTTGGGTCCGTGCAGCAGTTTGATTGACAGCTCCACACCAGCCCAAACGAACCGCACTAACCCAACAAACAGACCTGAGAGGGTTTAAACAAATCCAAACAGGTTTGGTGTGACAGCACGTCCTCCAGAAACTCCAGAACAAACATCCTACTTAGCATTAATTAATAAAATAGGGTTGACATTTAACTAAATTTACAAATTTACAATGCGGTAACTCCACTGGAGGGACAAACATTATTCTTTGAAAAGATATTCTCTGGATTGAGGACGTCACTTGTGCACATTTATCAGCCTTCACACAGCTCCTTCAGGCGAAAGGCTTTTAACGTACTTTTTCCCACAGATGCAGCAGCACTCCGATCACCAGGGAACACACTTTGATGTGGAGGAATGATGGAGTCTTCCACCGTTTAGACTCATTTTTAGCATCAGCGAACGCTGGTGCATCGGTGACAGCTGTCATTAGGTGTTCTGTGACAGCTTATTTTGCTGTTATCTGACACATGAGCGCAGTTTACAGTTCACCGCAGGATGTCAGGGCCAGAAGGAGCCTCCTGGGATTATTTACTAAGAGAAACAAACATGGTATAGCCCCGCCTCCAACTAAAGATTATATCCTACTAACTTCTTTGCCAAATAGGAAAAGTGTCTTAAATCTGCATTCTCTCTCCTGACCACCAGGGGGCGACTATGGTTGTATAGAAGTCTATGCTTCATGTGTTAAAGCTGCATTCTCTCTCCTGACCACCAGGGGGCGACTCCCCTGGTTGTATAGAAGTCTATGCTTCATGTGTTAAAGCTGCATTCTCTCTCCTGACCACCAGGGGCGACTATGGTTGTATAGAAGTCTGAGAAAATGACTCTCTTGATTCATTCCCTCAGTCAACATTGTAAAAATGAGTTGGAAAAAAAGAGTTACAGAGCATGGTGTTGAGGCGGGGCTCACTGTCTCTGCATAAGTATTTAATACAACCCCACTTCAAAATACCTGAACTATCGCTTCACATTCTACTTCTAAATACTTCTTGAGAAGTAATTGCTGACTTTTTTCCTGGAACAAATTGTCCACTCCCTCTGTAGCGTCACCTTTGAATTAGCACTCTGTGCCTAATTAATCACAGCCACAGCACTTTGATTACTATAATGATTCCATCATAGGGAAATTAGTGTCTTACTCAGGGTCAGATGTGAAGATCAATATGAGTTTCATCACCAGCAGCAGCAGCAGCAGAGATGCAGTAACACTGGGATGCTTATGCATGTGTAGAAGTGGAAGTGCTCCTGAGCACAAGCTGGTTGCAAAGACCGATCCATCCTCCGACATACTCTTTGCTCAACTCTGGAGGAAACAGCCCCCCCCCTCCTCACATCCAGTGAGTGCTGAGCTGCGAGGTGATTTACTTACTGATTCCTTGTCACAGAGTAATTTATGGGGCAGCCTTTGGTCTTCCGGGATCCAATCCTCAGCACTGCATCAAACTGCAGAGGATTTGCATTTGAGTGGAATGTAACAAACTCCCTGTGGTCAGCGCGTGGCCCTGTTTGAAGGCGGCAATGCAACTATTACCAATCAAACAATACCCGTATATGTTTATTGATTGCAATCTGTTCCTAAACCTAACCAAGTACTTGCTCTGGAGACAACGTATCATCTACAACAGTTCATTTTATATCGTACTTAAAAGCTACTCTTCATGTTTTGTGCATCTTTCTAAGAAACTATTTTAAATTTCTGAGCACAATCTTTTCAAAATAGACATCTTCACATGAAACAACTAGTTAGGATGAGGCAATGACAAATAAATCAAGTTTATCTTCTCAGCACAGCGACGCTCTCCTGGCTGAAGGGTTCCAGCTCCGCCAGCCTGTGTGGGTTTGTGTGGTCTTTATACTTCCTGGTTCATGTTCATGTGCGTTACATGTGTTCTCATGTGTGTGAGATGCACCACACACATGAGAACAAGCTGACGTCATAGTCTGAAGTTTGAGGCCTTATTGTAAATCACTGTGTAGTTTCTGCCTGAACAAAACCACTCGAGGTCGACGTCTGACCACAACCAACGGTCTCTGGCTCAAACAGCTACACCGGGCGGGTTGGGAGTGAAGACCTGTTCAGTCACCTGAACGTGTAGAACTGTATTATGTAAAGGAAAGGATCAAAAAAAAGGTCAAGTGAGGTTTCCTACAGGATCTCTGGAACCACAACGGTGATTACCTTCATTTAAATTACTGGAATAAAGTAAAGAGATCTATCTGAACAGAAAAGAAAAAAAAACTGTTTCGTTTATGTAATTACATAAAACCCGTAACCTCAAGAACCTTGCTGTCACTTTTTCACACAAAAGTAACTTTTCACCTTTCTGGTAATAGATACACGTTATTAATAATAATAATATTCATCAATAATAAACACCTCCATGTGATTCTCTGAACCTGTACGAATCTAACAAGGTGTGGTGGAAGCTTAGTGAATGTGTATTAGTACCTGAATGTGTATTAGTACCTGAATGTATATTAGTACCTGAATGTGTATTAGTACCTGAATGTGTATTAGTACCTGAATGTATATTAGTACCTGAATGTGTATTAGTACCTGAATGTGTATTAGTACCTGAATGTATATTAGTACCTGAATGTATATTAGTACCTGAATGTGTATTAGTACCTGGATGTGTATTAGTACCTGAATGTGTATTAGTACCTGAATGTGTATTAGTACCTGAATGTGTATTAGTACCTGAATGTGTATTAGTACCTGAATGTATATTAGTACCTGGATGTGTATTAGTACCTGAATGTGTATTAGTACCTGAATGTGTATTAGTACCTGAATGTATATTAGTACCTGGATGTGTATTAGTACCTGAATGTGTATTAGTACCTGAATGTGTATTAGTACCTGAATGTATATTAGTACCTGGATGTGTATTAGTACCTGAATGTGTATTAGTACCTGAATGTGTATTAGTACCTGAATACCTGAAGAGTCCAAGTGAAGCCGAGATGTTTTGTTTTCTAATTATTTGACTTTTCAAACCGGAGTTGGAGATTTCCTCCTTTCTTTTCTTTTTTCAAACGCGTCACACGTCTTAAGACGGGAAATATGCAGATTTGAATACAGGCTTCAACCAATCAGATTGCGGTTCTTTAGGTCGTTATCTTTCCAAAGAGCGGTGGTTCAGCTTGTTGTAGGTCTTTCACCGTGGAGCTGAAAACACTCGGAGCGGCTCGAATACGCATTGTCAGGGAATATTTTCTAGCTCATGCTAAGTGTTTATAGTAATGTTTCAAATATGGTATTTATTTATTTATTTTTAAAATCTTTTAACAAAAAAATTCTGAAAAAAAGGATACAGACCTGCTAAATTCTCGGAGGCTCATTCCCGTGCACTTTGGGGCTCAAAAGGTTAACAATATTAATGTTGCAGTTATGTTGTGTGAGCAGAATGGAGCATGCTTCAAATGCATAATATCCATAATACATACAATACGTAATAATGCCTCTGTCATGCGAGCTGGAGGTTTGGCTTCGCTGAACTAAATCACTTTCTGTGCAATCAGAAGAAACACCAGGAATCTCTCACTGGACTCGTTGTGCAGCATCTCCTCACCGCTGACCTTTCCATATGCAAATCAAATTTAAACTCACCTCTTAAGAACCGCTTAGTGTGCTCTATGTTTTTATTGGAGGTCTTTTACGATTTTTTAACGTTTGTGTCTATGAGTCATATGAAAAGCGCTACATCAATCAAATGCAATATTGTTATTATCATATGGTTGTTTTTGGGAGGCTGTTTTTTAGTTTTTCTTTTTTCCCTCTATGTCTCTGTTGGATGTAAATAAAAGAAGTAGAGCACAGTCTGCACTGAATGCGAGTTATACTATGAGTTATCTGTGATTTTCACAATGTGCATGTATTTTCCGTATTGCGATACACAAAAAAATGATCTCACTAACATTGTAATAATAAAACCATGTTGCCCGGCCAGTAAGTCAGCTTCATTAGCGCCTCCCTGCTACCTGTCGTTAACAGCAGCTCCGTTCCGGAGGAGTCATTAGCATCCACAGTGCAGAGCAGACTGCAGGTCCTCGTGTGTTCAGCAGGATGATGAACGAGGCGACGGCTCCATCAGCGTCTGAGGAGACAGAGATACACAGTGAGGCTGCAGGAGCACACAGAGGTACACAATCATAACCCTGTAATACAGGCGCATACAGGCATTATCGCAAATCTGCTCGGCTATTCAGAGGCAGCCGGAGAGACTTCTGAGGCTTCTGTGAATATGGAAGCCGTCTTTCATCCAGACACTATTCACTGGAGGTGAATGCTGCTTGATTACAGGAACACGTCCTCTGTTGGGTCACAGACAGAAGACGCTGGAGATCATGTCTGCCGGCATGCCGCTCCGCTTTCCTTTCAGCTGGCTGCAGAACTCATGTTGTGATGCGTGTGTGTGTGTATCTAAAACTGGATGTCATTCATCTGTAGACTCGGATCAAATAGGAGTGAAAACCGGGTCAGGAACACATCCCGGATTGTTGTGGGAGGGTCGCTGTTAGGATCCCCGTCTGCTCCGAGTGTGTGCTTCTCATTGTGGGCCATGTGCTGATGCTCAGTGTTTGTGTCAGTCTACAGTTTTTGGTTCCCGCCCACGACCACGACCACGCCCCCTTCTTTGGCTCAACTGGGGTCCATTCCAGTGATCGCCGCCAGCTGACTGAAGTCCCACGGCGTTCCCACGGCGTTGCCAGTTGCTTCCGGTTCCCAGTGTGGTTCCTTCCCGTGAGTCTGAACCTCTTGTCTGTGGCGATCCCGACTGGGCCAGGAAGACGAACCAGTGCTTTGTACTGGGACACCCGGTCGGCAGTGGAGCGGGCGAGGTGCAGCGTGGAGGGAAATCACCTGCCGCCATGTTGTAATGGATCTCACAGAAACACTCGTTCAGGTTTCCCCCCGACAGTTTCATGGAACTCAGTTCATTAAGTTGATTTGCCTCATTTTCTCTTTCAGAGTATGAATGAGTATGAATGGTTGATGATACTGATGTGGCACCTCGCATGGTGGCTCCTCCCACCAGTGTGTGAAGGGGTGATGATGTCATGTAGTGTTAAAGCGCTTTGAGTGGTCAGAAGACTAGAAAAGCGCTCTTAAAGCACAGGTCCATTTATCACGGGTGCATGAACAGAGAAGCTCGTGTATATCCTTTTTAACGCCCTGCAATGTGTGCCGTGCTTCCTGTGTTCATGTAAATATGTATTTAGTTTTCACTGTGATAGTCCAAAAGGTCACAGCAGAGTCCCACAACAACTACTAAGGAGACATTCAGTCCTGTTTAGCAAAGGCCATGAGGAATTAAAAGTCTAAACCACGTAGCAATACCCCTGAACTGATGATGTAGGACAGTAGATTAACAGAAGAAATAATAATTGCTCTCTGAGTGAAATACCTGATTAGATTCCTGAGCTATGGGATTTGTGTGTTCTGGTATTTTACTAAAGAAATAACACAAACTTCGCAGTGAAAGGACTGTAAATTACTGTAAGAAGAACACAGTTCACACACTATTCAGAGTGTGTGTGTGTGTGTGTGTGTGTGTGTGTGTGTGTGTGTGTGTGTGTGTCCTTGATACCTTATAAACATATTGAATGTTTTCCTTTCCTCATAAAACATTCTGCAGCCTTCATTAACATCCAGATTTCTTCTTCCATGTTGTCTCCATAGCATCACCTTTGAATCATCATAGTTTTTATCCGTGTGAACTCTTTAGTGAATTTAAATATATCAAAATAATTAGTTGTGTAAATTACCAAAACTTAATTTAGTTTCATTGTTGAATCAAACACGCAGCAGCCTCACGGCTCACCACAGACCAGGACTTTGGGATGTAATGAACTTAACTTGTGTCAAGTACGTATCAAAGTACTTCTCATTTATTTGAACCAGTGACGCGTCTCCAGACCTGCAGTCGATTTGTCGCCTAAACCGAACGAAACTGCGATCGTCATTCAGGAGCCGCTCCCGTGGTCATCAAGCAATGAGGGACGAGACGCAGTACTGCATCCTCAGTCGTGGTCTGTTTACGGGTGTTGCAAACCCTTGAACTTTGGGGCTTTTATTGTTTAGGGGAGCCTGAAAGAGAGGAGAGGAGGATTTGTTCCAGTGAAAAGTGAGACAAGAATAAAGTGGTTTCTGTTTTGTTTAACGTGACGGAGCAGCGTGGTGTTATTTTATTATCATCATACAAGTATTGGCACAAGAGAAACCCTCGGCTACACGTGTTGAACTGTCAATCATGAAATGACGACTAACAGTCACACAACTTAAATCTACCTGATATTTTGAGTGCTCACTGATAAGGAACGCTGGTTAATGTGAACAGGTTGTACAGTACGCTATGGCTGAATAAACTACACCCTGTGACTCACTCTCAACCAATCAGAATGCTTGATTTGATCTACCCGTATTATAATAGGTGTTAAAGGGTCGGAACAAACAACCTGTGTGTGGTGTGGGTTCAAGGCCTTGCTGAACAAAATATATATATATATATACAATACTCATAAAGGCACTGCTCAATGACACAGCTCGTGGTGTGAAAGTCTACAGGAGATGTGCACAGTATAATAAAAGGAGTAAGGCTGTAAGTTATATCCCTCAGTGATGACTTTCTGTCCTGATACTATTGTGTATCATTCAGCTGGGTATGAAACAGTGACGACTGCCTTCAGGCTGTCGGATGCTGCCGCACATGGAGTCGTTTCAAAAAGGTGATAATGAACGACGTGTCTGCCGCGGGATGGATGAGCGGCCAAACGCTGCCCTTTACTCTCATAATGAGTCACATCCCATGTCAATAAACCCTCAGAATGGCTCTCCATCCATCATCGGCCGGAGGTCACCGTGCGCACACAACAGAAGTGAAGGTCGGCTTTTGTCTCAGACCTTCATCAGACTCAAAATAGATGAGCTGGCGGAGCTGCCGTGACATTTGATGGGGTGAGGGAGCGGTGACCCGACCCAGCCAGACACACGGATAAAGATGTCGGAGCCTCAGACTCAACCGTTTGGATCCTGAAAGGAATGATTTATTCTTCATAAAGCCAACACGTTCTCTCTCCCCGCTCATCAAACACAGATGCTCGGTCAGTGCCCTTTGGCCTCGGGATCGACGCGCCAACTTCCCCTCTCGCGTTAGTTTTTATTGGCTGAAAGCGTGTCGATATACTCTTATCATTTCAAAATAAACTCCTCTTTACAGAAAATTAGGTTCAGGAAACAGAACCACTTTTATGAAAAGAGCGAGGTGGACAATAACTGACAAGCGGTTGTAACCTGTGGACCTGTGACAGACGACTGAGGTGGAAATGTTTTGTTTAGTTTGGCACTGCGTGGACGTACACTCGCACAATGATTCATAAAATATGCTCCAAAAAGTTGTTTTTCCTGGAAAAGCCAGGAACACTTGATTCCACTTGTTACATGCAAACAGTCTTCACAGGAAACATTTTGTTAGGTTTAGGCAACAACAATGCTTCGTTAGGTTAACCTAAAAAAAAAAAAACATGTGCGAAAATTCTCGCGCTCCCATTTTAAGACCCAGCATGCCCCATTCAGACAATCTTTTGGCAACAAATAAGTATTTTTTTTCCATTTTTGAACCGAACAACACAGTTTCTTGACTGAAACTCCTTCCTAACAGGACAAGACTTTGTGTTTATTGTGTTTTTTGTTGCAGGTTCTGATTCTTTGGGTTTTAATCTTTCCATAAAGGTGTCTTATTGACGCTTCAGGAGGCTTTTTTGGGGAATTTGGCTCATATCATGCTGGAGGATGTTCATAGTTATGATCAAAATATCTTTTAAAAGTGATTTTTTTGCAGATGTACATTTTTTCCCAAGACGTTGCTGAACAAATACATACAACAAACACAAGTATTGGAATAAATTTGGGGTTCCTACGCGACTCAAATAGGGAAAAGCACTCAAACAGGGAACAGGAGGGCTTGAGCCCAAATTGGTTCCACAGTTTTCAGCAAGTTAAGACACGTTTGGAGGGAGAACGGGTGCCACATGTAGACCTAAACACACATCCTCCATCCTCCAATCACAGCCGAGCCTTCATCATCGCCATCAGCGGGGATGACAACGCATGTACAGAGAGAACAGACCTGTGCTCACGGTAACAAGTCAGACTGGAAACAGGAACTCAGAGCTCTGTGCTGAGAGACTCTGTCTCCATAATCTCAGGCCGGCGTCTGTAAGGCCGGCCCCCAGAGGACGTCCCGCTGGGCTGCTGCACTGACTCAGTAATTCCTACACTTTCCAAATAGTGTGAACATTAGAGCGCTGCAGAGCTCCTATAACGAGTCTGGACCGTCTCCAGACAGCCATTCACCAGCGAGGGCGGGCCTCACCGCAGACAGTGGTCCTTACGTGCAGAGCAGTCAGGACCATCAGAGGAAACCTTTAGAGTAGAAGCACATATGTAATTGTAATTTTGCGGTATTTTGAGTGTGTAAATCATATTGAAATAGGACAGTTTCCAAAGTTAAACTAAAGATGCAGCACATCATTAATGTGTGTCCCTTTTTTACTGGTTTACCAAAAGCAATGCAGGTAAACCTTATTACTTGTAGTAACATGACTTATACATGGACAGCACCCTCCATATGTTGTTGTGGTGACATGGGCCTATCACACAAGGCATTCAATAGAAGAGACGTGTGCTGGTTGACTGTGAGCTAAACTATAGAACAAGTCTGTTTTTCTGGCTCTGGCTCCAGCGGCTCACTGCAGGTTTCACTTGATTGGAGGAGTTTGGGGACCGGACCCTTAAAGCAGAGCTTCTCTTCTGGGGAGGAACATTGTTAGGAATGATCATCACCACCCGATTCAAAGGATACTTCACCGTATGTTGTTCTTAAATACATGAACAGATATGCTTCTAGAGCGTTGTTTCATAGGGTTAGATACTGATGGTTATCACTTGAACTGAGACATAAACACATGTGTGTTCTCCTCTCAACAACCAGACTAACAGAATGTAAGTCAGCCTTTTCTTCTGAGATAAATACTCAAAGGTTTACTGAAGATGAATATGAAAAGACTCAGGAAGAAATTCTGCGATTGTATTTGGTCAAACCTGATCTCCTGTGATGATTGTGATGGTGATTCTGTCCTCTTTGTTTCGTCCCTCGGTCTCTCCCTTACTGTTTGTCCCGCAGTGTCTCCTCCTCTTCCTCCTCTTCCTCCTCCTCCTCCTCCTCCTCCTCCTCCTCCTCCTCCTCTTCCTCCTTGCTCGTCAGTTCCTCACCTCTTCCTCTTCTCTGCATCTTTCCAGCTGAGTGCTGCTGCATCTTCTTGAGCACCATAATCATCTGGCGGCCTCGGTCGGCTTTGTGACTCAGTGACTCGGTGTTCAGCGTGATGAAGAGGACCTGATGTGTTGGAGGTTGTGAGGTCATCACCGGCCACAGCACACATGACCGGATCCTATTTCTATTGTAATTACATTCCAAATCCATAATTATAATACAGTTAGGCTCTCAGGCCTTTTGTAATGTTTTCAAATACAAAATTCTCGAATTTCATTTCTCTGCTGAGTTGTGATTAAATACAATAAAGCCTGGATTTTAATATCTAATACGTGTTTTAACAAGATTTCTGCTCATGTTTAATGCACATTTCTGCACATTAGGAAATATATCCTACATCCTACATAACTGTGACGATAATAAATAGTCATTATATTTAGAAAAAAGAGTTACAATACTACGAGAATAAAGTTGTGAACAAATTGTAATATTTCATGAAGAATGAAGACGTTCATCAGGACACGAGTCCAGATGAAACACATGAGAGAGCCGCCGGAGACAAAGTCCCAGTTCAATGAGACGCTGCTCTGCTGGGAGAGGAAAGGAAACGCAGTTACATGAATGAGTCATGATGAAGAGGAGGCTGGAGGCCAGCAGGCACCTGGAGTCCAGCAGGCACCTGGAGTCCAGCAGAGACCTGGAGTCCAGCAGGCACCTGGAGTCCAGCAGAGACCTGGAGTCCAGCAGAGACCTGGAGGCCAGCAGAGACCTGGAGTCCAGCAGGCACCTGGAGTCCAGCAGGGACCTGGTTTAGTCCAGACAGCTGAGACCAGAGCTCGCTCAGGGCAGCCACGCCCGTGACGTCATGGCTCTGCTCATGTGGAAGCTCCCCTTCAGACCGTCGGACAGACTTCAGCTGGATCTTGTTCTCTTGCTGATTTGCAGGTAGAAGCTCACAGGAGCAGATGAAAGAAAGGCATCTGGCATCTCTGCTGTCTAACTTCATGGCTGGAGGGAGATTTGGAGCATTTTGGAGTGAATATTGAAGACCTTTCCTCTGAGCTGCATCAGGACACACCTGAGTGGTGTTCATGTGAGAGTCTGACAAACGGCACCCAACACCTGCAGGCTCTATTATTTTCTGGGTTTATTCTTTATTGAAACCACTTGAACATTTCGGTGTTATCGAAGATGCACTTGCTTATGTTAGCAGAAGATGTTTTTCATATAAATATGTCTTTCTCTTCGTTAATATTTCTGTATTATGTGGGTGGGACCTGGGGCATCAGTACCACCACTGCATTTATTAACAAGGAGTGAGTGTGTGTGTGTGTGTGTGTGTGTGTGTGTGTGTGTGTGTGTGTGTGTGTGTCCATTCTGAGAAGTCAAATCATCATTGTTTCTCCAATGTGGGGATTTGCATGAATATACATGAAAATAATAGTTTGCACCTCTCTCTAAAAAAAAGTTAGTAAAATAACAAAAATAGTAAAAGTGTCTGCACTCAAACAGCTACAACATCACACACTCAGCCCCTCAGCTGGAAGTGGTTGAGATCAGACATCAGCTGATCCGGAAGATCGATGCCAGAGGAGAGAACTGGCCTCACGCAGCCGGCGTGACCGAGGAAGCCCAGAGACCACTCTGCAGCGACACGGCGCTCGCCGGATCTGAGAGGAGGAAAGAAACAGTCCTCATGTTGTTCAGCGTGAATTAGGACTCGGTTAGGACGCTAAACAGCTGAGCCATCACCTTGGATTCAGAGACACGAAGGAGCCGAAGAGAGAGCAGACAGAAGCGCTACCTCGTGCTGCCGCCACCAGAGTCTGATCCCTTCAGGCAGGAAGAAGCTGGTCCCGAGGTTCAAGAGGGGCTTGAACCCGCGTGAGTAAAACCAGCGACATGGAAATACATAAAGAGCCAAATAACAAATTCAATAATGTTAGCTTGTGCTGAAAACACATGTGTGCTAGCTGCTAGCATACGTCCTCAGGCAGGCAGCCATACAGGGTTCATTTCATTGTAAACTGTATTCACTTCTTCAAATATAAATATATCTATAACTTTACATGATGACCGTTTCATGTCGTAAGCTAGACATTCAATTTTTTTTGGCAATCTTTCCAATTATATACTTCCACGTGTATTTAAGTGTTTGTACATATGCTTATATATAAATACACCAACATTTTTTGCGAAAGACAAGTTGAAGCAGGCATCATGCAGAGGACGTCTGAGGACAGCTACTCATCCTGACATTGGACTCCTCCACGTTTGTTGGTTGTAAATTTAACTTTTGACTGTTGTGTTTTTTTAGTACTCGGGTTAACCTTTAAAAGCACATCTTCTGAGGAGATGGGTAATCTGTTTAATCCCAAAGTGACCTTTTCATTACTTCCTACACACTGCGAGCAGCCGCCTTGATGCTCGGTGAGGGTGGCACTTTGAGACACTCAGCCTCAGCAGGTGGAACCTTTACGGCCCGACGGCCCTCCAGGTCTCCCTCCACCTCCAGGAGAGCAGCTCATGGACGCTGCTTCTCCAAGCAGGAAACCAGCAGAAACGGCTGCTGTGATTGGCTGATTGTTTTGTTTTTTTTGGTCACTCAAAGTGTTTTGTTTATTGCATTGTTTTTACACCACAGGACAGGTGTGCAACAGACAATTGTAGCAGCAGTCAGCAAATGAATTCTGACATATCGTGCCACAACATTTCTGATTCAAAAAGGAAAGCGTTGCTCGTTGCTCGTTGCTCGTTGCTCGTTGCTCAGGATGAATTCAGTGTTTTCCATCAACGATGTTGGAAGGCAATCAACCGTCTATATTTCTGCATGTCTTGTCTACCGAGAAAAGATCCTCTTCATGGTGACCAGAAGGTTTCACTTCACTTCATTATGAATGTATTTATATTTACTTGAGACCTAATGTGTGCCCATTTGGTATTCTATCAATTTATGTAGTCGTGCATGTCACTCCATTTCCACAACACGGTCCTGCAAATATCAAAAGAGCTTTTTATTTGTTAATGTTTGTGACAAATCCACAGACGGGCGATAGACACTGATGCTGCTGGTATGATGTCAATAAACCGTCAATAAGATGATTTGCTCTTGCTGTGAACCGTGCGACACCTCTTGAATCTTTGGAGCCACAAGCTGAGTCATGCTGAGTCATGCTCTGTTTGTACTGACGCTGGCACGGCACTGCAAGCCTCCACAGACATGAGGTGCCAGTTACCAGCGTGCACAAAGCCTTTCCGCTCAAAGCGCTGGTCCTGCAATATTCTCAAGTGAAAATATTAACATTGATTAGTATTTACTTAAGAGAGGCAGTGCAGGATGTAAATTCCTGCAATGTCTTACTTGTTATTGAAATGATATGTGTGTGTTTGGAAGTGGAGCTGTGTGAGCGAGTGCCGCTGCTCCAGACAGCCGTTCTGCTGTGGAACTGAACTGGAAGTTCAACTTACCTATAAAAGCTCAAAGACTCTGAGCTGCAACTGAATTTCAGAAACTATTCTAAATATAGCGTACAGTTAAACTGATGTTGATTAATTTCAGGTGTCTAAGCCGGTCCTCAGCAGCACACTGCTCTGCTCCCGTGCTGCTGCTCCTGTGGATCCTCTCACATAGAACAGGATTCAAGCTTCATCCCACACAAAGTGCTTCACACAGTGTGACACGACCAGAACTCGGTTGATACAAAAGAGTCCTGAAATGGCTGATGGGTAACGTCTGTAACTGATGACTAAACAATCAGCTTTTCTTTGAGATGTATCCAGTGACAACTCGTCATGTCCTCAGTGTCCCTCATCAGGCATGCTTCATGGCGTCGTCATGTCTGGGTGCTTTCATGTGCTCGACACCTTCGCCAAGTGGAGAATACAAGAACACGATGCTCTGTGAAATGTAGGACAGGCACCTCGAGGCCAAACTTAAGTCTGTCAGGGGATTAGTTCAAGTCTCCAACCCAGGATGAGAAGTCTGTATTAGGGGATGAGAGCGAGCCCCCCAACACCCCCCCCCCCCCCCCCGCCACCCTCCACACCCCCTCAGGTCCGAGGGCAGCGCAGGATCCGGGGCCTAATTAATCACCAGCCTGTCTGAATTCAAAGATTCCAGAGCCCTCGCGAGTACGCCTTTCTTTCGGTAAAAAAAAAACACAAAAAAAAAGCACAATTCTCAGCTGAAACGGAGAGACATCAGGACTGTAGCGATCGTAGCCCGTCCCAGAAGAGCCGTGGAAGTGGTGAACGCGGCAGAATCCGAGCACGCAATCAGCGCATCGGAGTCTCATAAGGAAACAATAAGACGCATCAGTTTGGGAGGGATGGGGGGGCTGCTGAAGGGAGGAGGGGGGGACACTTTACCTCTCAGTCAGAGACTCGCTATCCAGAGGAATGCACATACTTCTACCATTTGGAAGCTGTCACGTAGGACAGCTTGTGGAAGTGACGGAAGTGGGGGAATTGAAATGAGGCTGGGAGCCGAGGGAAGGCAGAAGAGAGCGTTCTCTGAAAATAAGAATAAAGGGAGAGCAGGAAAGATTGCTCACGCTGTGGACAGCCGGGGTTAATAGCAGCACGCTGGCGTTTAACCTCCGTGATTAAGGTTGCTCGGTGAGGAAAGGTCTGTTGCCTAGCTGGGAGGATACTGTTTACCCACAATCCACTATATCACTTTCCCGGGATTGGGTCTTAGCTTGTGTTTGCACTCAGATCACGGACAATGTGTGTGTGTGTGGGGGGGGGGGGTGGACTGTGCTACAGCAACAGCACAGGCTGCCACAAGCTAGCTCCGCTAATCGGACGGATAGGAGCGCTAATGCAAAAGGAGGGTTACAGATGGAGTTGCTAATGCTATCCAGCAGCTATCTCTTGGACCGGCCGGACATGTTGCAACACGCCAACACACAAAGGGGCTGATTAGTTTGTGGGCTCGCGCCGTTGTTTTAACAAGTGGAGGGAGAGCGTTACGTCTGCAGGCCCGGGACAGCTCATCCCATGCTGTGTGCTATCGGTTTTATAAAGTAGAGAGTGACCCACCTCCTATTCACAAGAAGAGGAAACTCACTCACCGCGTGAAGGCAGGGCTCGGCCTAGAATACGGCTGGATCGTAAAGGAAGAAAATGTGTATTAAATACAGTTGAAAAGGTCCATGACTTTACAAAGGAATGTACTCTACATGTGTTTTGGATTGTTTTTCTTGATCACAAAGCACAGAGGCCAGAAACCCGACCAATCAGGTCAGGCTGGGCTTTTCCCAAACGGGGGCTTAAAGAGACACGCCCCCAAATGGAGCTTTTCAGGTGAGTACAGGTATATTTTATGGAAGCCCATATGCGCCACGAAAAAGAAATCATAATTAGGACTTTTTTAGTTTTTTTTGTCATAATTATGTTAATTATGACTTTTTTTTGCAGTGGAAATGGGCTTCCATAATATATAAACAGACAGTATGAAAAAAATAAAGTGTGTTTTGAACAACAATGAATGTAAACATGTTTTTGTCGAAACCCAACAAATAGGTTGATATGTCTCCTTTCAAACACTTTGAAGGGGGCGGGTCAAACAAACAGACTCTCACTCAGGAGACCGCTGTTCATGTCCCGTGTGAAACCGAGTCAACTTGACAGTGTCGGAGGTTTTGATCTGACAAGAGACTGTCTTCATTTAACGAGTGGGAAGTGTACATTTCCTGTGAACATGGAGGTTTATTTTGAAGGACACTCTACATGTAACGAGAGTAAGTCACAGGTCTAAAACTGACACTAGAGGGGAACCTCGAGCCGCTGACCAGCCTGCATGTGAAGGGTTGGGCGTGAGAATGTGTTGTAGAAGCAGCATTTCTACTTTTTCATAGAAAAAGGTGAATAACTGCTGTTGCAATGAACACTATTGATTCTGACCAGGATGAATAATTGTATGATAATGTGACTGCGTATGTGATTTAGTATTTCAATTGTGTGAATGACCCTGATATGTCTGCATCGGTCCACTGTCTCCAGGTCAATGACCTCTGACCTCTGCCTAGCTTCATGCAGTTTTGGTCCAGGGAAAAAAAAGGCCTCCCAAAAATCGCTACTGTCGTGCAATAAGATTGATTTGTTAAATTAAATAAAATCCTCACGCTTCAAAAGGCCGTTTGATTGTCCAGAGTCGCTGCAGGGCAATGCTCATGTTCCACAGGCAGACACTCAGGGAGGATGAATGGCATTAGACAAACACACAAAAGGGACTAAAGGCCGCTTGATGGTTTCAAGACGAGGTAAACGTCCTGCCCAGTCGATAGCAGCCGCGTATTGAGCTGCTCGGTTCTCCCTGCTGGTCTCCTCCTTGTTTACTGCCTCGAATCTGCTGTGGGTGAGGAGAGAGCAGGAAGGTAAGGCTGCTGAAGCAGGACGCTTATCCCAAAGGAAGAAGTGATGGGACGCTTACATTTTGTTGTGGCATTTCACTGAGACTTGTGATCTTTGATGACACACAATGTTGATAATGAAAACCACGCCCACAGCCTGAAATGTCTTCCAGCAGCTGCTCCAACACACAACGCGTGCTGCGGTCATCATAACAGATCTGATCATTTGCTATGCTACGTCTGTCACGTATACACGTAGCATAGCAATTAATCAAATCTGTTATGATTGAATAAACACAGCTGTTTAAGTGCTTTAATATAATCACATTATTATTTCAGAACCTAATTATACAGGAGCATATCCAGTTGTAGGGAAAAAGAGGACTTTCGAGCTCCTGAAAGCGTCTTGAAGGAGCTTCCTGAGGAGAAGAGCTCATGAGGCTCTCTCCCTGGTCTCAGGCTCCACTGCAGCTCATGATTCACTGTCACTGTTAGAATCACATTTCAAACAAGAGAAAACTACAGAACAGTACAGAGAACACCGTGTTGCTGATAATACAGCAGAATACAAATTACAAGGGCAAATTAAGTGGTAGTCCCAGGTGGCGGTGTTCATCAGATCCCAGCATGCACTTGGACGGTGGGATCAGAATACATATCTTCCTGCAGCAGGAGAGCCAGCGGCTCTGCAGCTGAACCAGCCTCCTTCTCTGGCCAGCAGACCGGCCGTGCCTCCTGGCTCACTGCCGGCAGCCCGGGCCACTTTATACTCTTTCATGCTTGGTTTCAGATTTACATCATTACAGCCGTAAGGCTGTCCTCGGGCAGCAGCTGTGAAAAGATTTCAACCACAATACAAATCTACTTCAGTCACGGCCACAAAAAAACCCTCAAAACCCCTCATAGCAGCCGGTTATCCACAGTTGAACTCAATACGTGAGTGCCAAAGCTTGTTGGTACTTTTCACACATCAACTCCCAGAATGCTGCAGACATTCAGCCTGGGCCCCGCTGGTCCTGTCCTCCTGGTGACTGCAACGCTCTGTGGTTCTGCTCAGGGAACGAGAGCTGGACTCTGTTCTCATGTGTGAAGCAAGCAGAGGGCACATTACTAGAAGTTACAACACGACAATATATTCCATACGTTACAACCCAGAGCCACAACCAACATCTCAAATGACGTCTTTTGTGACATTTATTGGTACAAAAGCGATATCAAAATTTAAAGGCTTCCCTCTCGTGCCACTCTGGGATTAAAATGTCAACTTTTGCACACAAAATGTCTCAGTCAAATAATCTAATTGCAGTTCACTTTGCAGGATTTTCCCCATTTCCATGTTTAACCCCAGAACACTGCCGGTGGGTGATTTTCACCCGATTGATTGTGGTTACGTTGTTTTCATTGTGTTGCTTTTGTCTGAGTTGCGTGAGTCTTTGTGTAGCTTCAGGCTGCTCACATGTTATTGAAGGTGGGCGTGTCTTATTGGAGGTAGGCGTGTCTATTGAAGGTGGGCGTGTCTTATTGGAGGTAGGCGTGTCTATTGAAGGTGGGCGTGTCTTATTGGAGGTAGGCGTGTCTATTGAAGGTGGGCGTGTCTTATTGGAGGTAGGCGTGTTTATTGAAGGTGGGCGTGTCTTATTGGAGGTAGGCGTGCCTACTGAAGGTGGGCGTGTCTTATTGGAGGTAGGTGTGTCCATTGAAGGTGGGCGTGTCTTATTGGAGGTAGGTGTGTCCATTGAAGGTGGGCGTGTCTATTGAAGGTGGGCGTGTCTTATTGGGGGTAGGCGTGTCTATTGAAGGTGGGCGTGTCTTATTGGAGGTTGCCGTTGTTTCAACAGGCACGTGTTCAGGTGATTTTCACCCGCAATCGAGATAGAGGCTGAGATTGAAGGAGACTTTTCCTTCACAGGACAAGACTCACATGTCCCAGGAATGATGACCTGACCAAAGAAAAAGTTCATTGCTCCATTATTTTTGATTTTTAATCGTGTTTTATTGACGATTCTCAAATTTTTCACCCCATTTTGAGCCTTTTTTCAGGGTCCCCCCATGATACCTGTTTTTGTTTTTATGAGAAGTGCTATAGGATAAAATAAAATAAGAGAACTTCAAATTGCCTTGTAATGTTGTATTTGAATATATTTTGATGAAAAGTATATTTTATCAGGTACATTATATCGGGTGGAATATACCTCACGCTGGTGATGGTGCTATTTTTAACGTCAGTGTTCTCGGGTTGATGACCTTTCCTTTAGCACCAGACAGGTACAAACATTGCATTTCCTGCCCACAGTGAGCCCGGTCATCTGTGAGTTGCATGCTCTCTGGGGTTCGAGGAGCTCTGGGGACCAGAAGCCTCACACGGAGTAAATTATGTCCTGTTCAGACCAAACTCAGAGCTGCTCTGTTATCCTCCGTCTGCAGCATTGGCAGCGCTCAGCTTTAGGGACATCAGCCCGGCAACTAGACGTGACCCTTCTCTCAGCGGATATTATGATGACGTCACGCTTCTCTGTTGGAGCCCTGGAGATGTGATCATGGCCAAGACAACGCTGGCTGCCTGCTTGCTACAGCTGCAATAGTAAGACTGTTGGCCCAGTGCGAGATGGCTGTCGTTATAAGAAAGGGCGCTGGAAGTAGAGTCGGGGGAACTCAGCGTCATTGCCCCACATTTTATGCACTTGGCATTTTAAGTCACCGTTGATGTGATGTCATGCCAAGATGGTCTCTAGTCTTCTGTAAGAATGAATCTAAAAACCTAAAATAAAGCATCTGTTCTTGTTTTTGGTGTCAAACCTTTCTGCTACTCTCGTGCCCAAACTTTACAGCATTGCTTATATCTCAGTCATCTCAGAACTAACTGAAATAATGAACTTTTATCAAAGGTGTCTTTCTGCTCTGACTCTGAGAGACACATCAGCTGTGCGAGCTTCCGTAATGTCAAATTGTAATGAACTTAAAAGCCAAACTTTCAAAAGCCCAAGGCTCCCAGGTCCAATCTCTCTGTGGAGAACGAACAGTCAATCAATACATGAAGAATGCAATTTTCTTCCTGAATGCTTATTTTGTGCAGAACATCTTTTAAAAAACGGGTCAGCCTCGTGAAGTTTGGCTTTTCTTAAAGTTATTTTCTTTTGTGAATAATCTCCTGAAAATAAGAAGTAAGCTTGTGTTTTGTTGAAACCACACATTTAGTGTTGTTGTAATTGAGAAGACGTGTTGGACGCTAGAGCAGCCGTCCCCGACCTTTTTTTTTTTGCCACGACCCAGTTTCATGTCAGACAATATTTTCACGGACCGGCCGTGACTCAAGGACTGAGTGGAATGCAATTTTATACAGACAGTCACGGTCACCAGAGGATGAAGCCTCTAGCGCAGCGGTCCCCAATACCCAGTACCGGGCCGCGGGTCGGTTGGTACCGGGCCGCACAGAAAGAACAAATGAATTTTTAAAAAAGTTAAAAAAATATATATATATATTTTGAAGAAGAAAAAAAAAAGTCGGGAAAATGTTTTATTTTTTAAAAAGGACCGGATACATCCGTCTGTGCCTCTGAGCAAGCTAGCGAACCCACGAGTGATAGCATACACACAAGTTTGTTAACATTTGTCAACAAACCGGTGAGTCGAGTCCGTGCGAGAAGAAGATCAGCTGCTGGAGATCGAGAATGACGGTGGCCTTAAAAGTACATTTCATAAATATTTCTGCAATGACAGCGATCAAAACATCAACATCACATCAACTTTTTTACGTTCATGCCAGTAAAGCTCATTGAGTTGAAATTGGTGAGTTGTATTTCTATGTTCTTTATATTTGTTTTTTATGCCGGTCGTATCATTTTATGACATCATATTTATCACGTCATGTTTATCGCCCACACCGTGAAGGCCGGTCCGTGAAAATATTGTCTGACATGAAACTGGGTCGTGGCAAAAAAAAAGGTCGGGGACGGCTGCTCTAGCGTCCAACACGTCTTCTCAGTTACAACAACACTAAATGTGTGGTTTCAACAAAACACAAGCTTACTTCTTATTTTCAGGAGATTAATCACAAAAGAAAATAACTTTAAGAAAAGCCAAACTTCACGAGGCTGACCCGTTTTTTAAAAGATGTTCTGCACAAAATAAGCATTCAGGAAGAAAATTGCATTCTTCATGTATTGATTGACTGTTCGTTCTCCACAGAGAGATTGGACCTGGGAGCCTTGGGCTTTTGAAAGTTTGGCTTTTAAGTTCATTACAATTTGACATTACGGAAGCTCGCACAGCTGATGTGTCTCTCGGAGTCAGAGCAGAAAGACACCTTTGATAAAAGTTCATTATTTCAGTTAGTTCTGCGATGGACAAGTGAGGAACAACAAAATGGTGGCAGCTCCTGCTCACACACACACACACACACACACACATACAAACACGCACGCACACACATACACACACAGAGAGAGAAGAAAACATGTTGCATCATACCACTGGCATGTTATGAACAGGATAGATCTAATCTCAGGAGGAGATATAGAATTTTTCACACGCGTCTTTATAAAATTAGAATCCAGCCCGGCTTCAAAGCAAAGAACAAAGCCGAGGGAGTCAACAAAAAGAGATTGCCACACTGATCATGAACCCAGTAGTAAATGCATTTCCATGGGTAGTGGCTGTGTGATGATTTAATCCCCCTCCACGTCCGCGGTGATTTGCAGCCCTCTGTACTGTCAGTGTGTGTCGACCGCGTGTGTCAGAAAGTCCTGAGATTTAATAAACAACTCATTGGGTTTCATTCCCCAGTCTGGGGTCCTGCTGATGAGAACTCTCCAGGACTACATTAAACCTCCCCCATCAATTTCATCTCCCCGGTCTATTCACATGAGGCGAGTGATGAGAGATGATCACGGCGTCGGCTCTGCAGTCACGGACGGCTCCACGCGGCCGCCGGGGCTGAGGGATTACTGTGGCTGCATTACAAATGACTGAGTGGCCCCTGAGCCGGTGTGCATGAACACAATGCTGGAAGCAGCCACGCCGGGTAGAAACATACGGCCAGAGTAAACACATTGCGAGGGCTCGGTGGAAAAGCAGGGTCTGAACCCAGGGACTCGACTCAGACACCGGCCGGCGTGCGTACAAGCTGAGGAAAGATCTATTTCATTTATAAAACACAATGCACAAGCGGCACGGTTTCCTCAAATGGCTGTACAGCATACCACATCCTCTGTCCTTTTTTCTGAGAGGAAATAACTCCAGAGAAGAAAGAAAGGAACGCCAGAGGAGCCATCCCTCTCCCTGGAGGGACGGGCATACAATAAACGTTATGTGAACAGAAGGAATCAAATGAATATCACAGCATAGACAATCCATATGACAAACATTTCTAACGGCGTGGTTTCACTCTTTTGTGACATTTATCGGTACAAAAGCAATATCAAAATTGGAAAGATATGGGCTTCCCTCACGCGGCACTCTGGGATTAAAATGTCAACTTTTGCACACAAAATGTCTCAGTCAAAGAGGGGAATTGCAGTTCACTTTGCATAGGAGAGACAGACAGACAGACAGACAGACAGACAGTCAGACAGACAGACAGACAGACAGACAGACAGGAGGACAGTCAGACAGACAGACAGACAGGAGGACAGACAGACAGTCAGACAGACAGACAGACAGACAGTCAGAGAGTCAGTCAGAGAGTCAGAGAGTCAGTCAGAGAGTCAGAGAGTCAGACAGACAGACAGACAGACAGACAGTCAGACAGACAGACAGACAGTCAGACAGTCAGTCAGTCAGTCAGTCAGTCAGACAGACAGACAGTCAGACAGACAGACAGACAGACAGGAGGACAGACAGACAGACAGTCAGAGAGTCAGACAGACAGTCAGAGAGTCAGACAGACAGACAGACAGTCAGACAGACAGACAGACAGACAGACAGACAGTCAGACAGTCAGACAGTCAGTCAGTCAGACAGTCAGACAGACAGACAGTCAGACAGACAGTCAGACAGACAGACAGACAGACAGACAGACAGACAGACAGACAGTCAGACAGACAGACAGACAGACAGACAGACAGTCAGACAGACAGTCAGACAGTCAGACAGACAGACAGACAGTCAGACAGACAGACAGTCAGACAGACAGACAGACAGACAGACAGTCAGACAGACAGACAGACAGACAGACAGACAGTCAGACAGACAGTCAGACAGTCAGACAGACAGTCAGACAGACAGACAGACAGACAGACAGACAGACAGACAGACAGACAGACAGACAGCTGATGGTCAGAGAAGTCTGAGTCCTGCCGCCTGAATAATAGAGCCTCTGTGATAACACAGCTGTTTTTTGTGTGACACCAACAACAGGGTGTTGTTTGGTTATCAGAGTTTATATTTTTCTTGGCGCAGGACAAACAAGGACTATAAATACTTCCGGCTTGGAGGCTCGATGACTTCACGGTCTCCAGGCTCTGTTTGTCGGCCTGGCGTCTCACCTCTCTGTGTTGGTGGTTCTCCTCTCTGGCTCTGTCCTCACTGCAGCTTCCTCCTGATGCGTGCTCATGGTCTGGGACGCGCTCGCTACGTTTTGTAGGCGTAGACGGCCGAAAGCGTCTCAACAGAGCAAAACAGTAACACGAGACGTATGTTCTATCTGTTGCTGGGACAGCAGCTACATTATTGACATTCATTAAGTTATTAATAGCAGTACAATTATGATTAAATATTAAAGATAACTGGGCACCACTGTGAGATCAGAAGCCAATAACCAAACTTTGGTGTTCACTCAAAATGTCGGTAGTTAAATGAAATAGTAATTAAACCCTGGTTTAAATCATTGAGCCTCTCTTTAAACATTTATCGTGGAGCCTTTCAGTGAGTATGAGCCGTGGGCCCCTTACTCTTTTAAATATGTTGATTGATTTATCAATTTGATTACGCCCTCGTAAATAACATCAACTGTATGAAGGCACCTACACCACCACTCCACCAGCAGCAGGAGGGAGGAGCCTCCTGAGACCCCCCACGGTCTCAGGTGAGGATGTGCAAAGGTGCATATTCACAGTAATACACAAACCATGAAGTAGCAGTGAACTTCAGGGCCCCTGAGGGGCTGAACTACAGCGGAAGAGCCCACCATAAGAACCTGGAACAATAGAAATAGTCTTGCATGGTTCCTTCATCAGATACGTAGCCTTTTGTTTTTTATCCATGCCAAGCACATTTTATGACTCAGAGGTTCTCTCATTTTCTTCACTTTGTCAATATTTTATTCGCCCTTCTTTTGCCTTCCCTCCATTCATCTTCACCTCAGACGCTGCTCGGACCTGAGGGGCCTCGACAAAGGAAAGCAATCTGCAGCATGTGAAGGGAGGCAGGCCCACGTCCATGGAGACCAGCTGCAGGAGCAGAGGACAGAAAGATACCACCGATCCTGCTTCACGGGAAGAAAGAGAAGCACACGCATGGGCCAAGAGAGATAGGATTGTTTTTTACTTTTACATGAAGAAAAATCAGGGACTATAGAGGGAAAGATATGATTGTTTCATTATTGTACATGAATAGAGAGAAAAGAGAAGTAAATGTATGAGAAAAGATAGATATGATTTATTCTGTTTGAATATTTCACTGTACAAATATATATTTTTTACACAATATATATTACTGTATTTGACATATTAGCACATTTTGCACTCTCTGTTTACATTTTATTTAATTTCCGTTCACATTTATTTTCATCTCTGAATACACTGTATGTATATACATATTTCATTTTGCATATGTATATATATATTTCTTTATATATTTTTTTTTCTATTTTTATTTTGTATATGTCTGCCATCCCTGCTCTTCTTTTATTTTCTTTTATTACTTATCTTGTGTGTTTAGTTTATTCCGTTGATGTTGATGTCTGTAAATGTGGGACGCTACTTTGACAAAAGAAAATCCCCTTGCGGATTAATGAAGTACATATCTATCTATCGTTCTAATATTTGTGTAAAATGAAATGTAAGGGGTCTTCAAAGCAGCAACATGAAGAGTCCATTACACCAGTAGGTTTGTATAGACACAGATTTGAAAGCATCTTGTTCCTCTTTGTTCACTCAGAGCTCCTTTACACCTCAATAAAACAACAGATGGTGACACATTACTCCTGAGGACATCCATAAGGAAGTACAAGTGGGAACATCTTTTTTTATAGCTTTTACAATTCCTAAGCTTCATTTTATACTGCACATATTGACTCGGCGCCTACCTTGATAGTGGCTGGTATTGTTTTCACCTTGGGAGTCTAAATGGCAACTTTTGTTGCTGGAAAACGAAGCCAATGTGGAACTGCAGTTCCTCAAATGGCCACATGGGGCTGGCTCCAAAAGGAAGTCAATCCCCAGGGACGCCCATCTTTAAATGCCGATCTTCACCGCAGAAACAAACCTTCATGTTTGAAGGTAAGCCACTAACGTTGAGCTTCAAAGCTTCAGAAAGCTGTGGGCGGCCTCATGGAGACTACGCCCGCACATGACAACCTCCTGAGGCCGCTTTCAGTACTTTGCCAGGTGCTCATATGTCCGTCTGTCTTTGGACATGACCCCACGACAGCCTCCAAGTCCTCAAACACCGAGGTGAAGTAATCACTGACATTCAACGACAAAACCATTCTTTTTCTCAAACTTATCGAAGGGGTTTTGTCACATCAACCCAATTTCCTGCAAAGACGGAAGTTTATTTTGAAAAGCCATGAAACACGCGTGCGTCATGCGTGTAACAGGTAGACTCTGACACAGCGTGCTGTGGTTGCTGTGGTTGCTGTGGTTGCTGTAGTTGCTGTGGTTGCTGTGGTCTCAGTCCTCTCCCCCTGTTAGTTATTCACATTCTGTGTGTGGAGTGAAACCTCCACTGTACAGGAAGTATGATTGGACGCCTGGACCTTGTGTTTCTTTTCCTGAAAAGTCACATTTTTTTGGACACACAAGGTTTCCATCCGACAGCGCCGTTCATCACCAGTTCACCGTTCATCGGAATTCAAAACACACACACACACACACACACACACACACACACACACACACACACACACACTAACAGTGGATAGAAAACTGAGAGCTTACTGTTTTTGTTATTCATAAAACAACAAGACTTTTGTTTTACTTTCAACACATAAAAGCAACGGGCACGTTCACAGGTGAGTGTTTCACATTTTCTTGTGGACTATTTATTAGTTTTTTCACAACAAGAGTACATCTACCTGAGTCGAAATGAGCAGAGTCATCGCTCCCTCACCACACAGCAGAGCGGTGCTGGAACGTCGGTCCTCACCGGAGCAGAGAGACAAACACATCTCTGCTCCAGCGCTGGCGGCCGGACGTCCTGGCCGTCAGCTGATCATCTATCACAGCAGGTTCCTCTCTGACGTTGTCACCGTCTGTCCCGCCCACCGTCCTCCTGGTTACTGTTACCACCAATCAATCACAGCGGTACGTTCTGTGCACCTTCAGGACGTCTCCACAGACCGGAGATACATCCAGTGGACATGTACACACACACACACACACACACACACACACACACACACACACACACACACACGCTGTGTTCATGTATTCATGGATATGAGAGTCTATATATATATATATATATATATATATATTTGTGCTCTCAAAATGGAAAAACGTCTTGATATTTCATTAGAAAAACATGTGTAAAATATAAATTCTCTGCATTTCCTGGATATTCTTTTAGATTAGACTGGATTAGGCTTCAGGCTATGGTCCCATTGTGTTGTTTAGTTCATAAGTCCCATTTATACTCATCTGTATATATTTGCAAATAAATGTTCAGGTGGAAATAAAAGTTATAGTTATATAGTTATATAACTCAGTGTCAGCAGCACTTTAAGTGATTAAGACTATTGAGGGAAAAGCTTCAGAGTTTTTTCTTTCAAAAGAGACAAAAACCATGAATTTACTCCAAATGTCCATGTACAGCTTGCAATGTACTTTGTTTTTTTTAGGCGTTTTCTTTCTGCAAATGTTAATCGAGCATCAACAGGTTGGTAAAAATGTTTTTATAAATAAGGCACAAAATAAAATGTATACATAGTATAAAATATGATAATGGTATTGCTCATTGTATCTTTATACACTATGCATTGCTACAACATTGCTATTTGTCGGTAAGTTCACGTGTTGATAGTTTTTCGGGAGGACGCTCCTCAGGTTGCGATGGTTGAAATCGTTGAAAAAGGTTACCGTCTCTTTTTCGCTCTGTGGACATTTTGTCTCGTCAGCGCATCATCAAAGGCTTCAGGCACAAAGTCCTGTTCCATTGAACGCTCTGGCATTGACCTTTCATCAATCAGCTGGCAGTTCATTTAGTCCTCACTAATACAACGCGCAGTAATCGTTCCCCTGTACACGGAGGAAGCCTCCAGGTCCTCAGCAGGGAGGAAAGCTCAGAGCAACACCTGGAGGGTCTGAGCGAGTAATGATGATCCGGGTCTTCCTGAAACAATGACTCCTCTGTGCCTCCAGAGTTCCCTCAGTGACTTCACACCCTTTTTCCAAAAAGCTGAAGAACAGCTACCTTATTTTCTCGCTGCCGATCCTGCGCCACCTCCATCTCGCTGTTAATTACAATTTCATTTTTCATTTGCCTCCAGCGCTGGCCCCCGAGGGCCCGGTCCGCGCCCCTGTCCCCTCCTTTCCCCTCCACAGATGATGGAGGGGCGAAAAACAATCAGCGGGAGCTCAACCCGAGCTGTAAAATGAATGCTAATGACGGCAGTCTGTGTTACCCCTGGAAAAGTGAAATTATGATGTGGGCTTTGGAGTGGCTTTAAAGATAAGAATGCCACGGCCCCACTCAGAGGATGAGCACTCTTCTTCTTCTCACACCCAGAAATCCACTCCACCAAGAGGACAATGTTAATCCAGCTTCCAGTGTGCGGGATTGTTAGCGTCTCGAGCTGGTTCACCTTGCAGTCCCGTTCACGCTGCAGAGCTCCAACATCTGTCTGAGGCAGCGAGCTATCGAACATGCATTCACTGTACAGGCACAGCCAGGGAAGCAATTTGGGGTTAAGTGTCTTGCCCAAGGACACATGGACACGGGCCAGCGGAGCGAACCATCGATCCTCCGATTGAAGGACGACCCGCCTCTCCACTGAGCTACCGTCGCCCTCGTCCAGTAAACATGCACCCAAGTCACTGCCGAGCAATACGTCTCCGTCCACATGGTCTACTGCCTGTCGTGGTCTTGAACAGGACAGATTTGTTCTGGACTCTTGACTGCCTTTGGACTTTGTCTCAGCCCAGACTCCACTGGACCTGGTCTTCGACCTGGCCTTGGACCGGGTCTTGGACTTGATCTTGGACTCATCTTGGACTCATCTTGGTCTCAGATCAGTTGATCTTGACTCCACCGTGTTGAAGTAAGACTTCATCATGTTATTCCATCACTGGCTGCTGTATCAGGTCATGAGGGGAAGTTATTATTGCATCCTTCGCAATTCATTAAATCCTTTATATTATTGTTGTTTTAATCCTCATACATGAAACTCTCAATACATGCTGGCTTCATACTAAACATGTTCTCACTTTGGGCAGGGAGTGGCTGTGTACATCAGACCAAAACACACGTTGAAAAACAGGTTGGAGAACAAACAACGTACACGTCTATAGTTCTATTATAAGCCTATGGTTGTCAATATACACCTCAATATATGCATTTTCTGTTTTTACTTTATTTAATTCATGATTTATATCATTTACTTGTCTTCTTATGTTTGTTCCTAATGAGAATTTGCAGCATAACAGTCCATCTTATTGTATCATTGCCTCCTCCAATTACCTTTTCATCGATGCTTCATCGGACTTCCAGGGCTGTGCTCCTTTAATGAAGATCAATGGAATCCAAAGGGACCGTGTCCTCCTTAACAAACCCACAAAGTCTCCACCGTGAGCATCCTGCCTGCTCTCTGCGTGTCAGCCGGCAGGTAATAAAGCCCTGCGAGGGCGCCCAGTTATTTCCAGTGTCCCTCCTGCACCGGGACGTTGGCTGTTGAAGCTGCTGTGACGACAGCTCAGTCAGTCCTGAACGCCGGAGACACGAGGAGAGAGTTTGATGAATTGGTCTGGGTCATGGAGTCTCCAAGGCCTTGTTCCAGGGCTGCAGCAAGCTGCCAGGAAAGCACCTCTGGGGCTGCTGGAGTGTGTTGGTAATAGAAACAAAGTAGTGAAAGGCCGGGTCCCTGCCCGAAAACATCTGGCAACAGCTGGGCCGCTCTGCTTCCTTTAGATTAGACCAGGAACGACCTCGGAACGAAGGTTTAGAGACAAATGCTGTAATTGTTGAGCGGACGAACGTCTGACTCGACTCTTGTCACCTTTTGAATGTGTGGTGGTTTCACACTGTTTCACTGGAATTAAAACTATTAGCGAGCTCAGTTCATCTTGGTCCTGGTACCGTCAGCCCGATCTCACAGAAATACACATGTAGTGTTTTTTAATACATTGAATAAATGCAAACATAAGAGCTCACACAATCAGTAGCTGTGATCAATGAAAATTAAGACAAAGACTAGATTATTATAAAAGAACTTTTAACCACATCAAAGTTGTATAAATGCACACGTCTCACTGGATATGAACTTTGTTCGTGAACGGCTCTGACACGATTCAGCAAACCTGTCCAGCATGACTACAAATACTAAGATTAAAACGCAGTTTTCAATTCACAGCAGCATGTTACATGTTGCTCATGATGATGATGCTAATGCATGCATGCTAGCTGCTGAAGCGCAGTATGTTTCCAATGCCGTTTCAAGTCGACACGATGTCATGTGGTGCCGTCAAGGCAATTAGAGATGAGGTGCAGGCCCCAGCATGCACTGTGCTCCTTGTAGATGTAGTAAGTGTTAAATATGGTGTGATGGCTGTGGGGAGCACGACATCCTGTTCAAACCGAAAAGTCCAGTGATCCAGAAGTCAGTTTATAGACATGATGATTGCATTTTGATATGAAAATAAGAAATGAAATATTGTTTGCATTTATTGTTAAATATGCACACAATAGGACCGCGGATGTCGTCTATAAGGGTAGAAAAACAAAAAAAAACATGAAATCTTAATGTTAAAAGTGTATGTTAAGTGTTTAACTAGAAAATTTCGCAAGAAATTTTGAAAGTGTGGCTACTACTGCCGTAAGACCTCGCAATATATAGCTTTTGTTTCTGACGCCCGTCTCTCCTCCAAAGCACTTGAGTTGGTTTGTGTGTTAAACTGATTGGCTGATATGAAGCACCTGTGTGCTGCCGTCGTCATGGTGACCAAGTGAGCGCCAGCAGACTGATTAGAGGCAGACTGGACTGTGGACTTAAGGAAATAAACTACTGAACGTCCTGAACACACACAAACGTATATAAAATACCATATGACCTTATTAATGATCACAGTGTTGACAACTACACAATATAAAACACACGTAAATGTCTTTATGTGTGTCTGTGTGTGTGTGTGTGTGTATGTGTCTGTTTGTGTGTGTGTGTTTGTGTGTCTGTTTGTGTGTGTGTGTCTGTTTGTGTGTGTGTGTGTTTGTGTATGTGTTTGTTTGTTTGTGTGTGTGTCTGTGTGTGTGTGAGACAAACAGACAGAGAGACAGAAGTCATCTGTGTTGTGTGTGCGTGTGTAAGTGTCTGTGTGTCTGTTAAACTGCCCTAACGAGAACACCTGTGGGTCGTTAGCTCAAAGGTTGCCATGGTGATGACTTCAAAGGGACTTCCTTACGCTGAGCTTAATAGACCTAAATGCTGTGGAACTCCTTTCAAACTATTTTAAAAAAATGGTACTTTAAAAGCCACTATTGCTTCGATATCGCATATTGAGCGTTAGGAAGACCTGATGAACAGATACTGTGACTGGCGAGTCTGTACGATAAAACATGTGTCTGTACGGGCGATTTACAAATCAGGTACGAGCTTCAGGGGAGACGTGGCTTTGGAGGGAGATTTAACATGGCGGCGGATGGCAGAGCGAGGTGGACTCGCTCTCACATTCAGTCCGATTTCAAGACGTCTGAGTCCGTTGGATTCCTATCGACCGCAGTTTATGACAGAAGACAATATTTCCAACGTTTCTATCCAACAATGGTGTATGAAGAGTGAACATTGTGGGAGTAAAGACAAAATACGTTTTATTTTTTTAACAGTTTCTGTCGCTTCTTCTCACTCTGTTAATTGGTGCGCCACCCTCTATGAACATTTCGTGAAATTTTTTTTATGTTTTTTGCATTTTTCGGGAAAACGTACGGGCGAATCTCTTAGAAAAGTCATACCTCACGATTCCCGCGCAAACCGCACGTTTCGATGTAATTTTTGCGCATGTGCTGGCAACGCTCTGGGAGGAGTAGTGGTTTGACTATAAGAAGAATAATAATAATAACTAGAAAATTTCGCAAGAAATTTTGAAAGTGTGGCTACTACTGCCGTAAGACGTCGCAATATATAGCTTTTGTTTATGACGCCCGTCTCTCCTCCAAAGCACTTGAGTTGGTTTGTGTGTTAAACTGATTGGCTGATATGAAGCACCTGTGTGCTGCCGTCGTCATGGTGACCAAGTGAGCGCCAGCAGACTGATTAGAGGCAGACTGGACTGTGGACTTAAGGAAATAAACTACTGAACGTCCTGAACACACACAAACGTATATGAAATATCATATGACCTTATTAATGATCACAGTGTTGACAACTACACAATATAAAACACACGTGAACGTCTTTGTGTGTGTATGTATGTGTGTCTGTGTATGTGTGTCTGTGTGTGTGAGACAAACAGACAGAGAGACAGAAGTCATCTGTGTTGTGTGTGTGTGTGTATGTGTTTGTTTGTTTGTGTGTGTGTGTATGTGTTTGTTTGTTTGTGTGTGTGTATGTGTGTCTGTGTGTGTGTGAGACAAACAGACAGAGAGACAGAAGTCATCTGTGTTGTGTGTGCGTGTGTAAGTGTCTGTGTGTCTGTTAAACTGCCCTAACGAGAACACCTGTGGGTCGCTAGAGCAAAGGTTGCCATGGTGATGACTTCAAAGGGACTTCCTTACGCTGAGCTTAATAGACCTAAATACTGTGGAACTCCTTTCAAACTATTTAAAAAAAATGGTACTTTAAAAGCCACTATTGCTTCGATATCGCATATTGAGCGTTAGGAAGACCTGATGAACAGATACTGTGACTGGCGAGTCTGTACGATAAAACATGTGTCTGTACGGGCGATTTACAAATCAGGTACGAGCTTCAGGGGAGACGTGGCTTTGGAGGGAGATTTAACATGGCGGCGGATGGCAGAGCGAGGTGGACTTGCTCTCACATTCAGTCCGATTTCAAGACGTCTGAGTCCGTTGGATTCCTATCGACCGCAGTTTATGACAGAAGACAAGATTTCCAACGTTTCTATCCAACAATGGTGTATGAAGAGTGAACATTGTGCGAGTAAAGACAAAATACGTTTTATTTTTTTAACAGTTTCTGTCGCTTCTTCTCACTCTGTTAATTGGTGCGCCACCCTCTACGAACATTTCGTGAAATTTTTTTGACAGTTTTTGACGTTTTTTGCATTTTTCGGGAAAACGGCCGGGCGAATCTCTTAGAAAAGTCATACCTCACGATTCCCGCGCAAACCGCACGTTTCGATGTATTTTTTACGCATGTGCTGGCAACGCTCTGGGAGGAGTAGTGGTTTGACTATAAGAAGAATAATAACTAGAAAATTTCGCAAGAAATTTTGAAAGTGTGGCTACTACTGCCGTAAGACGTCGCAATATATAGCTTTTGTTTCTGACGCCCGTCTCTCCTCCAAAGCACTTGAGTTGGTTTGTGTGTTAAACTGATTGGCTGATATGAAGCACCTGTGTGCTGCCGTCGTCATGGTGACCAAGTGAGCGCCAGCAGACTGATTAGAGGCAGACTGGACTGTGGACTTAAGGAAATAAACTACTGAACGTCCTGAACACACACAAACGTATATGAAATATCATATGACCTTATTAATGATCACAGTGTTGACAACTACACAATATAAAACACACGTAAACGTCTTTGTGTGTGTCTGTGTGTGTGTGTGTATGTGTCTGTTTGTGTGTGTGTGTTTGTGTGTCTGTTTGTGTGTGTGTGTCTGTTTGTGTGTGTGTGTGTTTGTGTATGTGTTTGTTTGTTTGTGTGTGTGTCTGTGTGTGTGTCTGTGAGACAAACAGACAGAGAGACAGAAGTCATCTGTGTTGTGTGTGCGTGTGTAAGTGTCTGTGTGTCTGTTAAACTGCCCTAACGAGAACACCTGTGGGTCGTTAGATCAAAGGTTGCCATGGTGATGACTTCAAAGGGACTTCCTTACGCTGAGCTTAACAGACCTAAATACTGTGGAACTCCTTTCAAACTATTTTAAAAAATGGTACTTTAAAAGCCACTATTGCTTCGAACATAGTGAAATGTTGTTGAATAAAGCTTAAAAAAGCTGAATATATTTGAAAACAACAAAACAGCTGAATATATATGGAAATAGTGGAATATATATATGAACAGATAGAGAAAGGGAGGGAGGGAGACAGAGAGAGAAGTCCTGTGTGTGTGTGCGTGTGTAAGTGTCTGTGTGTCTGTTGAACTGCCCTCATGTCAGAGGTTGCCATGGTGATGAATTCAAATATCGGCAGTTACAATTACTAACTGCCGATGATTACATGGAGTCAATGCTGGGAAACACCTATCCAAAAATCACCCAAAAAACATACTTAAAAAGCCCCGATTGCTTAGATATCGCATATGAAGCGTTAGGAAGACTTGATGAACAGATACTGTGACTGGTGAGTCTGTACGATAAAACATGTGTCTGTACGGGCGATTTACAAATCAGGTACGAGCTTCAGGGGAGACGTGGCTTTGGAGGGAGATTTAACATGGCGGCGGATGGCAGAGCGAGGTGGACTCGCTCTCACATTCAGTCCGATTTCAAGACGTCTGAGTCCGTTGGATTCCTATCGACCACAGTTTATGACAGAAGACAAGATTTCCAACGTTTCTATCCAACAATGGTGTATGAAGAGTGAACATTGTGGGAGTAATGACAAAATACGTTTTATTTTTTTAACAGTTTCTGTCGCTTCTTCTCACTCTGTTAATTGGTGCGCCACCCTCTACGAACATTTCGTGAAATTTTTTTTATGTTTTTTGCATTTTTCGGGAAAACGTACGGGCGAATCTCTTAGAAAAGTCATACCTCACGATTCCCGCGCAAACCGCACGTTTCGACGTATTTTTTACGCATGTGCTGGCAACGCTCTGGGAGGAGTAGTGGTTTGACTATAAGAAGAATAATAATAATAATAACTAGAAAATTTCGCAAGAAATTTTGAAAGTGTGGCTACTACTGCCGTAAGACGTCGCAATATATAGCTTTTGTTTCTGACGCCCGTCTCTCCTCCAAAGCACTTGAGTTGGTTTGTGTGTTAAACTGATTGGCTGATATGAAGCACCTGTGTGCTGCCGTCGTCATGGTGACCAAGTTAGCGCCAGCAGACTGATTAGAGGCAGACTGGACTGTGGACTTAAGGAAATAAACTACTGAACGTCCTGAACACACACAAACGTATATGAAATATCATATGACCTTATTAATGATCACAGTGTTGACAACTACACAATATAAAACACACGTAAAGGTCTTTGTGTGTGTGTGTTTGTGTGTGTGTGTTTGTGTGTCTGTTTGTGTGTGTTTGTGTATGTGTTTGTTTGTTTGTGTGTGTGTATGTGTGTCTGTGCGTCTGTGTGTGTGAGACAAACAGACAGAGAGACAGAAGTCATCTGTGTTGTGTGTGCGTGTGTAAGTGTCTGCCTGTCTGTTAAACTGCCCTAACGAGAACACCTGTGGGTCGCTAGATCAAAGGTTGCCATGGTGATGACTTCAAAGGGACTTCCTTACGCTGAGCTTAATAGACCTAAATGCTGTGGAACTCCTTTCAAACTATTTTAAAAAAATGGTACTTTAAAAGCCACTATTGCTTCGATATCGCATATTGAGCGTTAGGAAGACCTGATGAACAGATACTGTGACTGGCGAGTCTGTACGATAAAACATGTGTCTGTACGGGCGATTTACAAATCAGGTACGAGCTTCAGGGGAGACGTGGTTTTGGAGGGAGATTTAACATGGCGGCGGATGGCAGAGCGAGGTGGACTTTCTCTCACATTCAGTCCGATTTCAAGACGTCTGAGTCTGTTGGATTCCTATCGACCGCAGTTTATGACAGAAGACAAGATTTCCAACGTTTCTATCCAACAATGGTGTATGAAGAGTGAACATTGTGGGAGTAAAGACAAAATACGTTTTATTTTTTTAACAGTTTCTGTCGCTTCTTCTCACTCTGTTAATTGGTGCTCCACCCTCTACGAACGTTTCGTGAAATTTTTTTTATGTTTTTTGCATTTTTCGGGAAAACGTACGGGCGAATCTCTTAGAAAAGTCATACCTCACGATTCCCGCGCAAACCGCACGTTTCGATGTAATTTTTGCGCATGTGCTGGCAACGCTCTGGGAGGAGTAGTGGTTTGACTATAAGAAGAATAATAATAATAATAATAATAATAAGCCCGCAGGAGAACATGAAGTGTGCTTCCAGCATGGGGTCTATGACCCCATGCGGCTGAAGCCACACTTAACTAGAAAATTTCGCAAGAAATTTTGAAAGTGTGGCTACTACTGCCGTAAGACGTCGCAATATATAGCTTTTGTTTCTGACGCCCGTCTCTCCTCCAAAGCACTTGAGTTGGTTTGTGTGTTAAACTGATTGGCTGATATGAAGCACCTGTGTGCTGCCGTCGTCATGGTGACCAAGTTAGCGCCAGCAGACTGATTAGAGGCAGACTGGACTGTGGACTTAAGGAAATAAACTACTGAACGTCCTGAACACACACAAACGTATATGAAATATCATATGACCTTATTAATGATCACACTGTTGACAACTACACAATATAAAACACACGTAAACGTCTTTGTGTGTGTGTGTTTGTGTGTGTGTGTTTGTGTGTCTGTGTGTGTTTGTGTATGTGTTTGTTTGTTTGTGTGTGTGTATGTGTGTCTGTGTGTCTGTGTGTGTGAGACAAACAGACAGAGAGACAGAAGTCATCTGTGTTGTGTGTGCGTGTGTAAGTGTCTGTGTGTCTGTTAAACTGCACTAACGAGAACACCTGTGGGTCGCTAGATCAAAGGTTGCCATGGTGATGACTTCAAAGGGACTTCCTTACGCTGAGCTTAATAGACCTAAATACTGTGGAACTCCTTTCAAACTATTTTTAAAAAATGGTACTTTAAAAGCCACTATTGCTTCGATATCGCATATTGAGCGTTAGGAAGACCTGATGAACAGATACTGTGACTGGTGAGTCTGTACGATAAAACATGTGTCTGTACGGGCGATTTACAAATCAGGTACGAGCTTCAGGGGAGACGTGGTTTTGGAGGGAGATTTAACATGGCGGCGGATGGCAGCGCGAGGTGGACTTGCTCTCACATTCAGTCCGATTTCAAGACGTCTGAGTCTGTTGGATTCCTATCGACCGCAGTTTATGACAGAAGACAATATTTCCAACGTTTCTATCCAACAATGGTGTATGAAGAGTGAACATTGTGGGAGTAAAGACAAAATAAGTTTTATTTTTTTAACAGTTTCTGTCGCTTCTTCTCACTCTGTTAATTGGCGCGCCACCCACTACGAACGTTTCGTGAAATTTTTTTTATGTTTTTTGCATTTTTCGGGAAAACGTACGGGCGAATCTCTTAGAAAAGTCATACCTCACGATTCCCGCGCAAACCGCACGTTTCGATGTAATTTTTGCGCATGTGCTGGCAACGCTCTGGGAGGAGTAGTGGTTTGACTATAAGAAGAATAATAATAATAACTAGAAAATTTCGCAAGAAATTTTGAAAGTGTGGCTACTACTGCCGTAAGACGTCGCAATATATAGCTTTTGTTTCTGACGCCCGTCTCTCCTCCAAAGCACTTGAGTTGGTTTGTTTGTTAAACTGATTGGCTGATATGAAGCACCTGTGTGCTGCCGTCGTCATGGTGACCAAGTGAGCGCCAGCAGACTGATTAGAGGCAGACTGGACTGTGGACTTAAGGAAATAAACTACTGAACGTCCTGAACACACGCAAACGTATATGAAATATCATATGACCTTATTAATGATCACAGTGTTGACAACTACACAATATAAAACACACGTAAACGTCTTTGTGTGTGTCTGTATGTGTGTCTGTGTATGTGTGTCTGTGTGTGTGAGACAAACAGACAGAGAGACAGAAGTCATCTGTGTTGTGTGTGTGTGTGTATGTGTTTGTTTGTTTGTGTGTGTGTATGTGTTTGTTTGTTTGTGTGTGTGTGTATGTGTGTATGTGTGTCTGTGTGTGTGTGAGACAAACAGACAGAGAGACAGAAGTCATCTGTGTTGTGTGTGTGTGTGTATGTGTTTGTTTGTTTGTGTGTGTGTATGTGTTTGTTTGTTTGTGTGTGTGTGTATGTGTGTATGTGTGTCTGTGTGTGTGTGAGACAAACAGACAGAGAGACAGAAGTCATCTGTGTTGTGTGTGCGTGTGTAAGTGTCTGTGTGTCTGTTAAACTGCCCTAACGAGAACACCTGTGGGTCGCTAGAGCAAAGGTTGCCATGGTGATGACTTCAAAGGGACTTCCTTACGCTGAGCTTAATAGACCTAAATACTGTGGAACTCCTTTCAAACTATTTTAAAAAAATGGTACTTTAAAAGCCACTATTGCTTCGATATCGCATATTGAGCGTTAGGAAGACCTGATGAACAGATACTGTGACTGGCGAGTCTGTACGATAAAACATGTGTCTGTACGGGCGATTTACAAATCAGGTACGAGCTTCAGGGGAGACGTGGCTTTGGAGGGAGATTTAACATGGCGGCGGATGGCAGAGCGAGGTGGACTTGCTCTCACATTCAGTCCGATTTCAAGACGTCTGAGTCTGTTGGATTCCTATCGACCGCAGTTTATGACAGAAGACAAGATTTCCAACGTTTCTATCCAACAATGGTGTATGAAGAGTGAACATTGTGCGAGTAAAGACAAAATACGTTTTATTTTTTTAGCAGTTTCTGTCGCTTCTTCTCACTCTGTTAATTGGTGCGCCACCCTCTACGAACATTTCATGAAATTTTTTTGACAGTTTTTGACGTTTTTTGCATTTTTCGGGAAAACGGCCGGGCGAATCTCTTAGAAAAGTCATACCTCACGATTCCCGCGCAAACCGCACGTTTCGATGTATTTTTTACGCATGTGCTGGCAACGCTCTGGGAGGAGTAGTGGTTTGACTATAAGAAGAATAATAATAATAAGCCCGCAGGAGAACATGAAGTGTGCTTGCAGCATGGGGTCTATGACCCCATGCGGCTGAAGCCACACTTAATAACTAGAAAATTTCGCAAGAAATTTTGAAAGTGTGGCTACTACTGCCGTAAGACGTCGCAATATATAGCTTTTGTTTCTGACGCCCGTCTCTCCTCCAAAGCACTTGAGTTGGTTTGTGTGTTAAACTGATTGGCTGATATGAAGCACCTGTGTGCTGCCGTCGTCATGGTGACCAAGTGAGCGCCAGCAGACTGATTAGAGGCAGACTGGACTGTGGACTTAAGGAAATAAACTACTGAACGTCCTGAACACACACAAACGTATATGAAATATCATATGACCTTATTAATGATCACAGTGTTGACAACTACACAATATAAAACACACGTAAACGTCTTTGTGTGTGTATGTATGTGTGTCTGTGTATGTGTGTCTGTGTGTGTGAGACAAACAGACGGAGAGACAGAAGTCATCTGTGTTGTGTGTGTGTGTGTGTGTGTATGTGTTTGTTTGTTTGTGTGTGTGTATGTGTTTGTTTGTGTGTGTGTATGTGTGTCTGTGTGTGTGAGACAAACAGACAGAGAGACAGAAGTCATCTGTGTTGTGTGTGCGTGTGTAAGTGTCTGCGTGTCTGTTAAACTGCCCTAACGAGAACACCTGTGGGTCGCTAGAGCAAAGGTTGCCATGGTGATGACTTCAAAGGGACTTCCTTACGCTGAGCTTAATAGACCTAAATACTGTGGAACTCCTTTCAAACTATTTTAAAAAAATGGTACTTTAAAAGCCACTATTGCTTCGATATCGCATATTGAGCGTTAGGAAGACCTGATGAACAGATACTGTGACTGGCGAGTCTGTACGATAAAACATGTGTCTGTACGGGCGATTTACAAATCAGGTACGAGCTTCAGGGGAGACGTGGCTTTGGAGGGAGATTTAACATGGCGGCGGATGGCAGAGCGAGGTGGACTCGCTCTCACATTCAGTCCGATTTCAAGACGTCTGAGTCTGTTGGATTCCTATCGACCGCAGTTTATGACAGAAGACAAGATTTCCAACGTTTCTATCCAACAATGGTGTATGAAGAGTGAACATTGTGCGAGTAAAGACAAAATACGTTTTATTTTTTTAACAGTTTCTGTCGCTTCTTCTCACTCTGTTAATTGGTGCGCCACCCTCTACGAACATTTCGTGAAATTTTTTTGACAGTTTTTGACGTTTTTTGCATTTTTCGGGAAAACGGCCGGGCGAATCTCTTAGAAAAGTCATACCTCACGATTCCCGCGCAAACCGCACGTTTCGATGTATTTTTTACGCATGTGCTGGCAACGCTCTGGGAGGAGTAGTGGTTTGACTATAAGAAGAATAATAATAATAAGCCCGCAGGAGAACATGAAGTGTGCTTGCAGCATGGGGTCTATGACCCCATGCGGCTGAAGCCACACTTAATAATAAGCCCGCAGGAGAACATGAAGTGTGCTTCCAGCATGGGGTCTCTGACCCCATGCGGCTGAAGCCACACTTAATAAGCCCGCAGGAGAACATGAAGTGTGCTTCCAGCATGGGGTCTCTGACCCCATGCGGCTGAAGCCACACTTAATAAGCCCGCAGGAGAACATGAAGTGTGCTTCCAGCATGGGGTCTCTGACCCCATGCGGCTGAAGCCACACTTAATGACGTCTCCTTGAATGTGCAGTAAGACGATCGTGTCGCTGTCACAGTGAACTCCCTGAACTGCTGGCAGGTCAGGTGTGAATCTTTTGGGGTGTAATATATGTGATTTCAACTCTGACTCCTCTTAAAGAGTTCTGAGCTCTTCAGTCTGAACTGAAAGACTCAAAAGCTGCAAAGACATGGATGGACGGGTTGGTGCGGATCCTAAATGGATGACAGGGCCTCACACCGGCCGGCACTGGCATACTGACTCCATCCCCCACAGAGCCGCTGTGAAAGGGAACTCCACGGCTGATCTTTCAACGCAAAATGAAATGTGCACTAATTGATTTGTTATCGCTGAGTGGTCCTGCACGACGAGATGTTATCACCAAGCGCATTCATCAGCTCATAAAGAGCATCAAAGAACCTCTTCGCTGGTCCCAGAGATAATCCATTCTCACTGATGAGCCGGGGCAGTTAGCTGCACAACGCCGAGCGCACAGAGAGATGAATCTATGTCACAGGTTTGATCAATGAACACAAAGCGTGAGCGGCGGCTCCCTCTTCCCTGCACATGCTCACAGCCAGCGACAGCATCAATTTGCCCTCTTGCCCCACATCACGCTCTCATTCACGGAAATCAATCACAGAAGTAAGGTCACAATTCTGTGTGTGTGTGTGTGTGTGTGTGTGTGTGCTGCGCTACAGTTGTTAGAAGTCCATGTTTTGAATACATCCATAACACAACATAATTCAAATTGTAAAACAGTCCCCACTGGCCAAGCGAGCGGTGCGTTGGACCACAATCATTCTATGAGGAAGTGTTTAAAGGGGATCAATGAGAGTATTTGGATGTTGGCCCTCAGAGAGGATGCAGTCCTTCATCCCTCGCTCGGTCTGTCATCGGCTCTGGAGGAAAACAAACCCACCTCCATTGCTTCTTGAATTGTGTACAGATGTACAGTTTGTGTTTGCATGTACTTGCTAGTTGTTTGTGAGTTCCAAAGTGAATGTTGAGATGTAGAATGACATTCACCACATGAAGATGCTGTGGGATCGGTTGTTGACGAGGCAAATGTGTCAGAGTTTGGCGGTTTCATTGAAGGATCTAGAAGGTATAACAGCATCCTTATGAGGACGGCTGTGTGGTGGTCACTAGAACCTTTGCAGCATCGTTGGAAGTTGAACTAGTTGGAAAAAATGTGTTCAGATGAACCTGAAAAGTGAGCTCAAGTAGTACTGAGGGACTACAGAGGAATGGGGGACGTGGTACATCAACCCCACTAGTGTTCTATGGTAATGAGTACGAATGCCTTCTGGTTTCACAAGTTAAAACAAAACCTTTCTGTTACAAATGAAAGCTTCGGCTCAGAATGTTCCATCTCGTCAAAATGTGTTTCCTCTTAGTTTTCTGGGTTGCACCAGATTCCTCCAAAGCCCAAAAGTAGCCACAACCATGACACTGGGCAGTTTGGCTACTTGCTCATCTTGGGCTACGTCATTAGCTCCAATAAACCGTTCCATTTTTTCTTCGTACCGTTGTTCCTTCTCTGGCTTTAAATCGTCAGTTCTTCCAAACAAGGCCATCATACTAACTAGAACCGACGTCTCTCCTCCACTACCAGGAAACAGATCATCCTCGTCTCTGTCGGGTATTGACGAGGCGGACTCGGAGGTTGTGTTAGTTCACTTTATTCACCCATAATACCTTCAGAGAATTACTGCGCATGCACGCAAAACCTAGAAGAGGGCTGTGTTCACCAAGGTCCTCAAAGCAAGAGTCATTACAGCCATATGAAAGCAGCATTGTAATACTAAAACTAAATTATACTTGTGAACACCAGAAGGTAGCTGCATCCACCACTTAAATGTGTTAAATGTGTTCCTCCATCGAGCTCCAGCGCTCCAGTGAAGGGAGAGGAAATACAGATGTATCGGACAAAGCAAGAATCTTTAATTAGTTTTCCATTTTAACTAAGAGGAGGAGCCTTACTTTGCAAAAGTATTTTGTACCGTTTGAAAAAGTTCTTAGTTTTTTGTTGTACAGTTGTCTTTTTCATTAAAAATAAACAAAATCTCCTTTGTTCAAATAAATAAATTAGTACACCTATCTATGACCTTCAAGGATGCTTCTGCACCACTGTTTCACATAAAGTTAAAGCATCAGTTACAACTTCTCCAACTGAAAGAAATACCTGAATTAAATCCATTGTGCTTGTGTTTGTTCAGTGTTTTTCCAGAGCAGTGGGCCATCAGAACAATGGGTCTTTGTTTTCAGAATAACAGGTTTTTTCTCAAACGCACCTTCCCCAGACTATTAAGGTTATAGTCATAATGTAAAAGGCTTCATCAGCATAAAGCCTTTTATGCCAAATTCTGACCAAACCACACTTGTCATCGCCAAAGTAATTCATTCCAAACCAATTTCTTATTTGCGACATTTCAATAGATCATTTAAAAAGTGTGTGACAATTGAATGGAAACACAAATAGTGATACATTGCTTCCCAATACCAATGCATTTAAAGGAAGAGAATGGATGATTTATTCCCCTGCAATGACTTCTACATGATGTATTTCCTTTTTCTTAATTGCAATTAATCTGTCTATCAAGATTGTATTTTGCCTTCCAAAACTTTTGGGGTCTACATTTAGCAATAAAGAAGATTGGTTCAGGTTTTCTTTCTAACTCGTCCTCCCTTTGATTAGTGTTGCTTCCTGAGGGCAGAGCAGAGGCAGCGTCTGCTCTGAGGAGAGAGTTTCTCTCTGGGGCTTTGACAAAAAGGGTCATCATATCAATCGCCTTTTTTTTAAAGTTATCCCAAGATCCAAAAAGTGAATCCTTCCTGAACTGTAATGCATTGTGAACGATTCATTGTCAATATATCCATTAAGGGGCTGATCAAGTTCCCTCAGTTGCAGTTCAGTACCCTTAAAGAACATTTGTCATCCAAAAGAGGTCCCCACATGAGAACATCGGGGAACAAGAGCTCCTCTCCGAGTTCATAAGCAGTGATTCCTCCCAAAGGTCAGAGAGGCAGAGTGATGAGCTCCATGGCTCTCCATGCTTGTGCCATACAGCTGAAGTTATAGGTCATCATCAAGAGGAAGTACCTGTAAGAGATAACTCAATTATTCCCTCTGTCTCTGACACAGTGCTTTAAGATTGCCGTTGGTATGTTAGTAATCTAAAGTTAGCAGCATGACATTCTCAGCAAGGGGAAGACATTTTATCATGTCAGGAGAATCTTTCATGAACGAAGGTCATTTCTCTGCTCGATAGTCTTGTAAAGAAGTCGACACATTTTGACGTATAGGTGCCGTTAAATAGTCCACGCCTGCTGTAATTGGGCTTCCTGGGAGATTTGCAGGGCTTTTATAGATCTTCTCCAGGAATCTTATTGGAGAACTTTTCATCTGATAGTTCCCTGATGCATTCCTTTCCATAGTCCGATATGTTCTGCACTACGATTGCACCATTTATTGCTGTAGCTTCATTATTCTGCAGTTCCTGTTGTGCCTTTCTTTGATCTTTTGGCAGTTTATTGTACATGTTTACATGCTGGTTGTTATGAATCAACTCTTCTACTTCATACTTAACAAGCAGCAAAAAGTTGTTCATAGATCCATTTTGATTTATTGATAGGATGAAATAACTCTTCTGTGGAAACAATGATATCTGTGTTTGTGGAGCCTCATCCATTGAGCTGTTTTCATCTTTCTTTACACTCCCTGATCATACTGTTCTCCTTATCTGATAGTCCATCTCCATATAGTGACTCTATATACGAGTCAGCACCGCTCCTCGTTGGCCTGAGTTGTCCGGTAGTCGTTGTCATCTGGAGCTCCTGGTCTTGTGGAAACGGTCCACTTTGTAGAGGAAGCGTCAGACAGATCTGTGTTTGCGTCCCATTTATTCAGTCCAACTCTTTGATCTCTCTGATGTCTTCTGGGTGTGTCCTCCTGGTTTTAGTTAAACGTCTTTCAACTCTTTTCACCAGTAAGAATCAGCGCTGCTTTCAGTTTGTGTCTTTATGTAAGTCACAACTGTCTTGTTCAATAAGGAGCAGAATTAGATCAGTAGAACATTTAGTCAACAAAACATCTATCATGAAAACTTTAACACAATAAATAAATACATTTTTTGTATTGCCCAGAATTTATTGTGAGGAAGTCTCACTAGACTTTAGTGTTTACAAACTACATGACTTAAGACTGAGCTGTGACGGACGCGTCAGAGTTCTTACAACATGTTGGGCCGAGCCTACAGGACACTTCATGTTCTCACTGTCAGCACGCTTCAAGGTTTGTCAGAATTGTAATAACATGGAGGAACATTTCAAAGATTGCAGGTCCACGTTACACATTTTGTACTGCAGATTATGATGTAAAAAGTATGACAGCCATGTTAGAGGGCTATTAAAAACATCAATCGAAAGAGATCCCTTCAAGTAGTTTTAAAAAGTCTATTCAGCAGATCATATAGCTAATATTCCACATTTGATCTTTCCCATCCAGTTAGGTTGCAGTCCTAGTAGCTTGTTAGGGGGATGTCCACTACACGGTCATCAGGATCCTCAATTAGGTCGTCTCAAATGAGTTTTCCCTGGAACATGAGTTGGATCATTATGGAGCCTCATTACGCCCCTCTGTGAGCGCGGCCCTCTTTAATTGCCCTCCTGAGCTCCTGTCCTGGTGTAGGAGGTCTCACTCCAGTCCTTGTTGTCAAACATGATCAATAGTTGGTGGTCAACACTCAACAAGCCAATTACTCAGTACAGTTTGGTGACGTGAGATGAAACATCAATGTTCACAGATGTTTCTGGCCTCTGAATTAAGATGCATTATCTTCATTAGCAGCATTTGGGCCACCTTTTAGTCAAATGTGTGTTCACAGTTCATAACCCAGACAACAGCTGAGTAGTTACATACCTCAGTTTTACTCAGTTAGAATAAGTCCTAACTTCCTGTAAAGATGGATCTTCATTTCCAAAAGACACATGTAACGAGTAAATATAGTACATATCTTTGAAAGGATATTTGAAGCAGTATTTTAGCGATGCACTGCACGCTGTCTCTGCTTGTGTCTCTGTAACATGATTAACTGTATTCACATTTAAATAGATCACAAGTTTAGGTATGCCATTCACACTTCAGAAGGATTTCTACAGCTGGGAGGCAGAACTGTGTGTGACATTGTTCCTCTTCTCTTTACATACTAAATATTGCCCGGTGAAAGACGGATGTGTGTGTGTGTGTGTGTGCCAGTACAGACAGCCAATACAATACAATTAATTATAACTGGCTTTATTTTAAAATTGTACTGCTGCTAGTGATTTTACAAAATGTATCGGTAATGTGATTAGGCTTTTTCATAATTTTACAAAATGTAGTAATTGTTTCTGGCTGTGTGTAGTCTCCGCCCTCTTCAGGTTTGAAACGTGCACATCTCTCCGTGCACGAGAGGGACTGTTGGTGCGGAGCGCCCTTGCTTCTCCTAACAGAGGACACTCGTAATTGATCCAATGCAGGTCCAGACCCCCAATCCTTTTGCATACTGTATAAGAGCAGATGCAGCGGCTGCACGGATAAACTGTCTCAAATCCCGATAAAGCTGTGAGCACGTGCACCAAACTGGCCGCCGCAGGAACGAATATTGACCCGTTCCCCATAAACCACATGGAAAACTCTACTTCTACCCATTGGCTCCTTGGCCGCGATCAACGAGCAGCTTCACTGAACGTCTCCGTCATCGGTCCGAACCCGGCTGATTGTCTCTAAAGTAAAGCCGGAGGCCAACAGGATTCACTTCATCAGTTTCCACGCGTCTCCTGCGCTCGCATGGAAATTATGAACGTTCACTGTATATGAAGTCAATTATAAAGTCCATCCATCAAGCCGCCACAGAGCGCTTGGTGCACGTCGGTGGCTCTGAGGGAAGTGCTGCGGTCCAGAAGGAGAAGAGGAGGAAGAGGAGGAAGAGGAGGAAGAGGAGGAAGAGGAGGAAGAGGAGGCTGTGGTGCTATGTGTCTGTAACGCTGTGTGTCTGTGTGTCTGTGACACTGTGTGTCTGTGTATCTGTGATGCTGTGTGTCTGTGACGCTGTGTGTCTGTGTGTCTGTGACGCTGTGTGTCTGTGACGCTGTGTGTCTGTGTGTCTGTGACGCTGTGTGTCTGTGACGCTGTGTGTCTGTGTGTCTGTGACGCTGTGTGTCTGTGTGTCTGTCACGCTGTGTGTCTGTGACACTGTGTGTCTGTGTGTCTGTGACGCTGTGTGTCTGTCACGCTGTGTGTCTGTGACACTGTGTGTCTGTGACGCTGTGGATCTGTGTGTCTGTGACGCTGTGTGTCTGTCACGCTGTGTGTCTGTGACGCTGTGTGTCTGTGACGCTGTGGATCTGTGATGCTGTGTGTCTGTGACGCTGTGTGTCTGTGACACTGTGTGTCTGTGACGCTGTGTGTGTGTGTGTCTGTGACGCTGTGTGTCTGTGACGCTGTGTGTCTGTGACTCTGTGTGTCTGTGTGTCTGTGTGTGTGTGTCTGTGACGCTGTGTGTGTGTGTCTGTGACGCTGTGTGTCTGTGACGCTGTGTGTCTGTGACGCTTTGTGTCTGTGTCTGTGACGCTGTGTGTCTGTGTGTGTGTGTGTGTCTGTGACGCTGTGTGTCTGTGTGTGTGTGTGTGTGTGTGTCTGTGTGTCTGTGTGTCTGTGTGTGTGTGTGTGTCTGTGACGCTGTGTGTCTGTGACGCTGTGTGTCTGTGTGTGTGTGTGTCTGTGACGCTGTGTGTCTGTGTGTGTGTGTGTGTGTGTCTGTGACGCTGTGTGTCTGTGACGCTGTGTGTCTGTGTGTGTGTGTGTCTGTGACGCTGTGTGTCTGTGTGTGTGTGTGTGTGTCTGTGACGCTGTGTGTCTGTGTGTGTATGTGTGTGTGTCTGTGTGTGTGTGTGTCTGTGACGCTGTGATGCTGTGTGTCTGTGACGCTGTGTGTCTGTGACGCTGTGTGTCTGTGACGCTGTGTGTCTGTGTGTGTGTGTGTGTCTGTGATGCTGTGTGTCTGTGTGTGTGTGTGTGTCTGTGACGCTGTGTGTCTGTGTGTGTGTGTGTCTGTGATGCTGTGTGTCTGTGTGTGTGTGTGTCTGTGATGCTGTGTGTCTGTGTGTGTGTGTGTGTGTCTGTGATGCTGTGTGTCTGTGTGTGTGTGTGTCTGTGATGCTGTGTGTCTGTGTGTGTGTGTGTCTGTGATGCTGTGTGTCTGTGTGTGTGTGTGTCTGTGATGCTGTGTGTCTGTGACGCTGTGTGTCTGTGTGTGTGTGTGTCTGTGATGCTGTGTGTCTGTGTGTGTGTGTGTCTGTGATGCTGTGTGTCTGTGTGTGTGTGTGTGTCTGTGTGTGTGTGTGTGTCTGTGACGCTGTGTGTCTGTGGTGCTGTGTGTCTGTGTGTGTGTGTGTGTCTGTGGTGCTGTGTGTCTGTGCGTCGCTCCCATCACTGACCTCTGCGTCACCACTAGGAGCTAAATGAAGATGCGTTATGTTGGCTGGAGCTGTTGAACGATGACGACACTCAGAGATGAACATTGACAAATGTTGTTATTAACTCATAATATTATTCATTAACTCGCAGAACATTTATTAGAACGTGGACCTTCCTAATCATTCCATTAAAAGCGAGACGCTGCAGGTGAACTGGGTACAAACTGCACCTAGCAGATATTACACAGCTTCCACTCGATTTCTTACATTAAGAAAATTACTTTTTGAATTTCAGGTTTTCCTCACTTGTATGTTTAAATCTGAAAATGAGGCATTACAATATTAAATCAGTGATGATTTGCATTAATGTCCATACCAGCGATGTGAACATTAAAGCCAGGTTCAAAATGTTAGCATGTGTGTAGCATGATGCTACTGCCTGAATTATCTTTTATTATTATTATTGTTTTTTAAATTAGTCTGTGAAGTCTGCACAGGGAGGCGGTTTCAGAGAAAGTTTACCCAAATAGACGCTGCATGTTTTCCCCGGGAAGTTTTTGTGATGCTAAAACATAACTAAGTACCTAATAACTTATTTTCCATTTTAAGCCAAACTACAATATTTATTTTACTAAATGTACCTTTGTTGAATGTCTCTAAGCAAGGAGTTTTGTTTTAGTTTTATTTTAATATAGTTGCTGGATATCAAATCCAGAAAATGCATTAAATTTATATTTTACACATGTTTTTCTTATGAAATATCTGGACATTTTTCCATTTTTGAGAATACAAATATTCATATATATATATATATATGCTAAATGCTAAATGCATATATAGCATATATATGCTAAATGCTGCTAAATGCTCCACCGTGTTCAGCAGCTTCTGACGGCGTCTGTATGAAATACAAACTTCCATCTTCAGAAACACAAAGCTCTCCATGCAGCAGACTGTGACACTTGTTTCTGGAGTGCAGGGTGTGATCAGTGTGTGCAGGCTGCAACTTTGTGAAAGTGACTCCTTCGCCTGCTGGCCTCTAACTGTTATTGATGGCCCTGTTGTAATTCCACCTAAGACAGCACAGTTGTCAGTGCCCTTGCCTCCAGTAATCACAGTAACTTTTAGTGATTGCGAACTCGTCTGACAGCGGGCAGGAAGGACCAGGCATCTACTTTACATATAAATACACACTCGCCCCGTGCATTCATAAAGACGTAATTAAACTGCAGCGACGTGGAGACACTTTGGTCTAACAGGCCGACCTTTCAGCAGTTGAAAAGATATTTGGACTTTTCAGCTTTCCATTAGTAGTTTATCACTGGGTGGGACACACAGTGAAATGACACAGCATGTAATGTGACATGCTGACAGTACACCACACTGCTGGTCCAGTGGTGCAGTATCACATCAACGGAGCGACATGCCAGCTGAAGATTTAGTCTCAATGACAAAAATAATTTCACCACAAGGTCCACATTCCTGATATCAACACATAACCCGAGCTGTCAGAGCATTTTGAAGGGACAGCTTGAGCCTCTGTCATGAGATGTCCTCCAGCCGGGTCAGTATCTCTGAGGATAAGCCAGTGGAGTCGGGGGCCCGAAACCCAAAGAGGGGCCCTTCATCTCTGGGTGGCACAGAACCATGCGGTCCAACTCCCAACTGAAAAATATGTTACCAAACAATGGAACTGCCTTGTCAATTAAGTTTACACTTATGTATTGTGTACATATAACTGTGAGAGCAGGTAAAACGTTATTCAATGGGGGACAAAATAACACGTACAAATAAATATATAAGTCCAACGGTATTGTGCTAAGGTCTGAACAAACTTATTTAACCAGAGCTCGTCTAAACAACAGACGGTGAGCTCATAGTTCAGCGGTCGGCTCTGGGTCTTGTATATGTAATATAAAACTTTATAAGTTGTGATATCAAACAGCTTTTGAGGCTCCAGACACATTTTTTGAGTGGAAAAAAGGGCAAAATGTCTCTTTGGAGTTGCTGCCATTGTTTATTGAAGGGGAGAGAAGACGTCTCGCCTCAGTGGTGCAGATGCAGCGGCTGCTGAGGACACCCCTCTGGCAGACGTAGAATGGAACAGTCCAATTAACCAGCCCACTCTCAGGCAGGTGTGCTGCAGCAGAGTCTCCATAAGGACAGTGGGCTCCAGGAAAATGACAGGAAAAGCTGTTTGTGCTTGTATTACCTTAACTTAACGTTTCTAAATTGCATGCGCTCAATAAAGACGTATAAAGTGGCTACACAAGTTCTTCACTTCTTTTAACAAGGTGGTACTTTAAAAGCACTGTGACACATCACCTTCATGTGGGCCTGTCGCGTTATGGCCCTCACAGACGATGTCAACCAATTACTTCTGGCTGTTTTTAAGGTTTCCAAACGTGGGACGGGAGCGAAGGCTTCTATTTAAATGGGACTCGGGGAATTGGAAGTCGCTCTCTACCTGTGCAGGACGCCTGCAAACCAAGCCGCTCTTTACTTTGCCCACTGAGCAAGATGAATGGCTGTCGGGTGGAGGCAGAGTTCACAGAAACAGACGATGTCGGTTGTTCATCATCAGTCACTGTTGGAGCCGTGGAGGGAAATTAGTTGGAACATTATTTGCTACTTGTGTTCACACACTTTAGTGTTCTAACAGAGATAAAGACATTGTGACAACACACAGATTACTGCGTCAATGGAGTGATGGGCCTGCTGTCAGAGACCAGTCCAACATCTCAGCACCTGAATGAAGTGGTCCAACCCTCACTGTCTTTCCTCTACAGATGGAACGCAGCCCTCAGATTGGACTTACAGGAGCATTACTGGGCCAAGGCCGGAGTCAACTAATTAAAACTTTACATGTTGAGCTAATTGTCTCCCAGAGCCAGTCTTCTAACGCATCTTGGGATGAAATGAATACCAATTGTCAGAGTGCCCAGAATCTGTAATTTAATTAACATGAATAAAAACTGTTCTGAAAGACTGGTGAACTTCTCACACCCAAATATTGTCTTTTTTCTCTCCACATGCTTGCAGAGAGATTAAAGACCCGAGGCCTTTTCCACTGGACCCACTGCCTGCAGGCTGTGTGAGCTCAGCCTCACTTCCTTAATGTTTCACATTAGGATGCTTTACGTCGTCTGTTTTGCATTTGATAAGCCAGATTTAATGATTGACTTCTTAGTTCAGAGCTCACACAGCGTTTAGTTATTGATTGTACTGATGTATTCTGCTTCCACTTCATTTGATTCTGGCTGATAGCGCACAGCTCGCTTGATTGGATTCTCTGATTTGTGTGATTATTGTCATGAAGTGTAATCAGAGCAATCCCACCTTAAAGTGTGTGTGTGTGTCTGTGTGTGTGTGTGTGTGTGTGTGTGTGTGTGTGTGTGTGTGTGTGTGTTTTTACTTGAGAGGATTGAGGAATGCAAATTAAAGCAAAAGATTGCAGTATGAATTTGCTCAGTAACAATCCGTCCACTCGGTTCCTTGTGGGCGGATGGAAAATGCAAAATTTGCTGTTGAATGAATGAATTGACCTTTATTTCTTCCAATAATATTGTATACATCCAAACACTAAACGTTCACTAAAATAAATAAATAAAAAGCTACAACAGATTCCAGCAGAAACAATAAAAGAGAGCTTTGTTAGCTGCTCGTCATCGTGTTCAGGAGCACGACGCCGACCAGATCAATACTCTCATCAGCCTCCTGGATCAGCTTTAGCACAACGGACCGGGACGGCCTCTTCACTGCTGGCGTTGCGCTGAATCAAAACCATCTTTCTCCCTTCGGCTCCACGCTGTGAGCACTCCCAACAATCCAGTGACGTGCAGTGAGGGTTGAGGAGGAACTGACTCACAAGTCAGGTTTACACACATACAGTAGGATGCCGAGAGGACAGGGTGGGAGAATAGGAGAGAATAGGATGCTGAAAACCATTTTAAACAACCCTGTCTCCTACAAATTACATTCCCCCAGAACTAATACGTATTTTCAATTACGTTCAAATTACGTTCTGGGGGACTGTAATTCGTAGGAGACGGGGTTGGTTACAGTATATCTTACTTTTACTGGCAAGTAATCCTCAAATCCTCCTTTTTCAGGGCGAGAACTGACAGCTGTCAGCTAAGCTCCAGCGTTGCATTTCTTGTTGTAGTCGTGGAGTTTTATTTTTTCTTTTACATACTTTTAGAGTTCACCGGACAGCGGCTCACTATCGCCCCCTTCCTTTGAGGCACAGGTACTGGCTGCCTCATGGCGAGCGTTTTCCCTGTGGATTCATGTCAGATCAATAAGACGTTAATATTACACACATACGTGAAACACATTACTGAACACTATGGACATTAAGACATAATAAAAGTGTCCTCAACCATCATATTGGAAACATACACAGAAATGGGAACAAGCACGCGGCATGTGCACGCGCTCAATCCAGATTGTGAGTGATTGCGTAATCTGGAGGGAGGTTCAGCTCGTCTGGGCCTCACCTCTCGTCTGCGTTGTATTGTGAACAGGAAATACAGAATTTCCGCGATTTTGACTATAAAATGAAATGAAATGAAATGAATGAAATGAAATGAAAAGTACTTTATTAATCTCCAAGGAGAAATTCTTTGTCGTACTAGCAGCATCCCAATGCCATAAACTAAGTTAAACACACAGATGATAAAATAAAATAAATAATAACAGGAACAGCGGGTAACAGATGTATACATAAGTAAGAAATAAGTATAAACATATATATACACATACATGCAAGCAAGTGGAATGGATACATACATACATATATATACACACATCCGCACACATATACATACACACATACATACATATACACATACATATATACAAACATATACATATACACATATACCCATATACATACATACACATACACATACCTACACATACACACCACCCGTGGCCCACGCACATACATGTACACATATGTACACACACACATATACATATCTATATATATACATACACACGCATACACATATACATACATACACATACATACATACATATGCATGCATACATACATACATACATACATACATACATACATGTACACATACACATACACATGTGCAGAACATACACAACAAGCAAAACACAGCAGTGTATTCGGAGGATAAATTAGTGTATTCAGTGTATTAAGTGTATTCAGTGTATTCAGAGGTTTGATTTAAATTAAATGTAAACTGAGTGCAATGTGCAAAAAGTGCAAAATGCAAAATATATGTATGCAGCATACACAACATATATACATCAGTATATCTATATACATGTACAGTGTACAGTGTGACTTAGTCACACTGATTGTGACTTAAAATGGTAAAAAAACACAAAAAAAACGTATGAACCACACCAAAATCATAGACCAGAGAACAAATATTAATACTTGTTATTTTATTATTTCCTTTCTTTTTCTTCTCATGATGGCAGGGGAGGCAGAGCCTCACCTGCCTCCTCTGACTGCACGTCACTGCAACAATCTCCAGCGACATCAGAATCATATCGGAAAAAACACAAGCTGACCAATCACAGCTGGCGTTGCTTCCACAAGGTAACCATTCCCCGAGAAGTCTTTCATTATTGAAGGTCTGACGAAGGACTTGGCGCTCAGAGGTCGTGACCTTTAGGGGGCGATCACACCAGACGCGACTCTCAAAAACGCCTCGCTGGCAAAACCATTGTTTTCCTCCGGTACGGCCTTTTCTGCACGCCTTTTAAACGCTGGGCGTCGCGTTTTTGTAGCGTTTTTTTGTTAAAAGTTAAAATATTCTCATCACTGTCACAGTCGGCCAATGGAGCCAATCGGATCAAGCGAGAGGCGGGCTTTATTCCTTCCTGTCTTCGTGTGGTATGAACAGCGGGGAATTCAAAATGGCTTCCCTCCGATGAGGCGCTAATGTTAGCGGTATTTAAATACGAAGAGCTTTACAATCTAGATGGAAACAGGACTCTGCTGCTCAGAAGACGCTCCAGCTGACTGCTGCTCAGCCCAAAGTACAACTGAACGCTCTCGTCATCCAGACACAACTCATTGACTAGATGGAGGTGTCCGCCGTATCTTTCCTTCTTTTTTTGTAAAAAATATTGTGAACCCAAAACCTTCACTTTTTTGGGCATTTTTGTCCTCTTCCTCATCCTACAACACAGCAAGAGCAAGAGCGCCGGGCGGTTTGGCCCGGCACGTTTTGGTCAAGGCTTTTTTGAAGCGGCTGTGCTTTTAAAGGTTGCCTCCTGTGTGATGGGCCCTCAGAGGCCTGAAGACGTTCAGTATTCTCAGTCGGCCTCATCGGAGTGTGTGTTGTCCATTAAAACACATTTGTCTGCCGGTTTCTGAATCTGTTTTTCTCCCTGTGATCTATGGAAAGAAGAAATGTTCATGCACCGATCACGTCTTCGTGTTGCTGTTTGAGTTCGTGACTGTTGTCAGAAAGTACCTAAAGATGTTAGTCTTTTTATTTAATTAGAAATACTTAACGTTTAATGAAAAACAGTTAATATCCAAGACTTCAGGGGCTTTGACGTACATCTTCAAGTCAAGTGTCAGGGTGAGGTGGTGCAGGACGTGTCGATGCTTCTACATCCCTTCATAAGCTCATCCAGACTTTAATCTATAATAAATAATTGCTTGGTTGCACGAATATCTTTTTTAATTTGGCATATGCCGTGCACAGCCGTACCGTTGAGGGTTGTGTGTGAGAGAAACAATAAGAAAACGTAGGAGCAGCATTGTGTACGCTGAGTGTTTTGTTCCAATCACTGGTGTCACTGTTGTTTACTGCTGAAGCCTCCTCTGCATCACGGCCCCGGAGGAGGAAAGGCACAGACGTTTTCAAATTGACCTTCATTCTCTTTGGGGTTCCAATAAATGAAGCCGTGCCGTAATAACGTTCTGAACACTCGTGTGCTCGCTGAGTGAATGACTGAATAAGATTGGCCCTTCAGTCCCGCAAATAAACAATGACAAATTAATTACTGGAAATTAACAGAACTGTCACGGCGAGCCGTGCAGACGAGCCGAGGAGGCGAGCCGAGGAGACGAGCCGAGGAGACGAGCCGAGGAGACGAGCCGAGGAGGAAAGTTTATTCTCCTCAACCAGCCGACCTGCCGCGCTCCTCATTACTGATCCTGCGCGGCGACGCGGGCGGAGGAGTCGGCCGCCGCTTTGATGCTGCCGGATCGTTTCCGACGGAGAGAGAGAGAGGACACGATGTGCTGTGTGGCAGAGCTGCAGGCCTGAACACACAGAGACCTGTCCAGTGTGGAGGAAACACCCTGGGGTCATCCAAGGGCCACTCTGCCCTACAAATCACACGCTGGCACTTGTGTCCTCATCTTGTGTCCTTTTCCTCACTCGCATCCTAACCTTGTGTCCTTTTCCTCACTTGAGACCTTTCCTTGTGTCCTTTTCCTCATGTTTGTCCTCTCCTTTTGTCCTTTTCCTCACTTGTGTCCTTTCCTTGTGTCCTTTTTGTCACTTGCGTCCTTTCCTTGTGTCCTTTTCCTCACTTGCGTCCTTTCCTTGTGTCCTTTTCCTCACTTGTGTCCTTTCTTTGTGTCCTTTTCCTCACTTGTGTCCTTTTTGTGTCCTTTTCCTCACTTGCGTCCTTTCCTTGTGTCCTTTTCCTCACTTGTGTCCTTTTTTGTGTCCTTTTCCTCACTTGTGTCCTTTCCTTGTGTCCTTTTCCTCACTTGTGTCCTTTCCTTGTGTCCTTTTCCTCACTTGCGTCTTATTCTTGCCTCCTGCTCCCTCGCAGCAGGGATGGAGCGATGCAAGGAAACCAGGCGAGGAGAGAGGATATGTTCTTAGAGCAATGAGACCTCCTTAAGGAGATGACTTCTGTTTCTAAAGATGGAGTCGTCTTAAACCGCTCTGTACTTGTATTATTTGATGATTATTATGATTTTTATCACGGGCTCATGGTGTCTTTAGAACACTGAACATTATTTATCAGGCTAAATGTTCAGGGGGAAATTTAAATGATGACTCATCAAACTCTCAGGAATCATCAGCGTCATGTGACTGAATGATGACAAATGATTGAAAGTGTTCCTCTGAGGACAGACAGACTCTCCTCTCTCACTGTAGCTGCATCCTTCACTGTTAATGGAGGAAATGACGGATCAGGAAAAGACAAATATTTCCAAGAAATGAAGTTGTTTGTGATTCTTTTGTTGTTCAGTGGGGCTGCTCTCAGGTATCCTCCGTCATGGCTTCTCCTCACTCCTCACTTCTCAGAGCAGAACGGCTTTCGGTCAAAGCCCTGTCTCTTTATGGCCCCGCCCACCTGTCCCCCGTTAGCCCCGCCCACTTGTCCCCCTTTAGCCCGTTAGCCCTGCCTACCTGTCCCCCATTAGCCCTGCCCACTTTTTCCACGTCCCACCTGGTCCACGTCCCAGCTGCCCGTCAGCATGGATCCTTTCTTCTTTACTGGTTACTCCTCACTTCTGTTTGAAGTTTAGTTTCCTGTTTCCAGCCGTGGCGCTGTGACGGGCCGAACATGTGTGAAACCTTTGAATCACTCCAATGAAATAAATCAAAGACTTCTTGAAAAAGGATTTGAAAACAGTGAATCAAAGTGAAACTTGTTTTCCTTCATTTTCAGTGTTTCATTATATTTCTTAGTCATATCCTTGTTTCTATATGTGTGTCAACCTGTTTTATATTCCTCTGAGTTCCTCACTTCACTTTCTGCCTCATGACTCTAATTACACTTCGTGGCTTGATATATAGTTTCTTTTTACTTTGCATATTTTAACGTGTTGTGCCTCACAGATATCTTCATTATGTGAAGTGACGTTATATTTTTAGAACCCTATCCTTACGCTCACCCTGTTAAGTGGTGTGTTTTCTTCCCTCCCTCTTGACAAGGTTACCGCTGCTGCTTCAGGCGCTGATCTACAAATCAATAGTCCTGAGGAGGGGAAAGATTTCTAGTGATCAACAGCGCTCATCCAGTGAGTCAGCTCTCTCCAGGGCCGTGTGGGAGAAACTTTCAAACAATTAGTGCTATTACAAGACTACTACACAGGAGGGATGCTGGGCTCAGCATCAAAGCCCAGCGACTGCTCTCCTGAAGCCTCCAGCAGAGAGCAGCTCTGACCGTAGTCACGCAGTTCCTCAAATACCAGGCCGCTGAGAAATGAACCTTTCCCCAGTAGGACCACAATGCAATCTGTTTTTGAAGACATCACAGACAGAACAAGTCTCATATGTACCTGAAGACGAACTCAACGCAGCAAAATGAATCAACACCATCATTTCATCACCTGAGGACAGTCATGGGACCTGTGAAATATATATATATATATATATATATATATATATATATATATATATATATATATTACAACAAGACACATTACAACAAGAGAAAGACAAGAGAGCTTTGATTTTTAACAAAGTCTGCTGCTGTGCAAGTACATTTGTAATGTGTTACATGCTAATTTGTTTGTGTTTTACTTTGTTGGCATATTTTAAACCAAACTATGATGTAAACCTCAGGAATATGAAACCAAAGTAACAGATGTCAGCTTGTATTTCCTTGTGTTCTTATGCATATTCAGTATGCGTGATGCAGTTATGTATTATTATTAATTGAAGTTAATATCTGTTCATCTGTTTCCATACATTTGCTCACCTACATCGATCTGTGTGAGATTAAAGGTTCTACGTTCCAAAACTGTAAAACAGACATGCGTAAACACAAAGAAACTTTCTGAACCCTCGTTTCCTCTTTTCATTCCCCAAATTTAAATGTCTCACACATAAATAAATAAAAGCAAACCAACAACATTGAGCACTATAACTTCATCTTTGAAACACACATCGCTGCTCGGTTATCTAAAAGATGAATATAATAGTTAAAAAGATTCTTGGCATTAACGTCATTCTGACGAGATGGTGCACCTTTAATAATGCATCATTTTATTTTGTGTTGAGAATCTGAATCCAAGGCACTTGATTTTGTCAAATTAATGTAACACGATGAAGCGGAGTAGAAGTATAAAGTTACATGAAATGTAAATGTACCTGAAAGGTGTACTTTAGTGTTTAAGAAGCCAGTTACAGTACCGCTGAAACAAGAGCACACAAGTGTTGAAGAGCACTAACTTCTTCATAGATCTGCTTCTAACCAGATTAATGCATTTCACTTTGAAAACATTTTCTGAGGAGACCCTGCAGATGTCTACCTGTCACAGTCTCAGTGAAGTGAAGTCTCAGCCTCCAGTGGATGACGTCCGGTGTTGTCGGTCCATCAGCGCTCAGGTGCACAGCGTCCGGCCCCACAGAACCCGCGGGTCATGGGGTCCAGAGAAAGGAGCAGCCAGTCCCTCTGCTTTGAGTCCCACTAAAAGTGAAGTCTGGGATTCGTCCCGTGTGTGTGTTGCCTGCCATCCCCAGACAACCTGACAGACTGTTGTCCTGTTTAACTCGCAGTTCCTCATTTCCCCATGACGAGCAGAGGACTCGTGCCGGTGGGGAGCCGCAGGTCCGTGTTCCTGTAAGTGAGCATGAGGAGCCTCACAGCGTGGGCATCCTGGGAGCTCAGCAGAGTGAAGATGTGCTCTGTGTTCCAGCAATGTGTCGCGGATTACTGAAGCAAAGCCTGTCGGGTTTGACGCTGTTGGAAAGACGGGTCAACATCTGGAGAGTATGAATATCCACAAGTGATTCATCAGGAAATACAAAAACACTTCAGGAAAAGCTCATCGGTCGGGTCAAAACAACTCTTGTTATGTGACAAAAACTACTTTATTTATTGAGGTGTTGTAATAATGCTGAGTGAGACCTAATCAATGCACAGCGTTCTATTTATTTAAGTGCTGAGAAAAATTGAAAAAAAAATAGGAGCACACAATTAAAACAACATAAAATACATTTACAGATGAATCATTCTAAACATTTAAGTCAAACTATTAAAATGAGCTTCACATCAAGTTGTTGCACAACACAGCTATATTTAAAGATAAATACATGAATAAAATATATCATCAGGGGAAAAGACCAGTTGGTAAAAATGAGTTTTGAAACAGGATTTAAAAGCAGAATCCACGTCCTTTCTGAGTCTTGCATTTCCGGTTTCATAGCATAATACCTCTGTTTTTAAAAGCCACAGCAGAAACACGAACGATGGATCTTGTTAAAGAACGTTTGGCTGAAGAGGTCCACAAATATGAGCATTTATAAAACCTGACGGAGTATCAGGACACAAAGATGGAGGTGAATTCCTGGAGGGAGATAACGTGAACGTCGGTGTCGACTATGGAGTATGGAAAACGCAGGGGAACTAAAAATCAAAACGAGTCCGTCAACTGCGCTGCCAAGCAGATGGCACCTTGTGCTCCTGAGGTTTTAGCGCATATTTAAATATAGTAATATTAGTTGCAATAGTAATATGCAGTCATTTGTTGCGAACCTGGACGTTTTCTATGCATACGAGCCTCAATACAGAACTAGTCCAACTCGTAAAGACGGACGCTAGCAGCTCCACGCAGTCACAGACCAGCGCTAGCAGCTCCACGCAGTCACAGACCAGCGCTAACAGCCACACGCAGTCACAGACCAGCGCTAGCAGCTACATGCAGTCACAGACCAGCGCTAACAGCCACACGCAGTCACAGACCAGCGCTAGCAGCTCCACGCAGTCACAGACCAGCGCTAGCAGCCACACGCAGTCACAGACCAGCGCTAGCAGCCACACGCAGTCACAGACCAGCGCTAGCAGCCACACGCAGTCACAGACCAGCGCTAGCAGCTACATGCAGTCACAGACCAGCGCTAGCAGCTACACACAGTCACAGACCAACGCTAGCAGCTACACGCAGTCACAGACCAGCGCTAGCAGCCACACACAGTCACAGACCAGCGCTAGCAGCTACACGCAGTCACAGACCAGCGCTAGCAGCAACACGCAGTCACAGACCAGCGCTAGCAGCCACACGCAGTCACAGACCAGCGCTAGCAGCCACACGCAGTCACAGACCAGCGCTAGCAGCCACACGCAGTCACAGACCAGCGCTAGCAGCTACATGCAGTCACAGACCAGCGCTAGCAGCTACACACAGTCACAGACCAACGCTAGCAGCTACACGCAGTCACAGACCAGCGCTAGCAGCCACACGCAGTCACAGACCAGCGCTAGCAGCTACACGCAGTCACAGACCAGCGCTAGCAGCAACACGCAGTCACAGACCAGCGCTAGCAGCCACACGCAGTTACAGACCAGCGCTAGCAGCTACACGCAGTCACAGACCAGCGCTAGCAGCAACACGCAGTCACAGACCAGCGCTAGCAGCCACACGCAGTTACAGACCAGCGCTAGCAGCTACACGCAGTCACAGACCAGCGCTAACAGTCACACACAGTTACAGACCAGCGCTACCAGCTACACGCAGTCACAGACCAGCGCTAGCAGCTACACGCAGTCACAGACCAGCGCTAGCAGCCACACGCAGTCACAGCGGTGTGAACATGTCTCATGAGAGCTGTGCTTATGAAGAACAGGTATGCTCCTCTCTGTCTCGTTGGAATTCCTTTCCTGAAGTTTCATTTAATTTTCTTTCCCTCTCCATTGTGTTCTCAGTACAAAGGCCACCTTTACACTTTGCCAAATGGATAATTGCTATTAGATGGGAAACTTAAGGTTGTGTTTGCGCTGAAGGCTCACGAGCGTAACATCGAGCCTGGAGCCGAGGCCGACAGCGGGTGACCTTTACGCTGCTATCAGTCCATTGTTCATTGTCTCATATAACAGATGAGTAAGAAACCTTCATTCATGATGGCTCTCATGTTGAGAGAGTTATGCATTTTACAGAAGGATCTTTTTGGAGGATGCAGTCTGTTAAAGGTGCTGCGCTATACTGACAGGTGTTTAGCTTACTCTCATGGACAAAGTAATAGAAACACAATGCAGGTCAACAGCTCCACAAACGGCCTCCAAAAGGATCCTCCAGTGCGGCGGATCCCAACCTTTTAAAAAGCCACGGACCGGTTTCATGTCGGACCGGCCTTCGCGGTGTGGGCGTTAAATAAAACGTAATAAATATGACGTATTAAAATATGACGTACTAAAATGATACGACCGACATGAAGCAATTATAAAGTGCGTAAAGATACAACTCACCATCAGTCCAAATTAGTGGGAGAATGAATGAAAGAATGAAAGAAAACTTCCCCCAATGTGTGTTTATGTCCTGTCAACTCCGTAAATTAGACCTTCATGTCCAGTCTGCTGCTTCATTTAAACCCACTTCACAAAGACAGGATGTTGAAAATGGAGGCAGGGTTTCCAGAGCTTTTTTGGTGTTCTCAAGGATGCTCTGCCTTGATTTTAATCCAGAACACTAAGTTGAAACGGACTTTTAAGTTTTATTTTTGGGGTAACTATCGCGTAGCATGTGTCAAGAGGTTGTGTGCAGATGGATGTATCCGGTCTTTTTTCAAAATAAAACGTTTTTCTGACCTTTTTTTTCATTCTTTCTCTGCGGCTTGGTAGCAAGGGACCCACGGACCGGTACTGGGCCGCGGCCCGGTGGTTGGGGACCACTGGTCCTGTGGATCAGCATCTCTAGAGCAGCTTGTCAGAGCTTGTGGATGTCCTGATCAACATGTCAGCTCATTCCATGCAGCAATGATGCACCTGCTACCAACACCTCTCATCTAAATGAAACGGCGTAATGTGATTTACATCTCTGGGTGCAGTTGCCTGCTGCATGCCACACACTCCCTGTGCAAAGTGCCACCGCATGCCAGTCCCATGTACCACTGGAGTCTCAGTGTCAAAGCTCCATCATGTTTTAATTATATTAATTCATGGCGGATCACAAATGCACAGATCAGCAGACAGCGGGGACGCGGCGGAGAGCCGCCGACATGTCATCCCACTTAGATTGCATCAGCGCTCTCCGGCTGATGGAGTTTAATTCCCCCTCTGCTGTAAGAGGATGTATAATCAAGCCAAGTGGTGGCAGCGAAATTAGAATATAATTCACGCACACAAGAGTTGTTCCCAGCTTCCCCGCCTGTCGGATCTCTTGCACCTTGACGCTGCCGCTGTGAATAAATAAGATGCAGCTCGGAGCGTCTCTTCACGGCCTCCACCGCAATCACCAACTGCTGTCGTGAACGCCACAGACGACTCGCAGCCTAATGGACACAGATGGAGCGGATCGTCTGTTTATTCTCAACGTGGCATGCTGGTTGCTTTGAGTAGATGGGAACTTCTACTGAGATGTTTACACGCATCCACGGGGTTCACAGAGGACGAGCTGACGAAGAGAACGTAGCCAGTGAGCAGCAGCTGGTGGTGTTGATGATGGTGGAGGAAGGACTGACAGATTTACAGGGTTCCTACACATTTTGACCAATGAATTTCCATGACTTTAAACCAAATTTCCATGACCAAACATTTAGTGAAATCTTGGTATAGATATATATATATATATATATATATATATATATATATATATATATATATATATATATATATATATATATATATATATATGAAGCATCGTGTATGTCTGCTTATATCTTTCTTTTAAAAGCATATCAAAGTATTTCAAACTCAGCGTAAATGAACGACCTCAACATATAAATATAACAAATGTCCATGATTTTTCATTGACTTTTGGGATTGTATTTTTTTCCATGACTTATCCAGGCCTGGAAATGAGCATTTTAAAATGCCATGACTTTTCCAGGTCTTTCATGACCATACGACCCCTGTATTTACAGGTTCACATAGCTAATAAAGAGTGAATGTTCATGCAACCTACTCGTTAGCCTTGATAAAAATAAGGCTTATGTGTGTCATGAGGACAGGTAGGTGCAGCCTCAGGGCTGCTCCTGCATCACCTGGCCGCCTCCACACCTCACACCTTGGAGCAGCAGGAGAAGACCACGCCGCCTCCTGTCGGCTGACGCCGAGGCTGCTATCGGCACGGCTCTCCACAGACGCTCACCGGAAAACAGACTTCAGCTCTGATGAGTCTTGATTCCTGCTGGATGTGAATGAACGCCTGCGTCTGTCCGGCCGAGTGTTGACGGCCGAGGCTGCAGGTGGTGTGATGGTGGGGTTGATGTCATGGGGAATACATTTCTCGGCACACTTTATGCCCCCGAAGCACCAACTGAGCGCTGAGTGTTGCCGCCGTGTCCGTCCTGCTATGACCACGATGCCCCTATCGGCCGTGGGATGACGGGCCGCATCTCAGCGCTGCGATCGTCTCACGTTTGCTTCTCGGAGATGATGATTCTGTTAAACTCAGATGGCCTCCAGCGCCACCAGATGTCGATCCCACCGAGCAGCTTTGGATGCGGTGCAACGGGGGATTAGCATCATGGATGTGCGTAATGCCGTCATGTCCATCAGCATTGAAACCTCTGAGGAATGTTTATGGCACCTTTATGAATGTGTCAGGGAGCATCGAGGCCAGAGGTCAGATGGGATGGGTCTGACGTGTCATTGGATAAAATGTCGCAGTATATCTTTTTATTATGCTGAACAAAACATGTAACTCCAATACAACAGTTACCTTAAAAAATAAGAGAGATGCAATCTTACATAACAATTAAAAAAAACAATTAAAAATGAATGTCAATCTTCATTTGTTATCAATTGTTTGATACAACAACAGTTATTACCAAAACAAACACAACGTATCAGGATTTCAGAGAGGAGGAAGAGGAGGGAGGGAGGAAGAGAAGAGAGAGGATGGAGGAAGAGGAGGGAGGGAGAGAAGGGAAGAGGAAGAGGAGGGCACAGGAGGGTGGGGAGGAAGGAGGAGGAGGGAGAGGAGGAAAAGGAGGAAGAGGAGGGCAGAGGCGGGTTCATGTCCACACTGATGGAGAGGGAATTCACTTTCTCAGACAGAGAGCTGAAAGTATTGTTGATGGTTGCGGTGTATATATGTACACACACACACACACACACACACACACACACACACACACACATATATATATATATATATATATATATATATATATATATATATATATATATATATATATATATATATATATAATTGCTATAATTTAATTGTTTGATTCTGCAAACTGTCTTCAAACTTTGATTTTCTTGTATTTCTTGTAAATCTTGTATTTGTGATTTTGCGCTATACAAAATAAACTGAATTGAATTGAATTGAATATGTATATATAATTCTCTCCTTTTGTCTATTCGTCCATCCTCTCCTCATATTCACCTTGTATTGTCCAAAAAGGACAAACTCATAACAATCGTCTGCGTTGTTATTCAAAATCTTTAAATCTATATTTTGAAGTATTTTATTTTCTATCAATTGCAGTGAAATGTTCTCGCTCCGTGCTCCTGGTGCAGTATTCCTTCCTCTGTCATTCCTCACCGTCACAGCTCTCAGGTTCTGCTGCGTTGTGTGTAAACTGGAACAAACAAACACAACGTCTCCTTCATGTTCCTGCTCTGCTCTACTGCCCCCTGTTGGCTCTCTGTGTTACTGACACCAGCCCAGAGGCCGCGACACGGTGACACAGCCGGGTACCGCTTCCAGCTGCTGATGCTGGGTTTTATCCGACGAGCACCTTGTCTCTGTGCTGGTAAAGTGAGTTTCCTTGTTGAAGACGCATCAGTTTGTCTACACTGACATGAACAACACCTGCAGGTCCATCGCATGGACCATCCTGCTTGTTTAACCTCTCCTAGTCTGTGATACTTTACGTTAGGACCATCTATCCATAGTTCCATCTATTTAATCTGCATGTGCTGCAGGCGGAAAACTGAAAGTGAAAACAATGACATGAAGTCCTGAGGAACAACTGGAACAAAGTGATGATTAGAAAGCTGGAATGAAGGCTGAGGGTCAGCCGCCGTTTGTACCTTTGTCATTTGCTAATAAGCGTTTGTAAAGAAATGAAAGTAAGAGATTCGGAAGAGCCTGTGTGCTATAATGTCTTTTTGATAATGCCACTGTCGCAATCATTGTCTTTAATCCTTCAGTCTTTTCAGTATCGTCTATTTGAAGTGTGATTCATCTTTCTCATTTCCTTTATGTATATTTTTCTTTATAGTGCGGGAAAGATTCTGTCTCCATCCATGTTCTCTACATCCACCTCCCTGTGCATTGCTGCACTCCCACCATGTCTGGATTTCTGGGGAACAACTGTGTGCACTGTGTGCCACTCGTGCACAACACAAACAACACAAACAACACAAACAGAAGGACCGGAGCGTCTCTGCAGCGCGGCTGGAGGGCTCGACCTGCACAGGCTGCAAACAGCCGTCACGCATTCCTCCACTCTGTCTGTACATGAACAACATGTAATTAATGTGACGTTAAAGCTGTGACTGTCTTCAGGAGAAACTTTGAAGAAACGTTGGGGAATGTAAATGCAGTGTTTTTGGAACTCGATCCACACCGGGGACTAAACGCCTGAATATATTGTTTCTGTCACTTCAGTTGTGTTTTCCCAACACCTCACACAGACAACAAAGAGACGAGCGGCTCGCTGGTGAACAAAGACTCACATTAAGCTGCTTAACAGGAGACGGAGACAAGAAACCAGCTCCGAGAGTGAATAATGGACTCACATTCATCAGGTGGACACAACCACTCATGTTGCTCTGCGTCTGCTGGATGTGAAAACACATTTTCCAGAACTCAGTAAGATGACGAAAAGTCGGACGTGCTTGTTACCCAAAAGGTTCCCGCCCCCCAAAAAATGAATGAATGCAAATCCTACATACTCGCTTTGAACGTGTTTTTAGATCCATCCCATTCAATCAGCCTCCTGTGGGATAATGTTACCCAGCATTATGAAGTATACATATCATTATGAAATATATATATATATATATATATATATATATCATTTATCGGCTTTTGGTACATAACAATTTGTCCAACTTTAAATGTTTCTGTCAGGTTTAAATATGACAGACCAGACCGGTGGCAGCGTTCAAGAAACAGCCTTCAGAGCCTCCACATGTCAAACACACACTGCTGAATGTGTCTGTGACCTCTGCACAAATCCATGTGCAAGTCCTTGGGTTAAAGAGAGCGGCGGTGAAATGAAAGGCCATTAAATATCGTGCGGCCCAGGTCCATCAGACTGGATGAAATTGCAGCACAAAAGAGGAATAGAAATCCCCATCCTCAGACGAGCCATGATGGCCTCTTTAAAACGGGAAAAAAAGCAAAGAAGCAATTACTTGAGATTCCGCACAGCGGCGCGTGCCCGGCGCCGTCAGCCGATAGGCTGCCGGTTCCAAACCTGCCAAAAGCAGCCGTCGCTCCCCGAGCGCCAGGATAATGCCTCAGACCTCCGAATGGAGCCATTTCATTCTAAACGAAATGAAAAAGACGTTCGTGTTCTTATTTTCACTGAACACTGGAAGATGAAAAGAAGCAAAGTTGGTTCACACTTTGCAGGAAGCATTTATAAAGGCGTTATAAGCTGTTACTAATGGTTTCATGAATGAAGGATGAATCGTTTACTCCAGCACAACGGATCAATGCCCACCGTACGGACACTGATCTGTTGTGGTCGAGTATAAGAAATGTGAACTCAAACTATAATGGAATTGATTTTTTTCCCAGCAGACAGTCAGTGGAACGAGTAACACGTGTGTTGGATCCATCACCAACGCCGTGATGTCCTCCTGTGTGAGCGCCACACGATCAACACGGGGAGGGTGCGTCAACACATCTGTGTAAAGATAGACTAAAGGTATTTAATGATGTCATAATTATCCATCGCTGAAGGACATGAGGAAAAGAAGAGGACTCATTCTGATCCCCTAAACGTTTGACTTGAACCACGACACAGCTGCTTCTTTTCCCCAACAAACTGTCACCGTATATTCTTTAAGAACAACCAACTCAAAGCAAAACGTTTCCTCTACAAGAGAAAAAGATGTGTCATCTCTGACAGAAAGGATGACGCCATGCTACCCCAACTAGCGGTTAGCTACTTGGAGCAGAGTCACAAGGGAACGGCGTTAACAGCCATTACAAATGTGTCTGCTGCTTCAGCACCACGGACAGCGGCTTGGATTCATCGATACAAAACATATCCGGATTATAATCTGAGGCGCTTCTGAATCGCTCCGCGTTGCGTCTGGTGGAAGCGTCGTCTGTGTGGTCCGGTAAAGGCAAACAGGCAGGCGGACCAGACTGAGAGAGCCCTTAAAGGACCTGCAGGTCCAGTACTAGCACCAGAACCACGGCTCATCGCTGAAGGGAAGTGGTTACAAGACTCTGACTCCAGCTGAATGTATTTTGGCTTTGTTTGCTTGATAGACGAATGCCGCGGCTGACTACAGATGCTAATGTTGCTAATTTGTTAGGCGACAGCTTGCTAACACCATAACAACACGACAAGGCCAACAAATGTCAAATTACTGAGTGACCCACAGCTTGTTATGGAGTTCTGCCCCCAGGGGCTTTAATATACAGAATGAGAAAAAGCCATAATATTCATGGGGTGGATTTTATTGAGAGCTTATTTAGCAACAACACATTCTTTCTTGACGTTTAATTGATTCAAGCCAGTGAAAATCACACATCTAACGGCCTTGGCATTATTATTGGCATTGTTAAATCCAGCATTCATTCATGTACAGTTCAGTAGCTGGAGGTCCTGTGAGCTGCTGCCACTTCTTCCCTTCATTATTTCAGCTGAATTCAATCTGCCACTTTCACTCTTGCACCGCCGAGACGGTCTGACTGCTTTTAACACGCAAATAAAACTCTGTTGGAATTGAATCTCAAAGCTTAGAGCCCATGGCCTTTCCTAAAACTGTGTTGTTGATGTTGTCAGTCAGGAAGACAGCCTGTGATTGGTCAGACTCAACCCAAGGCATCATGGGATTGCAACAGATAACAATAACAGGTTTAAACATGAAAACATTGACACATAATTCTGCTTTATCTCTGAAAAGTCTTCAAGACATACATTACCTTTTGAGGCTGAATACAAAAGCTTCTGATCTAGGTATGATCACAACATCATAGCCTCAATAAAAACGCACAACAGTGAGCTTCTGGGGGGAAATAAAACATGTATGCATGGTTTTGTGCTGCAGAAGTAAATACAAAAAATGTGATTTGTGAAGAAATAGAGGTTGTCGATTCTGCTCTACAATCTGTGGTATTTATTTCCCATCATATCTAGTAATTCATCACACCAGTGCATCATTGATGTGCTCGTGAACATGAACAATTACATGTGACGGTCTGGTGGGCGGCGGCGGCCGAGGCCTGGCGGGCTCGCTGGTAATAAAGTTCTCACCCATGTTGAAACTTGAAGGTGTAAAACACTGATTTATTTGTCACTCTGCTCCACTGCCAACATTTAATAGCTTGTGGGTTAATTGTTTAGGATCCCTGGGAAAGGATCAATCATACGCAGCCGTAATAATGACTTTCTAACGGATCATCGAGGCCGCCTTCCTGCCTGCAGAGTCCACCTTTGTATTCTCGCATCACGGCCAACAACTTTCCACATCCTCCTTGCAGATGAAGGCCGTATCAACTTCAGCAGCTCAGAGCTGCGCAATTAATCAGCAAATCCAACAAGAAATGGCCTCGGAAGTTTAAAGAGCTTGATTGCTCAATTTGAATAGACTTCTAAGCATTGGATGCTGGGAGAATGCAGGAGGGCCGTGTGTGGTCCGTGTGTTATTAATGGTCTGGGGTATTAGTTTGTTATTCATAGCAAGTGAGCCTTGAGGAGTGTGCCGGGTAGAGCGGACAGTGAGTACTGGTGGGAGGCAGGAAATGATCGTGTACAGTAGCAGAGAACATTTGTAAAATCAGCCAACCAAGGACAGCGAGAAACTCTCGGCTCCCTAAAAGATATTCTGAACTCGAGACTATGAGATTCTTTTCTGTGTGTGAAGGCTTCAGTGAACGGTAAGTCGACCACGCACGAGCAAGTGAAAGGTGTTTTAGAAGCCGACTGTACCTTTCTCCACGAGCAGTTTAACACAGTTAAATACTAGACGTTGCAAAGTTAACCCACAACCCAAAGCTACTGCAAGAGCCTTCCTCTGTGCTTTAGTAGGTGTGTTAGCGCGCCGGCTCCTGAGCCAGAGATGAGCGGCCTCTCCCCACCTTGATTCATTCTGAACAGTGTGATTCAGTAAAACGATCCGTGATGGAGGCGGAGGGAAAGACACAGTGACCTGCAGCCACGACAGAACATGTGTTTATTGTTTTCAGGGCAAACTGTGTTATGCCGGATTCAGCCGACATGATATGATCCCGATAACGACGTGACAGATGCAGCAAACACAATGTGTGTTGCTGCTGGTTTCATCTTGACAAAAGGACAAAAGTGTCTCTCTAAGAAGAGTTCTGTGACGCTACCAATATGAGCATGAGGCGCATGAAGCGCTCATCCGAGAGCAGCTGCGAGTGGACGTAGTCGCTATGACCTCACCGACACACACATATTTTGAAGCCTCAGGTTTGGCATATTGGCTGTCGCCATCTTGGATTTATTTTGAGCCAGAAGTGTCTAGCGCTAGCTTGGTTAGCATGGTACAACCATAAGTCACATTACCTGCTCTATTAATTGGGATGCTAATTTTAGCTAATAAACAAAATATGTTGAGCATATCCAATGATGGTTATAGTTTCTCTCACTAAAAAAAAGTGAAGCGCAGACTTCTTGGACGATCTGTTAGTGAAATTAACCACACAACAAGAAATAATATCTGTAATATTTGCATGAATAACTCCAGAGGGCACCCACTCCACACACACGCTCAAGCTAAAGGCTAAACACCTCTGACGGCACCCACCTGTCAATCAAAACGGCCATGCTGTAACATTTGCATAATTGTATAATTGTAATTGTGAGTTGTATTTGAATTCACCCCTCTCTAAAGATGCCATGAACAGAGATATTAGCCCGAGAGACCACAAGCGGGTCTTGTAGCGACTGTTTTCACTCTTTCTTTCTCTCGCTGCTAACATGGCGAAACAGAATTAGCATAACGTTGTTAGCGCGGTCAGCTGGACCAGTGAAGTCAGTCCGCTCTGTGCACCTGCAGCATGTCTCACGCCAGAGCTCCAAAACAACATATTAGAATAATATGATGTATTATTTGTCCAGTGACGGCGCTGACGGGACCAGAAGAGAGCAGAGCGACGCCATGAGAGCAACAAAGTGCACAGAGACCAGATGAGGTCCAGATGAGGTCAACAGCACGTTTAACTTCAACACGGAGATCACTGTTTGTTTCCTGTTTGCAGGAGCCTGAGAGGAGCCGTGAGTTCCACTGCTGGTCCCTGCTGAGAGCTATTTAAAACATGCTGATCTGCAAACAGCATAGTGGATAAGAGTGAGAGCACAACACAGGGACCACACTTGTATTTTATTAGACAGCACTTTGAGAGGGACTTCAATGAGAAATCTATCCATTCAGTGAATATTCTGTTTGATTTTCTGTTTTGAAACTCACTCATGTTTCTCTTGCGTTGCCTCTGTTTAAACCTGCGGACACATCTCTTCCAATTAGCATCCAGGACAGTTTGAAAAAGGTCAATTGCGTCATTTATCTCAAATCTGCACACATCTTTGTGGTCATATACCGAAAGATCTCAGCGGCTCAGAGCCCGAGTCTGGTTTTAGAGAAAGAAAATCTGGAGAGTTGGCATTAGGCTACTGGCTAATTACAGTTTGTTGATGTGTGTCTCCAGAGATTTACGTTGCCTTGTTAGACTCATAATTGCTTGTAACAAGTCCCGGGGAGCCTGGAGAGAAGGCGTCAGATGAAAGAATCCCTATATGATGAGTTTTAAAAGTCTGGAGGTGAAATCCTCTCCTGAGGAATAATAGCTATTGTCCATGTAGAGACTGATCAGTCTGTATCTGATGCTTTCTGGCAGTAGCGAGGCCGTACAGCGGAGAGGGGACAGTGATGACACAACCTTCCAGCTTTGATTACAGTGTGCAGCGCCAGGATGTCTCTTTTCATTCAACCATCAAATAAATGGGAGGCGATGACACAAAAATATCATGTAACATTACATAGTTGGCTGAGGGAGATTCTGGAGAGCGTCACGGGTCAGGAGCAGGATGGAGCTCAGAAGAAATCTGAATAAATTATGAGATGTAGCGTTCATTCAGAGGCTTTTACCCGGTGATGGCAATACATGAAAGGTCAGCCAGTCAGCAATAATACATGGATTCATCCTCTGGGGATCATGAATACCCGCAGTGAATACCATCCCATCATTTGCTGCTGAACAGGACAATATAGAAACCTCATGTAACACAAATGTATCTGCATGAACTGAGCTTAGTTTTATTCTTTCTTTTTTTCATCAGTGGAGCCATCTGGATATAACTGGTCCCATCAGGGCTGGGAACCCGTCAGAATCCCCCAGGAGCCGCTGGAGGACCGGGCCGGGTCGACAGCAGACTGGGCTACCATCTCTGACATGCTGGCTACGTAACCCTGACCTGGATGAGCATCAGGAACCACGACACGACGCTGAGGAGCAGCTACATTTGGCACGTTGTAATAGTCTCACTGGTTCTTTCCCAGTTTCCATCGGAAGAGGAGGAGAGAGCAGGGACAGCAAGACACAAAGAAATGTGGCCACTGTTCATAATGATTTTATTAAATATAGGGGTTGACAACTAATGTTGTAAACAACGCTGTAATTCTTTGTTTTGTCTTTGTATTATTTACTGTGTGTTGAACGAGACGTGGAAGTACTGTGTGTGAGAACAGTCTCAGAAGATAACTCCAACAGCAAACACGTCTGTGGATGAAAGTGCACAATTCATAACTCTCACTGTCTCATTTTCCACTTCGCCTTCACTTAATATCCAGTAATAATCCATCAGTATCAGGTGTTCTCTGTGCTCCATCGATATTAATTACCTCTCTAGAAATAAACTGCCATTAAACAATGAAATTGAGAAGATCGTTTGACGTTTGCCCGTTGACGCAGACCTTCAGCTGCACACATGGCAACCTTCCACCACTCTTGTCTTCTTCTCTCCCTCTGCTGTCACAACCAAACACACAGACAGCCGCCATACAATCTTCAGAAACTATTCAACTATTAACCAGAAAGCCTCCCGTATACCTGTGATCACAGTGTACTGCCTGCTCACGGTCTCCCTCCACAACATCTGGGGACAGACCTGTGAGAACTTGTTTTGACGGCTTATAATCCAGAAGAAGGTCATATCATGTCCCTGGGCTTTGGCTCCGGCTCTACATGAAGTGAAGTGTTGCTTTACTCACAGAAAGAAATGAGGAGGGCCGAAGACATCACTCTTCCAAGTTTCCTTCACGGTCTGTTGGAGCGCGCCGCCGGGGCCTCTCTGTCTGGCCGTTGCACGAACTGTCCACCGGATTGTAATTATCTCAATTCTGCATATCTGACACATCCTCGTCTTTGTCATCACGGGAACAGCTCATTAAGCCGTCCCCTTTATTTCCCCTCCCAGAATGACAGCGTTTTCTTTTGCAGTTCTGCGCGCATAAATCCAGGGGAGTGTCCCGTACAATAGTTCTCACTTGAGGGATGACAGCGTGCCGGCTGCAGTGATCATGAGGGCTGACCGATAAGGGATGAAGGGCGTCATTGTGCTGATGAGGAACCCTTTATTGCTATTGTCCTGGATCGGCTTGATTTGGCAGCTATTCCCGTTGATGTATGTGCTGGATGTGGAATACAACATGATGAGACAATAAAACTGGTTTGAAATGGAAGGTAATGGCCCCTCACACCAGTGACACGTCAGCATAGTGATGTTGGTTGTCTTTGTTACAGAGGAAAGCCCCGATCGGCTTTTTGCAAGTAGCTGTCTTTTCCCTTCATGTTTTATTTTAGCTCGACAACCATGGAATACCTGCTCATGTTAGATTAACACACATCAACACAAACCATACTCTGTATGCTTCCAACAGTTAAAAGTGCAGTTCATATTCATGAAAACAACTTGAAATCTTAAGTACCGCATTCATTTACCGGCAGGCTGTTTTCTGTTCAGATCATTAACACTACGGTTATTCATCTGTAATGTTCTACCTGGGTTGGTTTTATTCAGAGCCGATTTGATGTTTACTTGATTTAAAGTAGTGATCACTACGGGTGGTAAAGTCATCTATTCTCAAAAAGTCACCACAATAAGAAATAACGCAAATATTGCCAGGTGCTCTGAGTTGGAGCGCGTTCTGGCCGATCGGGGCCGAAGACATCGCAACTCACAGGGACCAGTTTGCCATGAAATGTGGCTCGACAAGTGAAGCCGATGATGAAGCGTCTCATTCTCTCTGCTGGCCATCAGGTGGCGACTCCTCTGTTTCAAAAGAAGTTTGTATCAAAGTCTCGAAGAAAATGACTCCTGAGGTGACTCGTGATGGTCCACTCAGTCACAACACGCCATCGGCCCCGATCGGACGCCGTACTTCTGCATGTAATGAACTGTATTGGATAATTGCTGTGCTTTTCTTTATGTATACATATAAGTCCCAAACCAATAAACATGAAATTAAATGTAATAAAGCATTAGCGTGAGGCTACTTTGTCATAAGCGGGTCACTACCAGACATGGTCTCTTCCGCTCTCAGGTTTCAAAGAACCTCGTCAGTGACGACCAAAAATCCACGATGGCGATGGCCGACATGTGGAACGCAAGGTCTCAAAACCACAGTCCACAAACCGGTTGGTGATGTCACAAACACTACGTCCACTCCTCATGTACAGTCAATGGCATGAACGCTCATTGTCCCCAGAGGATTCTTTACCATCAGCCCAATCTCTAGCTATGATAGATTTTAAAGCAAAAGGTTGGCAGAGGTCTAATCAGCCAGAGGAAGTAAAAACCTGCGTGCACAAAAGGCTTCAACAATACTGGCAAAATCAACTTAATAAAGAAATTGTTGCCACTAAATCATATTTGATTGATACATAAAGCAGACAAAGTCTGACACAGCGTGCGATGTGATAACGCTGCTCTGAGGTTAATCATTAGATTTAGCATCCAATAATGATTGCGTGGAGGTTCAGGGAACACGTCTGTGAGGCGGAAACAGGTGTTGTGTTGTGTTGTGTTGTGTTGTGTGCAGCCCGCTGCAGAGCACCAGGTCTGGATTATGAACCGTGTAATTACGTCCACAGGGAAGGAATCCTGCTCTGATTAAAAGGAATAGAATATGAGTCTCTCGTACGCCAGATGTAGCTCCAAACAATTCCACTCCGTTGAAATGTGCACCGCATTGCTCGGCAAAAAGTCGGGAAACGCTCAGAATATTAAGAAGTCATTAATAATCAAAGTAGGAAAAAGTTCTGCAACAGAAATACAGTCCTATTATCTCACTCAATGTTGTGCTCATCCAAGTCATCCTTTCTGGATGGTTCCAATGTTTCACTCACCAAAAGCACCCGCCTGCATACACCTCTGTGATTTATTGCTGGTAATAAAGGATCTTAATGTTTGCTGAATCACAAGAGATACAGCATCGTCTTAATAATTAATCCACTTAGCTGGAGCGCACTCTTTATCAGCAGCTGCAAGAGACTCACACACTTCCCTTTGGCCTCTCAAAGACCCTCTCCTGCCGCTCCGCCACCTTTTGTCTTCCCATTTCATCTCTAATGATCCCGAACACTTTGTTTACCCTAAATGCTTAATAAGGTGGACCGCATTGCTGATGAATATTAATGCTGGGATGTAATTAGGTCCGACTTTGTTTAAAGAAAATGTGAGAGGAGGGCAGGTCGTTACAGAAATGATTACTTGTTACGGTCTCAGATGCTGTGTCAGCAAAGGAATTATAATATGTTTAATTGAGTGGCATGATTGAAGTCTGAATAGAGATGAGAGGTCAAATCAAGCATGAATAAAGTGTTGATGAGAAAAAAGTAAAGTACTGGAGGAAGCACTTGAGGAACCCTCAATCATATGTCTAATGATGTCTACATTCATAATAAATAACTCCTAAATTAACCCATTTCAGTGTATGCAACACAGTTATGAAAACTGAAATATTTTTTCACCCATTGACATTAGTAACACCCATAACGTTCCAGTATGAACGCTTATAGCTGTGCCACCATCTGCCACTAGAGGCCAGTAAAGAGTTTCTTCATCTTAAATTCTGGTTATTGTGTTTATTGGGAACACACACACACACACACACACACACACACACACACACACACACACACACACACACACACACACACTTTCTCTCGTGCATGTTTATGCTGCTTTCTTTGAACAGCCCTCAAAATAAAAACGTATCGTAAAAGTTGGGTTACAAGCCGCTCCTACCTTCAGTGGGTGTCCATCCTGTAGCAAGCTAGCACTGCTGCTAGCTCTCCTCTGTAGCAAGCTAGCGCTGCTGCTAGCTCCCCTCTGTAGCAAGCTAGCGCTGCTGCTAGCTCCCCTCTGTAGCAAGCTAGCACTGCTGCTAGCTCCCTATGCTGCTGCTTCTAGCTGTCCGTGTCCCCGCTGCCCGAGCCGGGGCTGGTCCCGCTACCTTCGGTGGTTGTCGGGGAGCTAGCAAAGAGCTAGTAGCAGCGCTAGCTGGCTACAGCAGAGAGCTAGCGGAGACACCCCCTGAATGTAGTTGCTGCTTTTAACCCGACTTTCACAGTACTCACACTCTATTTAAGACCCTCACAGATCTGGTTTAAACCACGCCCATGTCATGTATGAACACGGATACATAAATCATTTCGTTGAACAGAAACAGATGATGGTACACTCCACCCTGTTATCATCAGCAGTTATCTGCCTCAGAGGTTTGAGTCTGTTCCAAGTCGGCGCAGAGAGGAGGTCAGGATGATATATGTGTCCAACAAACACACAACAATGACCCGACACACCGCTGTGTGTGTCTCGTGTGAAACCACTAAATTATTTACAATACTTTTGCTCTGTAACTTATATATATACCTAACTATTGCAATGTACGTTACACAACACCTATTTTAACCCAAACCACAATCTTTTCCTCAAACTAACCAAGTAGTTGCCTGAACCTAAAGTTGTTGTATTTTAACGTTATCTTAGGTGCAGGTTGGCCTAAAAAAGTAGTGATAACCACCAACTGGCTGATAATGATCAAAATGGATGTATCACCTTATATATATCATATATAGAACAATAGCAGTACTGCTTCTGTTACAAAAGAGGAAAGGGGAAGGCAGCGGGCACTACGCTGGTGAAAGCTGCAGCGCTTTAGAAGAGATAATTGTCGTCTGTTCTGCCTTTCATCAGACTGGTAGCTGAGTAAGAACAGCTGGTTCAGAGACTTGATTCCGGTCCTCTGCAGACATATGTACGTATGACCCGCGGTGCAATCACACGCCATTCTCTCCGCCCCCTCTAAAATGTGTGGTGCACTTTGTATACTTTTTGTCTACCAAAATGCTCCCAGAGCCCACTGTGTTCTTTTACACACACACACACACACACACACACACGCACACTCTGTGCTCGATGTCTAATTATCATAGGTCATGCGGCCAGCTCTTTCTCTCCCAGACTTTGATCAGCAGTCGCTGACAGCCTGAGCTGCGACTCACACGGCTCCGGCGGGCCCCACGCTGACTGGGGCCCTCTCTGCTGCCGCCGGAGAGTGATAATGCCACCGGTCTGCGGGCGTTTGACGGGCCGTGTCCGCGACTTCAAATGGGCCCGCGCGCCTCAGTGTGTGGCGGGGGGAAGTGCGTGTGAACACATGCTCGGTGGAAGGCTCTGAGATGGACGCGGCTCTGCGTGGCGCCAGCGGACGACAAAGGAGTGCTGCGTTTCTGTGGTTGCGTGGGCACGACAGTATGTTGTTATGAGGCTGTACTCAGTCGGCTCGTATGCCTGGAAGGCTTTTACTTACACTGCAGATGCAGCCTCGCCTATGTATTGGATGCAGGTTCTGTTCCAGACATATTGTATAAGATGCCGTTTTGTTTGAATTAGCTGTCGATGAGGATCTTTGTAGTTACCTGGTGCGGGTAAATGCAGAATAGCATTCACGTCACACACCTCTGCTCCCACTTCTGGAATACTGCTGCCATTCACCAAGTCTGATGGCTCTTTCTCCATTCCTGCACTGTTAATGAAGCTCCTCACTCCTGCACAGATGTTTTACCTTTTAAATGCCTGCCAACAGCACAAAGGGCAATAATCCTGCCAGGCTCTTAATTCCTGCCATCTGCAAGTGGTGAATTTTAATTGACAGTGCTTTAACAGCGCTCAAAAGGAGAAAGTGACTGGAATTGATAATGAATAAAAACTTGTATGCACTCCAAAAGGACAAAGTGAGAGCAGCAGAGTGGTGTTTACCACCTGATGGGAAATAGTTCACATGTTGCCTCTTCTGTTCCTTCATCCAAAGTGATGGAGAGGTTGTGCTGGCCGTTAGCTACCAGACCTCGCTCGCTGTGATGACGCTGAAGCCGCATAGTTTAGCAGTAGGCCATCAAGTCCATACAAAGATAAAGGATCTCTCACAGCTGGTTGAGCCTTTTACCAGGATGTTGTGACGTCACTGGACGGGTAAGACAGATGGTAAAGCTCCAGGTTGTCCTGAACCATAAGGATGGACTCCTCCATTCATTTACTGGAGTACCAGTACAAAGAGTCCCGTTCCCATCACAGACCCAGATCACATCCAGACCACAAGACAAATCAGCCTCTTGCCTCTGTGAGTCTCGTATCAGAGGACTCAATCAGGCTCATTATGGGATGGTGGGGTTCCATCATCAATAACCTGATAAATACAGATGTGTTCACTTCTTCACAGAAGTTGTAGTTGTAAAGAATAGTGTGTGTGTGGCAGCGGCGGGCCCTAGATTATCTACCGGCGCTTCAGTCTGAGTCGATCAGCTGTTCCAGCGGCCACGCAGCAGGCTGAAGGCAGAGCAACAGAGGAAAACGTGCAATGAGAAAATAAGCTAATAGAGAAAACATATTAGAATACAAGTGTATTTGTGAAAAACAATTCCAATATAAAATAGCTATAACTTTGTGATTGTGTTTAGGAAGTTCCTTTGCACATCTTGAAAGGAACTTTCACTGAAAACCTTCTTTTCACACTGATTAGAAGTCAGGAAATCTCCTATTCGTTAATGCCACAAGGTTTGGAAGTTACATGGATGTAACCCGAGTTCTATGCATGCTCATCGCCCATTCTTCTGATGCTTTACAAAGTGAATAAGGAGTGTAAACACAGTTGCTGTGGAATATAACTGAACAATCAGCATCAGAGCAGTGGAAGTCTAGTGTTAGTATGACTTCCCCTTTGCAGAGGAAGGTGCCTGTTGACACAAGTTAATACCGGGTGTAAAAAGGTTCTGGAAGACAGATCAGGGAGCCTGGAAAAACATTGTGTTTCATTTCATGATTCATCTTTTGAAGCCCATAATATCCAGAGCGAGTTTCATGGCAACCAGGCCAGTAGATGTCAAAAAAAGTTGTGCTGTAGGCCAAAACATACAAAAGACACCAGCAAAACAGCATCACTATCCTGAGGGCTTTAGCAGCACAAGATAAAAGACAGAAAGTAAGTATTTCCTCTGATAGACGAGGGGGAAAAGACAAATGTGAGATGGAGGAGAAGAATCAAGCCAGACAGGGAAGACAGAAATAGACAAATGAGAGCTACAGACTATGTTGCCGAGCTCTACTTCATCACAATGGTGTGTACGGTGTCACCAGCTCACAGCTGAAACCCCCGTGAATCATTTTCTACTTTGAAAAATAGGCCATTGTTCTCCAGACGACACTCTCTCATCTCCAAAGAGACGACGTCTCATTCAACGCCATTTTGTTTGGAGATTATGGGACCAATTACTGCACTGCAGTGACTTATTAGGGTCAGTTACGGAGAGTGTAAGAAACGTGTTTTCTCACAAACCTGACCTGCAAACACGTCCTGATGGATGCAGCTTTACACTCTGGCTTCCTCCAAGAGGAGCGGTCCGTATAAACCTGCAGTGGTTGATGATATAGAACCAATATATATGTTAATTGTCCTAAATGTGCAACTGAGAGCAGATTGTATCGTCTCCTCCAGCTGGCTGCTCGGCTGTCTCCATGTTGAGAGCATGAGGACAGCCGAGCAGCTAGCTATGGGAGCTAACAGTGCTAATGAGGACAACCGTGCTAACAGAGCTAACAGGGTAAACGTAAGGGGCAACGTGTTGGAGCCATATATTTAGTTTTAATTATAAATTACGTCATATCATTTTCCCGTATAATCTAAAGACGTTCCTTTGCCATATGAATGGATCTTATATTTATATTTGAAAGAATGCCTATTTTGTGAATTATTCATACTAATTTGATGAGGATCAGCTGGTGCAAGAGGAAGGGGCGGGGCGAATATCAGGTTTTATTTTCTTAAGTGGAGTGGGACATCGGCACAGTCCTTGACCTCCCGTTAGACTTCACGTCAGAAACTCAAGTTAGACTCATGATTTTGTTTGTTCGATTCAAGAAAAATAAATCAACAAAATTATTGGAATGGAATCAACGTCTCCAGAGTTATGATTGGATCTTTTTGAACGCAGGAAGAGGTTGCCACACTTGTACCAATGCTTTGGGTCAGGACAGAGGGAGAGACTTCTCTGCCTCCTCTGCATCTTTACATAGTCCTGCTGTTAAAGAAAGAACCAAACCCTCATTCGCTGGAGACCATGAATATAGATAACTAATTCCACGGCAATCAAAGGAAGTGGTCAAGCTGCCTCGGACCAAAGTGATGAATGGAACATTTAGCGTCCTCTCTGCTGCTGCGCTCCTGTTCTCTACAAACCACAGAGGAGAGGAAACTACTGCTGCGTGTGTGTGTGTGTGTGTGTGTGTGTGTGTGTGTGTGTGTGTGTGTGTGTGTGGCGACTGCAGAGGAACATATCAGATAGCATCGCCTTAGATTAAAGACACAATGAGATGCTGAGTTAGCGGTCTACACATCTTGACAAATAAACGCAGTGCCGTACCACTAAAGTCAATATGGACACGCGTCACTGTTAGATTACCCATAATTCATCATTCAGGTCATTTAACAGAAACCATGAGCACCAAAGGACAATTAACTGCCCTGACGAACACGGCTGTGAGGATCTTCACATTCAAAGTTTTGATTATATGCTGTCATATTTTATGATGTCATCAGCCTAAAACAGGGAGGAAAATATTAGTCGGAATATGTGTCCAATCTTTAACTATTTATATTTCTTTAGTCCGTCGATCTAAAGAATCAAACCGTGGTCTGGTTTTCATCTCTTCGTGTTCTCGGGTGGCAGACGGGCTGCAGGCTGGCGGCCATGTTGCTTTAAGACAATAAAGACAGAAGTTGTGCAGGTGCCATAAAACCAGCGTCTTCAACAGTGGCTGCTGGTGGGATTTTCTTTTGGAAGGACCATGTCATCAATCCCAGCAAACATCCCAGATCCCAGTATGATGCAATGTATCAAACCCACATTACTACCTTGCAGGTAAATAGTTTACATTCAATCCAACACTTTGACATAACGATGACATCTTATGAACACAATTCAGTGTTGAGTAGAGAGCAGGGAGGAGAGCAGGGAGGAAAGCACATATGTTATCAGATATCCTATTTTAAAAATATCACAGTCTCAAAGCTCAACCAATTGAATGACTCATCATCTTTACATGACTATCCTGTTCTGGATTGAAGTTACTGAACATTGCAGTGGTACAGTACATAAAGAGCACTCTGCTCAACACAGCCACGCTGCTGCAGGTACAACACACTACTTTCATTGGTTTGTGTAAACACAGCATCAGTTTGCTTTCTGTAAAACAAACATAACTCAATATTAACCAACCATCTGAGTTCATTTTCCAATTTGCTCGATAACCATCGTTTCCTAAACATGACCATTCAGTAGTGACAATGTGTTATAATCTGGCTCATCCTGGATAGAAAAAGCTTTCTGCTGCTGCAAGAAAAGCAAAATCTACTAGAATATATGAATTTTCATATCTTAAGCCTTGACTTCTAAAATGTATGAAGAATTCAGCTCCCTTCTCCTCGTGTGAGACTCTTTGTCTTAAACTGAAGGGATCAACTTGATCCACTTCTGATTGTTAAGAAAAGATCCAACGACCACCTTCACAAAAAAGAAAAGAACATAACATGGAAATAAAGGAGAAAAATATACCTTTAATGCACAAAATACATATTGAATGTATTCAGGTCATAATTCCTCGCCACACACTTTGGAGCTGCAGCCGTCGGTGCAGCTCCAGCTTTGTCTCCATCGCTCTATGATTCATATTTTTTACTGTTATTTGTCAGAAAACCAATTTGTCCATCAAATGCTTTATGGTGATTGGGAAACACACATCCCCTCTCACCTGGGATGCTTCCTTACAGTCTCGACAGCACGGGAGAAAAGGGACACAATAAATAACTTATTGATTGCTGCGAAGCTAAAACATGAGAGGCCTTAAGGAGGCCCGAGCCATACGGATGTAATTTGGCCGGCAAGCAGCAATTTATCTTGATTATAGTCAATTTGAACCAATAACGATGAGGTAAGTAGAGCCTATTTGTCAAAGTCACAGCGAGAGAGAACATGGACTCCAATAATACGGCACCTTTGTCCTCGTAGCTTCAGGAGGAGCTGGTGCTGGAAACACACTGATACTTTACTGGACTCCTCCCATTGTCGTTGATCATAAAAAAACACTGTTTGTTCATGTTGGTTGAATGATTTGAATACTGTTTGCATAAGTTGCATGGTTTGAAACTGCCTATCACCCGCTTCAGCATTGGACGCCTGAGGCAATCTGCCAACCCAAATCCTCAAATAGTGTCTCGGAAGAGGAAGATGAGATCCCTCCATCATTAAGTCACACGTCTCATAACAACACACTTGACCTAATTATTCCTGCAGTGGAAAAAAAACATGTAAATATGCTTAGCCATGGAAACTTATCCCAGAGCGATTTGTGCTGGTTACGCAATAGCACCGCCGCGCCGCCGCCGAGTGAGACGCTTTGGTTATCGAAGCCTCCAAACGTGGCGATTGAGAAGGGATTAGCACGCCTCAATGCTTCCCCTGAGCCGGGGAAAAGACACTGCAGGGGATTGGAGGATTGGCTAATAGCAGCGCCACATCCTGCACAAACAATTAACCGAATGGAGGGGAGGGGGGGGGGCAGAGACGTTGACGCTGAATTCACAGCACAAAGTCTCATATCGTGTGAAGAAAAGATGAATGAAGATTCTTTGAACAAAGGCTTGTTATAAAAAAACAATTAGGATTGGAGAATCCACTCAGGAGCAAACAGCTAATGTGAAGCTGTTTGGGATCTGCATGAGGAGACATGCCGGAGTGTACTTGAATGCACCACCGGCCCATCCCAGCGTCCCATTTATTAACTATGAATATGAATCTCTTTTGTTCGAATATATGAGTTGAGATGTGAAAGAAACATTTACCAAATCTCAGCATCACGTATTTAATGTTTTTTTCTCTCTTTGAGGAAATTCAATAATGTTTTTCAAATTTCATCATAAATTCTGTTGCAACAGAATTCATCATTGTTTATTATTGTCAGTGTGATGAACTGGCAGCAAAAGAAAACATGAATTACGTTTTAAACAATAAATACTCCATCCTGTAAGGTAAAGTATGGATCTGAGGGAGCGTTGCTCAGCTGTGCGGCTGCACTACGACACGCCGCTCTTACCCAATCCGCTGCGTGTAAACTGTGTTAAAACATTTCTATTTGGAACTTGTTCTCACAGAGCATCAGAGCATCCGGCGGGAATCAGATCCAGAGCACCGAAACCAAACCACCAACACATCATCACCAATAAAAGACTCACTCTTAGTGTCTATGACGTCAGAATTATTCCAAAATAGCGAGCGGCGCCTCAGCGGACAGCTCGCAGCCTCTCAGACCACTCGTTGAAAACCTGATTTCATATTCATCCTGGTGTGGGTCAAATAATTCCCAGCATACAGTAAACGCGACAAAGAGCTCCACCAAAGGGCTCGTTCCAGAGGAAGCTCATCTCTGAGGGATGGAGACACATCATGCAAGCAGGAGCCATGTTTTCAGCCGTATGATAACTAACTCCTCCCACAGAATGAGTGTGATCTCCTTCACATGTGGTCAGGACAATCTGAAGACCTTCATGAGGTTTCATGAAAGGAATCCTGACGTGACATGGGGCCCATTTTGCAGCATTTAACAGGAAACAGGAAGTTGTCGTAACTCCAAGGTGCATTGTCCAATATGCCCAAAAATGCTGATGCGTGAATATGCTAGTTTAAGGCTGAACAAATCTCCATCTCAACATGGTCATAGCGCCACATTCTGAGAAAGAAAAATGACAAGTTTCATACTTTGATGGACCTTTAGCCAGTGAACCACATCGACCCCACATTTCATAAAGAAAGCTTTTTAGAAATTGATCATAATCCATCCTGAATATTGAGTTTTCATTGAACTAAAAAGAAAAAAGTATCTTGAGGGATTAAAACCTTTATGTTTGATACTTGATAGAGAGCAACGTGATGCGTGTTGACGCGTGTTGTCTAGCGCCACCTAGTGAACACAGGAAGTCGTGGACTATTTGCAAAGCATCATTTAATGTCGCTCATGACTCGTGTGGCTTGACCTTCCTCTTGTGTTCGGGTCAGCAACGACCCATTTATGTTTTTAAATGCATAAAAGAACCACTTAAAATGTGTTTATGGCATCAAAGCTTTTTGACTTTGTCAGGAAGCTCTAGTTCAACAAAATGCAAAAAAATAATCTTTCACTAAATTATAAAATGCTCTGGTGGAAATTCTGACCTTTGTGTTGTTAGGGTCGGTTTCGACCCAGTTATAAAAATTATAAAGATTATGAAGCCATAATTAAAGCCAAAACTGAACTCATAAGTGCACTGTCAGCCAGCACACTGACAGCTCCTCTCCCATCATGGAGCTTTACTGGATTCTCATTTTCTCAACACAAAGAGCATCCGCTCCAGCAACCTCCTCAGCCAGGTGACCATTTTGACCTGGATGAAGAAGCCTAACAAGGTGAGCAAGAGATGAGAAACAAATTGGATGATAGAACATTGTTTGAGTGTATTTTACAGCTGATTTAAGACACGGGTCGCCATCGACCCGCTCACACAGGGGATGGCACTAGAAAGCTGACACAAGAGGAAGGTTAACTCTGAGCACTGTGCAGGCAGACGCTTAAAGGTGACCTCGCTCTGACTCGCTGTTATCTCAACCCGCCGGTTGTGAGAGCTCATGACCTCCTCTTCCCTCACAAACAGAACCAGCAGCACTCGTCCCAGCCTTGACTCCTCAGCTGAAGAGGGAGCGAGCCTGTGGCGGGGTGACGTGCAGCTGGATGCAGCAGTGCAGTTTGTGTGTTGTCCAAACGGTGCCGTGTTGTCAGAGCTCCGGACCATCTGAGGAGGAAGAGCTCTGACCGATCAGCTGAAATGTTCTAAGTGTCAATGAAGTACTTTCTCATCACGTTTACTTCTCACAGGGAAATTAATCTCATTCATTTCTAATTATTTTCTCAGCCCACTCCAAACCTTTTAAAATGTAAAGGAGGAAGCAGATACAAACTCCCAGTGAGAGATGGATCTGGAAAACATCAGGAAGTGTGTATTCTCTGGACAATGTGCCTGCTGAGGCATTCAGGGTGTTTAGCATGTCTGTTCTTTACTGTATGACCTGATGGAGTTAGTCCACAAACGCCTCATCCAACTGTATGAGTCTGTCATCCGGCCCTAAAATATTATATATATCTTTGACAATCTTCACATTAGAGAAGTTGATGTTTTCCATGTTTCATTTATGAAGCAACTAACGATGAATTTATTAGCAAAGTTGTTTTTACTTCAACTAATCAATTTAACAAACATATCTCCTAGCCAGTTGTTTTATTTACATCTGTCTGTGGTTGTACATCCAGGACAGATGCCTCCAGTGTACCAGAGGATAATTGTTTTTTGGCACATTGTAATCAGGCATTGGAGCATTTGTAGCTCCTCAATGACCACGAGGCTTATCAAAGGGGCCTGTTTGAGTTTCAGTCGGCTTTTCCCCCTATTTTCCTTTTATTTACTACTCTGCAAACAGCAAAGACATGAAATGAGACATTTACTGTCAGGGGACAGGGCCAGAGGTGTTATTTCACGGAGCGATGCCGTATATTTAATGATGCTCTGCTGCTCAGGCCGTCGTCCTGAGATAAGATGCAGATGATTCATGGAGGCTTACCACCATGACTTCACATTCTTGAACGACGCCTAACTGAAGAAGAAACATCACAAACCAGTGTCTCGCTGGGACCTCTGACATGCGCAAAGATGACGCAGCCCCAACAATGCTGCTTGCAGATTTATTTATTTATTTATTTTATTCTCTCTATGTTTTTAAAAGCAATCATTTAGTCCTGAGAAGAAGAGTGTTGATATGAGTATCTAGATATCCATCTCCACCTGGAGGCCTCTGGAGTTCAACATGCATGGAAAGGGAGGGTCATGTTGTAACTTGCAATCTGAAACCTCACCACTAGATGCCGCCAAATCCTCACATGCTGTCCTTTTGACATGATTCAAAAAACATATATTTTGTAATTTCTTTAATATGTGCTTCACATTCACACATATTTTTTTGAAATATAAAATATTGTTTACAGACGGATACATTAATTAATACCTAGTTTATTTGTTATGTATGTGCTGTCCTGTTTGCATTATGTTTAAAAAGTAAATGATTACAAAACATATTGAAGCTCACACATTGATGCTATAAGTCTAAAGGGTGAATAAGACTCCTATGTCAGCATATTTTATATGTTATCTGTGCGTTTATGAAATGGTAATTGGTCAAAAATGTGAATTTCACAAGTCTAAACGTGTCACTTAATTGAGACAGGTTGATCTCCCTGGTTGATAAAACTAACTGTAACTAACAACAGACTGGATCAAAAGCAGCTGAGCACTAATCCAAAGTGCTGCGTGCGGCTTCATCGACGTCACGTTGTTGCTATCGGAGGGAAACGTCTGTAGGAGTGAATCAGTGAGTGAATCAGTGAGTGAATCAGTGAGTGAATCAGTGAGTGAATCAGTGAGTGAATCAGTGACGCTCTGAACCAGGAGCCTGAAGGATCTGAAGCTTTGGGCTTCCCACACTGCACGTAGCCCCGGGCTAACAGCTCTCTTAGCCTGGGGCTAACCCCGCTAGCCTCCAGTTAGCAGGTCGTCCCAATGCAATTGAGCAGGGGGCTAAAAGTTGTAAAGTTAACAGTGGAATTTGTGTCACACTTTTGTCGAGCAATCAAAGACTTGTTTGTCACTTCATCAGTAATTTAACACATTTTGACTGTTTTTGAATTCAGCAAAGTAATAACTTTGTTCAAACTAAACTCATGTAACCACAGGACCATGACTTCTCCTAAATGTGTGTATTTTATTCTAGCATTTTTAGTCCATTTCAATAATAAATGTAAGTTTTGTAATTTAAATGTAATTATTTTTATGAAGTATTTTAACAGGTTTTGAGTATTTCTACCTCTAATGGCCGTACCGGTCCTACTCACTGTTTCCAGGTAATGAACTATGAAGGTAGATTTGTGTCTTTATTACACAAAGAGCAAATTTCTTGTTCGCAACTAGAATTTCTGGTTACAATTTTTTTTTTAAATTGTTCTCAAAAAAATAAACGCTGCTGAATGAGGCAGGAGTTTCTATTGGTGGGCTCCACTGGCTCGTGGCTCACACGCTAACGGGAGGTTACGTGAGGTCAGCGGCGGAGGAAAGATGACGTCACATTGATCTGTTCGCCAACATTATTTTAAACGGAGCAGCACTTCTCTCTGTGTTCATGTTGTTGGCGTCGTGGAGTCTCTTTAGTTAAAGGACATGGAGGCTGCGTGTTGTACCGTCCTCAGCACCACGCAGGATGCTTTCCACAGCTGTGGCTCTCTCCAGCTTCAGCCTCGGGCCGGAGATGTGCATAACGATCCTTCAGCGGATGACAATCTCGCTCTATAAACTCACGCGGGGATCTCTCACGGTCCCACACATGTGGACTTCAGCACCAGGAAGAGCAGCCTGCAGATCCACGAGGTCCTGAACGTTCAAACCTGCAGCGTCATTAGTGCTCCAGAGCCGTAACTGCACGTCTCATTAGGGTGTGACTTGTAAACGCACTTGTAAGCACCTTTAAACTGTACAAGTTATAAATCAAATATTGAATCAAAGTCTTCTCAATATTTCATCAGTATCTGTGCAAATATCACTTAGTATAATATATTATACCGTGCAAATATTACCAAGTATAAATGTATTGTTTGTGCGTGTGGCATAGCAGATACAAACGTTTTCTCAGATATTGGTCGGGCCATGTCATACTGTCCTGTGATAGGCTAATACTCTCAACGGGGAGCCAATCACATCCTGATGTGGGCGGGTCTCTGAGATACATTACAGATCCATGTGTTCTTTAGATTTGAGAGTGTTTATTGAAATGATGTATAAAGAACACAGAGCACGCAGAGAACACACACAGAGAACATACACAGAGAACACAGAACATACAAAACTCACAGAGAACACACAAAACACACGGAGAACCTACAGAACATACAGAGAACATACAGAACAGACAGAAAACACACAGAGAACATACAGAACAGACAGAAAACACACAGAACATACAGAACACACAGAGAACACACAGAACATACAGAACATACAGAACACACAGAGAACACACAGAACATACAGAACATACAGAACACACCTCTCCAGCAGCACAGTCTAATCAAATCAACTTTGGTCCAGTTGTTACATTTTAAGAATCTTGGAACACAAAGCGATCAGCTGACGGTGATGTAGCTTTGTTGTTTGAAAAGCAGCTTGTTACAGTAACTGGATACCTGAGCAGGTGTCATCCAGCATCGGAGCTCCACACATATGTAGAGGAACCCGAGAACAGACAAAAGCAGCACAGAAGCCCTCACGGGGCTGGAGGAGGGAGGAGGAGGATCTTCCAGCCATGACATCAGAAAACAAGACGACAACGTCGTGTCCCTTCAGTCACGACACTTCTGGAGTGATTTGAACGTAGAAGACAATCTCTTCCTGAACTTAACCCAGTTTCCTATGAAACCAGTTCATCTGACAGACGCGTGGAAGGAACAGACATTGACAGGAGTCGCTGGCTTTCGTTGGAAAACGCACAAAAAAAGAAGAGTGACTTATGTCAAGATGTCATAACAACCGTAGTATGAGGATACGTTGAGGTCGTACACGTCGTCTCTCGACTCACCTCCAGGCAACGAGCAACGCTGGGGCAGGATATTTATGATTCATTTCATTCATCAAACCTTTAATTAGTTTTTTCCGATTGCTAAACGACAGCGGGCACAACTGGAGTCACAAAACTCTCACTACAGTCTGCACAGCAGCACAACACTGTGCATGTACAGCACTTTGTTCAAACGCTGACACACTGCTGTCACACCTGGGAACACACATTCAAAACAGAATAGAGTTCAGCCTCGTGCCTTTAAACACTGCTGTTGCAACTTCAGCTGGAAGGCTGAGCACGTGTCTTGTTTTAGACTTGTTAGTGAACACACACACACACACACACACACACACACACACACACACACAAAGTCACGAAGTTCAAACTGTAAAGATGATGTTTGTATTTTCTGTGTTGGTGTTTGATGCTAGTGTTTTTCCTCTCAGTGTGTTGTGAGTGACAGTGTGTGTTATCTCAGTGAGGGTTGTGTATAGTGTTTGGCTGCACTGTGTGTGTGTTGAGCAATGTGTTATGAGTTGTGTTGCTTGGAATGAGTTTTGCAGGTGATGTGAACTCTTTAGCTCAGGTGACTGTTGGTAGTGCAGACTGTAGTTAGAGTTTTGCAGACTCCAGTTGTGCCAGCTGTCGTTTAGCAATCGAAAAAACCTGTACGCAGCAAGTCTTTCAAAACAAAATAATAGTTGAAAAGACAGAAAGACACTTTCATCCAACAATTCCCATATGTATATAAATATATGTAAATATAGCGCCTGCCCAAAGAGGCTCATCGTCGTCACACTGATAGCCGAGGGGTTCAGGAACGGGAGAGAACGTGACTTTGGCTGGTTTCTGGGGCGTCGAGCAGCAGGAACATCTGGTTTCCTCTTCAGCGAGGAGAAGCAGCAGAGTGAAGGAGAGTACACATCACTTACTGACTCAGAACACTGAACGGTACTCTTTAAAAACCTTTTACAGGGTATGTTGAGTCCACAGCTCAAACATTTATGAACACAATTATATATTTGTACGAGATTATAAATATATTTTGACATCCACTTAAAAATAAAGTAAATACATTAACTCAAGTAGAATTTAGAGGGACTTGCACTTGTAATGTCCATATATATATATATATATATATATATATATATATATATATATATATATATATATATATATATATATATATATATATATATACATATATATATATATATACACTTTATATCTTGCTATATTTGCTACATGAACATGCTGCTTCCATGGTAATGCATCAGTAACTGACCTCATCTAATGGTCTTAGAAATCAAGCAACAACGATGTTTCTGTAAAGCAGAAACTAGAGATGTCGATCTCTTGCTGCCCCTAGAGAGAGAGAGAGAGAGAGAGAGAGAGAGAGAGAGAGAGAGAGAGAGAGAGAGAGAGAGAGAGAGAGAGAGAGAGACGGCCTCGTGAGCACAAAGCAGTGAATCAGAAGAATAAAACGTCATTTTCTGATTGTTGAACACAACACCTCCTAACAGACCTGCACGAAGGTGCCGGATGTTGAATGAACGCCGCCCATTCTCCATCCGTCCCATCAGAAGCTCGGGGGCTCGATGCCCGGCTCCTGCTGTCCATGTTGATGAGCCCTTGTCCTGACACTTGACCCCAAGATGCTCCTGGAGGCTGTAACAGCTTCATGTACATACATCACATCTGACCTCTGCATTCAACCCTCTACTGCATGATCTCATGATTATCCTGATTCATCCTCCATCATGATACTTAAGAACATTTGACTGATAAAACTCCTCCACTATTTGACCAATGAACCTTCTACCTTTCTGTCCCTCTGTCTGGGCAGCATCATCCTAAACGTCAGTCAGAACCCATCGGAGTGATGGATGGTTCAGTCGCACTGCACGGTGAAGCACACGCGTGTGCTCACACACGCCGCAGCTGTCACGGGCCAAACCCGCTTTAATGTCCCCTAGTTCTACTGGAGATTACTGCAATTAAACCCCACTGAAAGGAGAGATTTGAGGGAGACGCGGGAGGGGAAATAAACCGGCGGAGGCGCACGCCAGCTGAAGGTAAAGGGCTCAGCAGGGAGCGCTCACCATCCGCCAATCACAAATAATTATCCCTGTTTGTGAAACACTTAAATGTTGCTCGGCCATTGGAAAATATACATATTAAAGTTCCACCTTCTGCCTGAGGGTCTCTGCTGGTGAGGAATAATAATGTGGTGCGAAAGCAGGAAGTGGATGTGTGTGCGCTGGCTGGGATGTGTGGAAGTGTGACGTGTCAGTGCCACCTAGAGGAGCAGCAGTGAACATTTACTGAGAGCACGAACCATATATATATATATATATATATATATATATATATATATATATATATATATATATATATATATATATATATATATATATATATATATATATATATATATTTTAGGGCTGCAACTAACGATTATTTTAATAATCGATTAAGCGGTCGATTATTTTTTCGATTAATCGGATAACAAAATTATAATTTTAAAGCATTAATTTGCAAATTCACAGTGCAAATAATATTAACAAAAAATAATTTATAAAAAATAAAGAAATACAAATTAGAAAACTTAACAGAATTTGTCAGAACTTGTTCTCTTTTCACAGACATGCACACTCACACATATGCACACACACACACACACACACACACACACACACACACTCACAGACATGCATACTCACACACACGTGCAGACACACTCACACTCACACACACACACACACACACACACACACACACACACACACTCACACAGTTCATTTACATGATGGCATTCATTTGAATCTTGCTTTAATCGTACAAACTCAGAACAAGAGATGATATTCCAGAAGTAATCACTAACTAATCACTAATCAATAACTTACAGACTGCACTTTACCTGAACAAAGGTTGTTCATTAGATATTGAACTACAAATCCCAGCAGCACTTCCTCTGCATGAAGCCTCATTATATCAGACTGTTGATCGCAGGTCAGTGTTCTTCACCTCAGAGGAGATGTTTACTCGTTGCTTCTCTTGAAGCCTCCTCTGTATTTTAAAACCAAGACGTTATCTAACCCAACAGCTCAAACACGGAGAATGAAGGACTAGCTAGCGAGCTAACGACAACGGTTAGCCTAGCTGCTAAGTTATTGTACACGCAACGCGACCATGCAGCGACACACGAGAAGGTACAGCGCTGCAGAAGCTGCTGGACCTTCAGCCCGCTGGAGCTTCAGCCCGCTGGAGCTTCAGCCCGCTGGAGCTTCAGCCCGCTGGAGCTTCAGCCCGCTGGAGCTTCAGCCCGCTGGAGCTTCAGCCCGCTGGAGCTTCAGCCCGCTGGAGCTTCAGCCCGCTGGAGCTTCAGCCCGCTGGAGCTTCAGCCCGCTGGAGCTTCAGCCCGCTGGAGCTTCAGCCCGCTGGAGCTTCAGCCCGCTGGAGCTTCAGCCCGCTGGAGCTTCAGCCCGCTGGAGCTTCAGCCCGCTGCGCTCAACTGCGGCGGATCGATAATGAAATTCGTTGCCAACTTTTTTAATAATCGATTTTTATAGATTTTATCGATTCGTCGTTGCAGCCCTAATATATATATATATATATATATATATATATATATATATATATATATATATATATATATATATATATATATTATTTGTGGTCAAACAATAGAACCACCGTTTTTTCTAAGACTTGTCAAAAACTATATTCATGAAGTTTATTAATTTTACAATGTTGCCTTATTTAATTGCAGACAAAAGAAGCCAAGATACTTGTTTATATTCATTACATTGAAACCATTTAAACCTGACACAGGGACACTGGGCCTGAATTAAATGAAGAGGAACATGAGCTCCAATTTAAAATGTTATTTCTCTTAATTCCTCTCCACAATTCCCAAGATGATTCATGCACTGATTTTTAGGAAAGATAATGAGCTGATAGATGGAGGGGTTCATTTCAACAGAGTGGCATCCATTTTAAAATGCCACAGGAGTAAAACATAACAATCCCATGCCTGTTCTAGTACCGATTCCTCTTACCAGTAGCAAAAATGTTGTATAATTTTCTGTCTGGGTCATTTTAGTTGAGGTCATTTTGTAGCTGTTTAATATCTCTTTTCTACTCATTTGATCGACTTTCAAACTAGAAATGTTAACTTTCCAGATCACTTGGGCTCCTGTGCCGCCGCAGTCCGTTCAGTAACCCATTTATGTCCCTCCAGCCTTATTAATTTACCTCATTAGTACAGTCATAGCTTTCTTTTCTTTCCACATCCATGGAGAGTCAAGACTTCTCCGTAAACAGTAACAATCTGAAATCCCCGGGGTAAACATCCTCTGAAATGATTCCTCTCTGTGATGTGATTTGTAATGATGCTCACAGCCAGGATATTCTGAGTCCTGTCATTAGCCTGCATGGTGGAACTGTGTGTTTTCTGCACAACGCATTCCTCTCCGCTTCCTCCCGCCAGTGCGGAGGAATGAATTTCTTTCTGCTTCTCTCTGAGCATCTGCGTTTGATGGGAGGAACTTACTTGACGATTGTCACCAAAGTTAGTTTGTGTTTCATGCTGATGTTAAAGCGGTAAATACAGAATAAACCTCCAGCAACGACAGGCAGCTTCTCAGGTTGTTTCCTTTAAACAAACAGTGTGTCGAGAGGAGATGGAGCTTCAGCAGAAAAGCTGACACTGAGAGGCTGAACACTCAAATACGCTTTCTGTTAGCATCTCTTGTGTTAGCTTTTTGTTAGCATCTCTTGTGTTAGCATCTCTTGTGTTAGCCTTCTCTTTGTATCTCATGTTTTAGCTTTCTATTCGCGTCTCTTGTGTTAGCCTTCTCTTCGTATCTCTTGTTTTAGCTTTCTCTTTGCGTCTCGTGCAAACTCCACACAGAAGGACTGGCCCAACCGGGAATTGAACCCGCGCCCCTCCTGCTGTGAGGTGACAGTGGTAGCCATGACACCACTGTGCAGCACTCATTAGCATAACAGTCTAAAATTTGAACTGTGACACAATTAATGTTATTTTTATGAGCATACATCACGTGAATAGACTCCTAAAGGGATGTGAAATCCATAGTGATAATGAGATACTTAACTATAAAACACTCTGTCCTCCATTAGGACGCCGTTCCCTGAGTCCAATGCAGCGCTGCAGCGCCTGAACTGGCTCTTCTTGTTCATACTGACATGATGACACTTCAACGCACTAGCTAACTATCAGAGGAGGAGTCGCCCCCTGCTGGCCATTAAACATAATTTAAGACACTTCTGCATTGGCTTCACTTTTTAGACCTGCAGGTTTCTGCCGGTTATGACAATGTGTGGTTGGACACACAGGAATAAACACGACATAGCATGAGTTATTACTTTGCATGAGTTATTACACACAGGAATAAACACGGCATAGCATGAGTTATTACTTTGCATGAGTAAACATGGCATAGCATGAGTTATTGCTTTGGTACGGTCTGAATCAGCGAGTCGCCACGTTCAGGTGATGTCGTCACAAACTAAACGCTTAGAGCTGCCACTTGACTAGCAGGTCATGGTCCATATCTGTCAAGCGTCTCAGCACAGGTCATATGTAATGTAATGTAACGTAACACAATGTAATGTAACGTAACACAATGTAACACAATGTAATGCAATGTAGCGTAATATAATACAATGTAATGTAATGCAATTGAAACTTCTCCAGCCAATACTCCTCGACTGAATTGTTATCTGTCTACTGTTTGACTTTCAATCAGACTTCAAATGTTTTTATAGTTTGAAAAATACATTTCAATTGTCCTATACATCCCATCATTGTAGATGCTTTCAGCTTTTACTCTTCAACGGTCTGCATATCATCGCAGGCTTACATTAAACCTGACTCAGCTCTAACTGACTTGCTTCACTTTAACTCACAACACAAACTATTCCAGTGTCTAAACTTCAAATGACACTTCCACACAATGCGTCCAGAGCAAATCATTCACACAGTTTATAACATTTTAAAGTCTGAACACCAGTAATTTCCCATGCAAGCTGGCTCACTTTGTCGTCGTCAGGTTGGAGTCTTCCTGATGGTTTCTCAGAGGGATCAATGCTTTTTGATTTATAATCAAGCAATAAGGGACGAGAGGCAGTGCCGTATCGTCAATAATGTACTTCTTAAGGGTGTTGTTAGGCAAACCCTTGAACTGTCCTTTATTGTTATTTTATTATTATCATACATGTATTGGCACAAGAGAAACTCTCTGCTACACACGTTTGGTGTCAAGCTTGAAATGACGACTAACAGTCACACAACTTAAATCTACCTGATATTTTGAGTGCTCACTGATAAGGAACGCTGGTTAATGTAAACAGGTTGTACAGTACGTTATGGCTGAATAAACTACACCCCGTGACTCACTCTCAACCAATCAGAATGCTTGATTTATCCCACATGTAAGATAATATGTAATATAATATGTGTGCTGTTGTATGGATGGAGTCTAATGATGTGTTTGTTGCATTGTTGAGGCAGGCGTACACTTTCCAGAGCTTGATACTGCAATCAAAGTGCTTTTGGACACCAGCTATGAACGTCCCTTAAGGAGGAAGAACTCAGTCGCTAACTGTCCATCCAGCTTTCAGAGCTAGATTTAGCATTAAAGACTTTGTAAATAGAATCTGCTGTTGATATATTTATGTTCCTTTCTATTCATACTGCCTTTCCCACTAACTCCACCCTTAGGAAACAATCCCAAAACAAGGCAAAGTCTCTCAAAAGCGATTCGCTGGTTGTACATTTAAGTATCTGGAGATATTCATGTTCCCCAGAGGAGGATTCTTCATGTTTTGACATTTCTGTTCAAACCCACTATCAGGTCAAAAATGACCATTTATACATACATTCCACTGGGCAGATTGCTATGAAATTCACCGACCATACACTGCAGCTGCTCCCCAGAGGATGAGCCCTTTCCTTTGTATGTTTCCTCCTCGACGCTCTGAAGCACTTCTGAGCTCTCGTGACCAAGTTGGACGTGCTGACCTCAGCACTTTCCTCACGTCAGCGCACTATGAGCTACTTTTCATTGACGATGCGTCTTTGTCTGCAGTTTCTTCTCAGCATGCGGTTCTAAGTTATAACTTCCACTAAGCGCTCCTCAGGGGTGTGTATCCAGGTTGCCTTTGTGTGTGTGTGTGTGTGTGTGTGTGTGTGTGTGTGTGTGTGTGTGTGTGTGTGTGTGTGTGTGTGTGTGTGTGTGTGTGTGTGTGTGTGTGTGTGTGAGACAGTCTAAGTGAAACTTGAGACAGGGCTTTGGGATTCTCTGCTGCTCTTCTTTTGACATCAAACACATCTCATTGACAACTGGAAATCCCTATTTTCCGTATTGGATGCAGATTGGCTGAGATGTATCGCTCGCTCCCTGCTGGGCGGCGCCGGAAGAGGCTGTGATGTAACCGCTCTCTGGCCCGGGAAAGAAAAGCATCTGAGTGGGAAAATAAGTGAAACACATTTACTCAACTACCAACACTCAGCTTTCACCACTGAAGTTCAAGTGTTCACCAGTGTGTGTTCACATAGTGTGTGTTCACCAGTGTGTGTTCACCAGTGTGTGTTCACCAGTGTGTGTCCACCAGTGTGTGTTCACATAGTGTGTGTTCACCAGTGTGTGTCCACCAGTGTGTGTCCACCAGTGTGTGTCCACCAGTGTGTGTTCACATAGTGTGTGTTCACCAGTGTGTGTCCACGTAGAGTGTGTTCATCAGTGTGTGTCCACCAGTGTGTGTTCACCAGTGTGTGTTTACTTAGTGTGTGTTCACCAATGTGTGTCCACCAGTGTGTGTTCACCAGTGTGTGTTCACCAGTGTGTGTTCACCAGTGTGCGTTCACCAGTGTGTGTCCACCAGTGTGTGTTCACGTAGTGTGTGTTCACCAGTGTGTGTTCACATAGTGTGTGTTCACCAGTGTGTGTTCACATAGTGTGTGTTCACCAGTGTGTGTTCACCAGTGTGTGTCCACCAGTGTGTGTTCACCAGTGTGTGTCCACCAGTGTGTGTTCACCAGTGTGTGTTCACCAGTGTGTGTTCACATAGTGTGTGTTCACCAGTGTGTGTTCACCAGTGTGTGTTCACGTAGTGTGTGTTCACCAGTGTGTGTTCACATAGTGTGTGTTCACCAGTGTGTGTCCACCAGTGTGTGTTCACCAGTGTGTGTTCACCAGTGTGTGTTCACATAGTGTGTGTTCACCAGTGTGTGTTCACCAGTGTGTGTTCACGTAGAGTGTGTTCACCAGTGTGTTGACGCAGTGTGTGTTCTTGCAGTGTGTGTGTGTGAGTAGACATGAACAGCTTCCACGCTGTGCCCTATCAAAGTGAACACTTGTTACCAGCAGGTGTGTAAAAGTGTGTGTTCTTCCTCACAGTGCATTGTGTCGCTCTGCCGCCAGCAGAGGACACACAGAGGTGCAGTGAGTCAGCCGCTCCACGTGGAGGCCTTCAGGGCCACCAAGCAGCACCGAGCTGCTGCTCCTCCGGCTCTGGACCCTGGTGACGTTTGCCACCAGCTACTCTTTCATTTGTGTTTGTGAATGAAAGACGTTTGAAAGAAATGAAACATGTAATTCAGACAGCTTTAATGGAATAACCAAGACGAGAATCAAGGACCAAGCTGTCGACATGGATCCAGACTCATCTCCCAGTGAAGATGCACACTAACAACTTGAGATGTCAGGACACACAGAGGCAGCTCATGTCTTTACATTAAACATGATGCATATGGATTATGTATTTTCCCTATAAAAGATTATCTACAATATTCAGCTTGAACATGTTAACAACATAGTTCCTCACCATTAGTGCATATCTATATCATATATATGTATATATGTATATATATATATATATATATATATATATATATATATATATATATATATATATATATATTCATATTATATATAAATATAAAGGATACATGATTTAAATGTCAATTTTTCATATATAGATATATACATATATATTCATATATATATGTATATATATGCATATATATATATATATATATATACATATATATATATATATATATATATATATATATATATATATATATATATATATATGAAAAATTGACATTTAAATCATGTAGCCTTTACTAACACTTTATAAATTATCATATTAATCATCTATAATCACTTATTGAAATGAAAACTCAATCATGAAACGCACAATAGTCAAACTTATTAATCAAGAATAAAACATGTGTAACTGTTTATGAGTTGCATATTAATGAGTGCTCAGTTGGAACAATGCTTTCTGAATAATAAGTATTTACTCTTCACTCAGGCTAAACAGCGTGTAATTGTTTTAAAGGGATATTATTTGCTGTGTAAAGAGGTTGTTGTTGTTGTTGTTGTTGCTGTTGTTGTTGTTGTTGCTGCTGCTCTGATGTGTTCAGAGCATGTGGAGGCAATGGGATGCTTTGCATTTTGGGTTCTTTATCCGTCTCGGAGCAGATGGTCAAAGAATTTTAACGAGCGGTTTTGTGGAGACTGTGAAGATGTTCTTTTTCAGATAAAAGCACGTTTTTTTGGTGTCAATCCGAAAACTTTCCATTTCACAGAGGACAGAAGTATGAAGAGAGTCAGGGAGCACTCGGTTTCCATAGCAACTAGTCTGCCATGTCCGTCCGCTGCTGCAGCCTCCGTACCAGATCATCCCACAGTGAGCGCTATGAGAGACTTTTCCTCCAGAGATCAGGCTGCTCTCCGGCTGCTTGGAGATGTCAAAGCGATCACTCGCTTCCCCTCGTGCAGCTTCTGCAGGACTTTGGGACTCTGATCCCCACAACAGAGCAACGAGGAGCTCATCTCTCCAGCACTGCAGCGACAGCACGCTTTCTGTTCATATCATGAATCTGAGAAGTAATAGAGGATAGAATTCTGTTTGAGCTTTGAAGATAAAAACATACATGACCCCGCCCCCCCCCCCCCCTTACTGTCATATCACACATTCATGATGAATGGACCCGTACGGCACTTTTCTAGCCTTCTAACCAATCAGAGCGCTTTAACACTACATGACATCATTCACACACTGATGAGACGAGCCACAGTGCAAGGTGCCACTTTAGGGTTAACTGTCTTGCTCAAGGACACGTCGACATGGGCTAAAGGAGCCAGAGATCGAACCAAAGACCCTCTGATTGAAGGACGACTCTGCTCACCACTGAGCTTCTGATGCTGTTACCCTGCTTTATTGTTAGTGGATTTAAATGATTACTGAATGAGCCATTTTGGATTCATCCATCGATGACATTTAAGGTTGATAATATTTAACCTTCTTATCTTTATCTCTATTTAATGCCATGTTAAATTTAACCACACATTAATAGTATTGAACTGTCTTGTTGCTCAGCTCCAGGCAGATGCTGCCCCCTGCTGGTGGTCTTCATGCTGTACAACACGAGCCCTCCAGCCTGAAGGAGTCACAATCAGCTGAGCTGAACAACACAGGAGTCTGACAATCATGTGTAACTCTTATTACTGTCAAACTAAACACATCTCATCTGCTGGTATGTAAGACTGATATTGGCTTCAAGTGATCACATAATCACAATGACATAATAAACACAAATAAAATGATACAATGGTAATATGTGCCATCTATAACATATAATACATTATCTATCATGGCATGGACATAAACTTACTGTATTTTTCTCAGATTAGGTGGTGAACCAGAATCTTTTCCTGCTATGTGACGCTCCTGAACATGATATGCTGAATACTGGAAAAGACTTTTCACATGTCTTTCTCCAGGGAACCTCCTCTTGATGTGTCTGTGACGTCCCATCATCATATCAGTGAATACATTATTCATATCTGTATTGATCTGTGGGCACAACATCTGATGTGAGGTCTCGGGACAAGGATGACGTCTGAGAACAGATTGTAAAGCCCTGCGAAGCAAATTTATAACTTGTGATTTTGGCATATATTTCGTTAGGTGAGCGTTTCTTTCAGGTTACCACAGCAGTGCAGTGTTCTGCTCTCGTCCTTGTACTCCCGTCTGCTTCTTCAAACTGGCAGTGTGTTGACAGCCCTTCTAAACACACACGCTGGTCTTTTAGATATTCTCTCAGCCAGTCACATCACTGGTCTCTCAGGTGAAAAAGAGGCTACGAGGCCCTCTGGTCACCAGACGTCTCCTTCATAAACAAGCAGTTGTAACCTGATTACCAGCCTGGAGTCTGATGTGTGCAGATGACGGCTCGCTCGTACTTGAGCAGCTTGCTGTAGTTTTCAGGTGATGTCACACTGACAGCCTCTGTACCTGTCAACTATATATTCATACAGTTTAAATAACGTACCACTTTCACTGGTTCAATCGTGTCCTTCACATCTTTTTTGGGCCAACATTACGCTATGAAATGAAAGTTAGGTTGAGGGAACAAAACCTCTGAGTTAGGTTGTGGAAAAACATCACGGTTTAGTTCAAAACCAACGAGGACGAGGTTTCAGTTGAGGCAACAAAAGGATTTAAAGTCCTGTTTGTTGGTCCCATCCACCTCCCACCCTCCCACTCTACTTGTAGTGTGTGTTCGTGCACGTGAGCGTGACCCACTGGTCAGCTTACAGCGCTGCTCCACAGAGGCTCTCACACGGAGGTGACATACATGCAGCATTCGCGCTATTCGCCTCATTCACGCCGCCTGGTGGAAATTTGCGTTGTTCGCTACCACTCGCGTCTGTGCATTGACTTTGTATGTAATCTACTCTAATTCGCAACACTTTTGGTGTGAATGCAGCATTAGCGCAGTAGATCTGTTAGCGCTGTTAGCGCTGTTGGCGCTGTAGAGCTGTTGGCGCTGTAGAGCTGTTAGCGCCAGGGTCGACGTGTCCTTGAGCAAAACATTTAATCCTAAATTTGCACCCGTGGCTGCAACTACGGTGTCTGAAAGTTAGATAGTTTGGATGTGGCACCTTGCATGGCAGCTCCTCTCATCTCTGTGTGAATGATTACTATGTAAAGCGTCTTTCAGTATTAGGAAGAGAGCTTTATGAATTCAAACCGTGATTATTATTATTATTATTATTGTAAAGCTACTAGTGCTGTAGAGCTGTTAGCACAATAGAGCTGTTAGCGCTGTAGAGCTCTTAGCGCTGTTAGCTCTGTAGAGCTGTTAGCGCTGTAGAGCTCTTAGCGCTGTTAGCACAGTAGAGCTGTTAGCGCTGTTGCTCCCCATCTCCGTTAAACAATGCTAAGAGACGTATAAAAGTACATCACACGTGTCCTTTCAACACTTTGTCCTTGGTGACTTTGACAGAGTGAAAGTACAAGTTATTTTGCCTGCTCCATGACCGCATGACAATCTGACCCATTGACCTGCATCCATAAAGCCATATTTCATAATGTGCTTGTTAATGTCCTTGCAGGGAGGTGAGGCGTGTGTGTGTGTGTGTGTGTGTGTGTGTGTGTGTGTGTGTGTGTGTGTGTGTGTGTGTGTACGGTGGTCTACAGGGACATGTGTGCCCCCCCTCGGCGACCATGTCACAATTTATTACGTGCCATTTTTCTTCCAGCCGTGCCACGTTTACGGCATCTGCCACGGCGGTGACTGGCCAGACCAAGAGAGTATTATCAGGAGAATAGTTTTGCATATATTACAGGGTTAAGTGCAAACCAATCTGCTTTATCCAAACACAGCAATCCAAACAGAGCGCCGGGCCTGGGAGACTGATGAGTAACACACTCGGCCAGGGGCCCCAGCAACCCCCAAGACCCCCTACCCCCCCTTTCCACCTTCCCATCACACACTGGGCTCACACTGATTGGCTCTGATTGCTTGTATAAAACACAGCACTGACTTTTTGATTATATTACATATGGTCACGCATGGATTGGTGCCCCGTGCTGCAGAGCTCCAGATTACTGCAAGGACACACATTGGGTGTGGGGGGTTTGAGGGGGCCGTGATTGTAATGACTCCAGGAAATATGCAACACGCACTGGGATGGTCTCCAGTGTTCATGACACCAGTGTAGTTTGTCCCTTCTTGCCGGCGGTTCGCAGCCCGTGAGGCCCAGAGAGGGTCTTGACTGAACCTAACCCTCTTCTGGGGTTACCGCGGGTTCACCGGTGTCGCATGTCAGGAACTGCATTGTGGGTGAGGTGGCAGAGGAGGGCTTTCCCAAACGGACCTTCAGGCAGGTCAAGGGGAAATTGCTTTGGCGTTTTTTTAAATGCAACACCTCCGTAAGCGACGCGCCCAACCCCTCGGTGGAGGTAGAGGGCTCGGGGTTGGAGCTCGGCGGCGGCGGCGTCCCGGAAGGAGCGGTGCAGATAGGCTCTAATCCCGTGAGAGCTGATTTCCCACGAAGCCCCGTCAGCTTGAGTTACAGATTCATAAGACAGGACCTTCTTGTATCTCTTGCCTTTTCACCTCGTCCGGCTCGGTTATTTTCCGGTTCATCCGGCAACGAAATCACAGAGATCTCGACTTACTGCTCATGCAATGGTTTTGAGGGTGATTGTCTGTCTCTTACATTCAATCATGAGAGACTCCATTTCGAGCGAACAATAATGTTTTACACAATGCACTAAAGATGAATATGGAAAAGTCTCGGCGATAAGACCCGACATGACGTAGAATAGTAAAGAGGGACTCGTAGTTCAGCAGCATTTCCTGGAGTCTAGACACTGGTGTCGGTGCAGAGAGCTGGCTGATGATGGGATGAAGAGCAGGACCAGTTAGGATGGAGACTGGGTGGAGGAGGGCTGTGTCGGGTTGGACCGAACCATATGGTTGGTTTAACTGGAGTGAAGGACCGTTGTCAGCTGATGGAGGAATGGGAACGAGAGATGGGAGAGATCTGTGAATGATGCGAGTGTGAAGAGAGTGTCCTGCTAAATGTGTCCCTGCAGATGGTTTTGGTTTGTCTGCAGCAGCTTCCCAGACTCTCTGTTCGAGAGTTCGTCCTGGAGACGACACACAAAACGATCAGCACAAGGTCCACTAGCTCTGCTGGAGCTGCAGCTTCTCTCCGCACTTTAAGGTTTTTACAAGTTTCTCCATCGCCGAGGAAGGAAAGTTAAATGCATCTGTTAGCTTGAAACAGGAGGAGGAAGATTCAAATGTGTTTTTATACATCCAATAACCAAATACATGTATACATTTATTCTGTTGTGAAACAGAAAATGTCCTGATAACATTTCCTTGATGCTTTCAGTGTTTCTAGACCATCTCTCCGAATTCATTGTCTCTGGAAAGGTTAACACTTTATACTTGACGACATCACTAATTTTAGTTTTAGGGAGAGAGTATTTCATGTTACTAATATGTGTGAATTTTTAAACTCTTATGTTGTTTTTGTAATGGCAGCAGTTATCAAGATGGAGTGTTTTAATTGAACTGACTTCTTTCTCAAGTAATAAAATGGTCTGACGAATTTAAATAAAGAATTGTCCAGCATGCAGGTGGTTAATACGTTTAAGGGGTACAGTGATGAAGTATTGTTGAGTCAATAAAGACACATGAACAAGAAATGAGTCAAACTCCCAAAACCCTGGATCCTACATTTCCCATAATGCAACAGTGCAATAGTTTCTTTCATGAGATCGTCAAACGTCCAGTCCCCAGTGTGTAACACATCTTATTTTTGTAAAAACTTAAATAATAACCTGATGACATCATCCAGCTCCCTTAGAGATGGAGATACGGAGGAAACAGGACAAGAGAGACGATGATGCAGTCAGTGCAAGTGATACATGTGTGATGTTGAAGCTGAAAGACATTGTGTGGGAACACAGCTTGTTGTCAACTCAAACCCAACAGCTGTGCAAACCTCTGGATCTGTCACTCTCGTTCATATTAGAAGTTAGTTTGTGGCGTTGTGCCCAGGCAGGGCTTCTCTTCCAGGATCATTTGGTGAGCGAATGCTCTGAGAACATAAATCAACATGTTGCATCTCCAACAATAATGACATCATTTCACAATGAACTTTCTTTTTTTAATGACTTAAGCGTACTTATTATCACTCTGTGTCCGGTGATTGTGAAAGCAGAGCAGCGTGTGAGGTCTTCAACCAGCTGAGGAGAACAGCTGAGGAATGACAGGGTGAGAGTTATTCACACTAAAGGAGCATAACTTACTACATGAACATCACGCTGTATAGAAGAAGACTTGAAACTAGAGATTGAGACATAAACTCATGTTTACAATGTTTACTGAGGGAATACATCAAGAGAGAAGTAGAGTCACTTATATAGACTTCTATACAACCAGAGGAGTCGCCCCCTGGTGGTCAGGAGAGAGAATGTAGCTTTAACACATGAAGCATAGACTTCTATACAACCAGAGGAGCCGCCCCCTGGTGGTCAGGAGAGAGAATGCAGCTTTAAAGCTCCTTCCTGGAAGACATCATATATGAGGATATGTTGCCGCCACATGTTGCTTCTCTAAAACAATCCCTGCAGCTTTTCTGAAACCACATCTGTAACCGCTGCTACCGTCACCTCAAGTGAATAAGGTCGACGTGTGTGCGTCGGGGGGGTGTGTAGCTTGGGATTTGCTCGGCGTGACACATAAAGGTCACATTCACACACATGCCACATCCGTGTAAATCATCTATCACGGCCACGGGACAAGAGGGCGCTTGAGCAAAGCGAGCGAGCTCGGCTCCCGGTCCAAGGCTGCCGACTGAAGGAGTGATGTTGATGCAGCGCAGGGGGAGTGGTTGAAGCCCACCCAAAACACACACACACACACACACACACACACACACACATCTGTCCTGCGCTTGACGTTTTGTTTTGTCACGGCCATTGTGGCGAGAGCTGTCACTAACAGAGAAACAGCGTGACCATGTTGATTAGGCGAACCTTTCGGGCAAGGAGTGGAAATATGCTGTCAGCTCATTACAAAAATACATAAGCTCTCACTTCCAATTACTCACTTAGCAGCTGGAGGTTAGACGGGGAGCTGCTGCCAGCAGCAAAGCCTTCTGGGTCAGCGAGGAGACTAATCACAGGTCTGATCACCCTGGAGCCCACCTTCACACACCGCCCACTCACCTGGAATTAACCACTTCTACGTGTGTGTGTGTGTGTGTGTGTGTGTGTGTGTGTGTGTGTGTGTGTGTGTGTGTGTGTGTGAGCAGTCTTTAAGTGAATCACCCAGCTGTGAGTGAAGATCAATACAGTTAAGTTCACATGTTTTGTGATACTGTATTGATTCTCAAAAACGCTTTGAATCAAAAGCTACGAAAGTATTTTCACATTCTGTATATATATATATATATATATATATATATATATATATATATATATATATATATATATATATATATATATATATATATATATAGATGACATTTCATTAATATCTACACAAGCATCGATGTGAGGTGAACGGGTCCAACAAGCAGATCGTTCAATGGTGACTGGCTCCGCCCACTTCCTGTCAAAAAGAACAACACACTCTGAAGCGAGCAGGAAGCAGAGGAAGAGCAGCGATGGGGATGAGCGAAAACCGACAACACGGGCAACTTTTCATAAGATATCGTTCAAATTGTTGCATGAGGATACGTTGAGGTTTCAAACGAATCAATATAATAATATTCAAGAAAAGGTACAGCAGCCATAACATATTTATAAAGCAAACCAAGCTGAAATCACAGCACCCCTGATGTATTATTATTATTATTATTATTATTATTATTGTAGGGAACATGTTCCAGATCAGTGGCATTCATTCAGAGTCGGGTTTGGGTGTTATTGTGAGTTATGAGAAGAATATCTCATCGTGCATGTGTAGTGCAGAGACATAAAGCGTGAACCTCTCCTCGACCGTGACCCCACAGCGAGCGAGGGTTCTTGGCTCGGGGCCCCCGGCCTCCTCGGGCCCCAAAGGCCCTTCTTCTTCCAGTCGGGATCAAATCTTTTAATGCCTGACGGGTCCTGTAAACCTGCTGTCTGTCAAGCGGAGCGGTGCAGGAGAGGATGTGGAGTCCCTCTGATAGCGGTTCACGGTCTGTATACATGTGGGCTGATGGTGGGGGGGGGGGGGGGGGTACAGCAGAGTCTGTAGATATGATTTCATCTGCCTGCATAAACCAACAAAGCAACCTGAGACGCAGGTCAGCTCGGAGTTCTGTCAGCGTTTGGAAAAGACTGTGACGCCTGAACGAATGCTTGTTGTAACACTTTGGCTTTTTGTCACGTCGAAAAGTCTCTAAAGAAAACAAACTTCAGGTCTGAGCAGATGTGGATGTGGCAGGATGTTAACAATAAACACATGAATATGAATATGCATTTGTTCAAAAAGACAGTACATACCAACCTGTTCTCAGGTATATATATATATATATATATATATATATATATATATATATATATATACACACACAATATTTTTGAGGTCTCAAACCTCTTCGTGAGCATGAGGACAAACCTCCCGGTTGGGTTAGAATAAGTATTTCCACTATGTGTGTCGCATGCTTGTTATTTTAAATGTGTCATTCATACACCATTTGCTAATCCCAGCTAATCTTGGTCGTGTTTTGTTCCCTGCCGTTCCAATACAACTGTGAGGTGAACTATATGAACACCACGAGTGCTGAGGGCGGCGTTGGCCCTTTAGGAGGCTCCAGGCCGGGTCACCGGCCTCAGGCCTAACTGTTAATCTAACGTTACAGATTAGGGGAAACTCTACCGTAGGAGAAGATTAGGGGAAGTAGCTCACTACTGAAAGAGTAGAAGCTTTACAGTAATGGTCCCGACGTTCACCTCCATCTCCATCTGCATAGAAGCTGGAGGTGAGATGCATTATTCATTATTATATATTATATCAGTTGTGTGGTTTGGATTATCTTCAAGTCACTCCTTCATAAACTTTCATGAATACAGGAGAAAAATGATTGAAAATTGAGTGAACTGTATTTTATAGTTGGAGCCTTTGAGCCTTAACAAGACACACACACACACACACACACATATAATATATATAATAATAACATGTCCACAGTGTCAGGACAGAGATCTACACAGCTTGTCATTGTGTAGCGTGTTAGCGTACAACACGAAGGAGTCGATGCGTTGAACAGGACTCCATCCTTGCTGCGCTGCACTACAGCTGCGCTCCACCAGAGGGCAGGAGCCGCCTGCGGAGCCGCACGCCCCCCTGCTGGACGGCGGCCCGCTGGCTGTCCCGGGCCAGTTGGCCTCCTGACGAGCAAATCTAATGCAACAGTCAATTAGGATGGACTCCCTGCATGTCGGCCATAAGCAGAGGCAGCTGTTCCCGGGTGAAGCGGCAGCTCCGGGGAAGAGTACGCGCTGAAAGATGGGGGAACACTGAGCACTGCCCTCAACACTAAATACAGGGAATACACAAGCTCTCTGACCAGATTAGACTTGACTTGAGAGAGAAAAAAAAAGACTTGACTTTAACTTCACTCGACGAGTGCAGAGAAAAAACAACTGACCAACTTGGAATGTACCAAGGAGACAAATAGTTTCTTTTCCAGGAATTGAAAACACAAACTTCAGGACTTGACTCTGCTTGTTGGTCGTGACTCGGTGGTGACTTGGACCGTCACGCTGTCCCTCCTGTGTTGCCGTAGCCGGGCTCAGGTCAGCGGCAGACCTCGTTGAAAGCCAGGTAAAGGACCCGAAATGGACCTCGTGTCCAGATTCTTCTCAGTCAAACAGGATCAAAGCAGATTTGGCGTTTGCTCTCTAACGCCACGTCATGGACCTGCAGCAGCAGCGGGACGTGTGATCGCGTACTCCACCTTCTCCCCATGCGACACAACCCCGGTGGAGTTCCTCCTTCCTGAGTGTTTTGCAAAGAATGAATCAGTGTGTCATATCTGTGTAAAGGAGCAGCCATTATCAGATAACTAGACAGAAGGGTCTGCATGTAATTCACAGCAAACTTGTTTAGCTCTGACAATCTATCATTAATTTTCTTATTTTTTCCCTCAGGGGAGTGCAGCTCTATTGTTGATACAGCCCATAATTTTGATTTATCCTCTGGGTAAATAGAGAGCGGTTTGCTCCGGCTCTTGGAAGAACACAGCCTTCAAATCACTTGATCATTAATCCACACATTGTTTTATTTACCTCTCGCTCTCAGCAACTAGGAGACAGAGTGGAGGAGGACGAGGAGGGGCACGCCGGGGTCAAAAACAAGCGATCCACTGTGAGCCCGCGCCTATTGGGTGGAGGCGGGTGGGGGAGGACGGGTTGACGTCGCGGGGTGATATATAAATGTGCTGCCTGCTGGAGGTTTCAGGTGCTGCTGCGGTGGAGGCTCTCTGGATAGTGTCGGCCACAGAGGTGAGCGGCAGCTTAAAAAACCCAGAAATCCCCTGCGGGTGTGGGATTGAACTTGGGGCAAACATTCCAGTGCAGGTCAGCAGGGCATGTGCACCTACAACAACCCCCAACACCCAGACATGAGCCCGAGAGCCCGGCCAGGAAGCCCCGCTCATCAGATCGACCTGCCAATCAAGTGCTGGCGTTGTGTCGAGCCTTATCTTGTGTGCCGCTGCCGTGAGGGGAGATAAGGCTCTATGACTCCTCACGTTCATCCTTTACTTCACGTCCATTAAAGGAACACCGTCGTTCATCATCGGGGTCGTCGAGGAGTTTAACTCGTTATGAGCCAGATGGCCAAAAAAGCCTCTTGGAGCGTCAATAAGAGACCTTTTTGGAAAGATTAGGACCTAAAGAATCAGAATATGCAACAAAAATCACAATAAAAAAAAAGTCTTGGTCTGTTAGGAAAGAGTTTCAGTCAAAAAACTGTGTCGTTCGGTTCAAAAATGGAACAATTACGCATTTTATGCCAAAAGATTGTTTGAATGGGGCATGCTGGGACTTAAAATGGGAGCGGGAGGATTTTCGCAGACGGTTTCCAAAAGGTTAAACACCCGACCACGACCCGGGATGCCTGGGGTCCGAGTCGGGCGGGGACCTTCGCGCCCCACCTCGTCGAGTCCGGACTGTTCCCTCCATGAAGACGGGATTACGCTCCTGCTCTCTCACGCCGGAGACTCACCTCACAAATCTCTAACAAAGTGTGGCCTGACCCGCGTGTCAAGCCAGCCGATTGGTTGATCCTAGTTCTCTCTCTGAGTTTGGGCGTTCACATTCCAGCACAGTGCTGCCACGAGGGATCTTTAAGCGCAGGAACATACGTTCCTCTGTGAGGCCCTTCATGGTGTGTTCACCGTCTCAAGGTCTCGTCCAGGACCTTGATACGTCCAAATTCTTCCACGTTTGTGTCACATGATTGATTTCCTCTTTCTGGATTGGATGTGACTCTGGTTCCTAGTGTGCACATGCATGTACATGCCGTGAGCCTGACAGCGCACCGCGAATGAAGAAGACACACGCACACAGACACAATCTACCAATGAAGGTCTGTCTGTATTTTGCATATTTTGATCTACTTCACTCTTGGCGGGTGCATTGTGGGGACCAAAGGACAAGCGGTGTTGAGGTTGTTGCAAATTGGACACACTTTAAATAAACAAGCAGACGAAGTCCTCCTGTCGTCTGCAGCGGCCTCCATGAGGTCGCGGCTCATTGACGATCCTTCGCTGGCGTATGTACTGATGTTAGGACCAAATCCTCCTCCTCCTCCTCCTCCTCCTCCGCCTCCTCTTCCTCCTCCTCTTCACGTGCAGCGCTCAGGCCAAAACGAGGCAAAGAAAGGAAACACAACCAACCGCGCTGCAAGTAGCGTCGCATACAAGCGACGTCACATCCGTACCTGCTGACCAACGGCCGGGCGTCACGTCCGGCAGAGCTCGTGAGCATCGCCACGTGGCCCGGTGCCGCCGTCCATATTGTCCGCTTATTGTTTCTTCATGACTTTGGAGCGGCACATTACACTGGCGTGGTTGCTGCGCGGCCGTTAGTGAGTGGCTTATTCTCCACAGCTCGTTTTTCCTCAGCCTCCCGTCTCTTATTAACTTACTTAACGTCCGTTCTCTTCCCCCGCTGGCCTTGTGCCTAACTCTCCCCACTACCCCGCAGGCCCTAAACCACACCCTGTCCCGGGGCCGGGGCCCGAGGCCTCGGCCTCACCCCGAGGCAGTAATAAGTGGTCAGACCTTCATCCCACTATACGCTCACTCCGCTCTCCATCACCGGCCAATTGAAGAAACCACAATTGCCCCAGTCTGCGGTGCGCAGCGTGCAGGGCGGGTGAGGCGGACACGTGTTTTGATAGGTATACTTCATCTAGATTATTCATGTGTGTTTGCCTTGGCTTGAGCCCACCACAGCAAACACATTATACCCCCCGAGCAGAGCGGGGCGAGGCTGAGAGACCTCCAGAATACAAGTCGTACTATAAAACCACAAAGCATCATGGAGGAGCTGAGCCACCTCCTCATTCACTGCCAGTGTCACATACCGTCAGTTTGTCATGTTAACTGCGGTCTAATTTTACTGTAACACAGTCGACATCTGTTCTTTTAATACTTTCCTGCGATTCACAGAACGCCGTTTATAAGACCCCCAGGGACCAGCGCTGCAAAGTGTGTTTTGGGGGGAGGGGCCTGTATCTTTGGGGGTAAACCTCCTGGACGTTAGCGTAGACAGTTTTAATTAACCGTCACTTGGAGCACTGCAAGGTTTGTATGTCTTGAAACCGCTGCGTCAGCACCAAACACACTGAAGCTGATAAAACCTGCAGCTGCATAATGAACTCATCTCCCACATGCCGTGTGTTGTGTGTCGGGTTCGGGGGCATCGTGTGGTGGCAGATTGCAACCAGCTGCACCGCCCTCTCAGCTCATCCTCCCTTTCCAACACTGCTGTAACGTGAGCCGTCAAGTGCTGAACTCGGCCATCCATACCATAATAACATCACTTTAAGAGCAACGGCATTCAGACGCTGAGTGTCGGTCCCATGCTTTTACACATTTCCCACAGCGTTGCAGCCAGTTGGAGAACTACGGTGGCCTTCAGGGAACAAGAGAACAGGAAGTCTCTCTCTGGAGCCAGTGTCTGCTTTGTCCCTTCTGGGCTCCTGTAGAAACATGGCGGTGCAAGATGGAGGACTCCATGAAGAGGACCAGCTCCCGACGTAGATATGAGAGGCTGAGCCGACAGGTCTTAGTTTCAGCTGATTATACATTAATAAATACATAGTTATGAATATAAATGCTTCTCACTGGCTCTTTAATTCACTCACTCACACCTTCATCCTGATGGAAGTGTTTGCTGACGTTTAAAGGTTGCATTTTAGTTGAAATAAGTTTAGGAGCAAATGATATTTGAGAGACAGGTCTTCATATTCAAGGTTTAGATTTAAGGTAATGGATAAATTATAGTGCATCATGTTATATTAAGGGAATTTGAATGGATGACGAGCAAAAAAAACATACCAAACCAGAAAGCATCCATGTTTTTTTTACATTCATTGAAATGCATTCATGGTATTTTCTTACAGTTAAAGGATGTACAGACAATACATTAAATACACCTTCATGTGTAGCTTAAAAGTACTTATATTAGTGTGTAAAAAGCTCATCGTTTCCTGCGGTGTGGGCATTAACAACCCTGTCAAACTTGTTTTTATATTACTGCAGTAATGTTGAACAGACTTTTCTCATCAATGTTCACATTTCAACCTCCGGCGGTGACTTTGACGGCACAGAGCAGACGTGATGTTTGCAGTGTTAAATTACTGATCTCTGCACTTTCAAGTTAAACAACAGCAGAGCAGAGCAGGGATTGAAAGTATCCTCCGCTTGTCGTGATCGCAGTAAGCTGCAGCGTGTTAACGGGCCTCTGGTTCTGGTCCGTGTGTGGATGCAGCGTTGCCGTGGTGTTTTTACAGCGGGGTCTCGTCCCCTTGGAGGCTTGTCGGGGCTTTACGATCACCTCCTCCACCTCCAGACCAGGGAACCCTGGCAGCGGCCGGCTTTGACCTGCACTCCAGCTCCTCCTCAGATTTAAGGCTCCTCTGTGGTTTTGAGGCAGCCGGGTGGGGGTGCTGGAGGAGGGGGGTGGGGGCATGGGGGGATGGGGGGGCGGCTAATTGAAGTCAGCGGATGACGGGTGTGCTGTGATTTGTGTGGTGACAGGCAGTGTAATTACACGGCTGGTCAGAGTGAACATTACGGTAGTTAAGAGCTTTCGTGGGCGCTAACTCTGCCAATAAAAGGATCCTTACACTTCAGTGTTTGCAGAGCCGCGCTGCCACGCTGCTGGGCAGAGTGCACGTCTGAGGGGCGTGCACGTGCATTGTGAGGACGTCTCTATACCGTTCCTGGGACCAGGAAATCTCTGGAGATCCCTCCGATGGTGGGAGTTGCAGTTTGCCAAGAATACCTTGAAATAAAAGGAGAACTTTGGAACAACGTGGTCCATTCTGCGTGAATACTGGTTATGATTTACTGCAATCTACTGGACAGTAAAGATCAATTCCCTCGTTAGTTAATTGTGCCTTGAAGGATTTAGCACCATCCAGGGGCCAAAGGAGCTCAGTGTGGAGGAAACGTGACCATCCTGCACACTATTGGACCCGTCAGCCTAATATTATTTCAGCATATTCCAGACTTTATGCAAAAGACCCGGAGAACGCTTTGAAGTGGAGCATCTGCAGGTTCCTTCTAGCGGCCAGCGGACCAGTAGAGGCCACCACATCCTACACACTGGTCCTTCAACACAGCGCTGCACACGGTAACAATGTCACTGGGCAACACAATTAGTGTTTACATTATGACTTGTGTCAAAGGTTTTTTATGTAACCTCTTATTTAATCAAAATTATTTTAAAAACTCCTCACTTACCGGGCCCCATACAGGACTTGAACACCGGTCTCCTGGGTGAAGGTTGTTTTTCTTCTGAACCTGAGAAGTCACAACACATGTTTTCTATTTGCATGATCACACATTACGTGCATCCTCCACCTGCTGCGCCGTTCAGAGCTCGTGGTCATTTCACGTATTTCTGTGAGATCAGGCCGCTATCAAAGTTAGCTCGTATTAGCTTACATTAGCCCCCAGATAGATAGATAGATGGATGGATGGATGGATGGATGGATAACTTTGTCAACTCATTTGTCACCATAGACAACAACAGACACACACAGACAACAACAGACGAGCTGCACAGTGCACAACAGACACACAGGTGCACACGTTACAGGAACAAACACCAGGACATGCCGTATGGAACAAGACCAACAGAAAAAGATGTTGAATTTAAATCTAAAAACCACAACTCAAGGTGTTCATTAACAAATTGTTTGAGTGAAGACGCATTGGAGTGATGAATCTTTTATTGACGCCCACGTTTTACTGTGAGAACAAGACAGTGAATGCCTCGCAGTATGTTCCTCATCATGTTCTTCAGAGGATCCTCAAACAGGAGACAGGTGGTCTTTGTGCTCATGGTTCTGTTGAGGGGGAAAGACTTGTTACGACGTTTATGACATATCACAGTTCAAAATAAAGTTTGTAATAAGTTCGGCATGAAGTTGTAAAGTCCTTTGTAACACAGAGACACGATCACAAAGCACTTGTAATTCCATAAATCTCTGTGGAGGTGGTGAGGGAGCGAGCAGCGCTCCATATGCTGCCGCCACATGTGGGCTATTTAAACGGCTGTGGTGGCAGCGTGTATTTGTACATGCCTCTCTGCGTATCGCTGTATCCGTGCTGCCCCTAATGCGGCCTCGCGGCTCTCTGGAAAGACCCGGGGGCCAAAAAAGATAGTCGAAAAAAACAAGAACAAACTTCAAACCGCGCGTCATCCCGGGGAAGTATGGTAATAACATAGGAGGAAGTTTACATTCGTAAAAATATGCGTTATTTGTCTTAGCTTTCGTTTATGACGGCGAAACGTCCGCGGCGAGGGAGAGCGCTTTGCGAAATGTTTCTGGACCACAAGCAGCCAACACCCCTGTCTATCTTTAGAGCGGCGAATCCACCCAAGAGCTGTCAGTCCGGCCGCCAGATCCATGACGGCTAAAACTCTCCAGACCCCCGAACACTAACAGCATCGTTCAGAGGCTTCACCCGCCCACACACACACACACACACACACTCACACACAGCCGGCTCTGATACTGTAAGATGTGGAAGTGTATGGCAGTGAATAAATTAGGCCTCCGCGTCGTCAGCTCGCTTACGTAAGAGCAGCTCGCCCACAGAAAGGAGGAAAAAAAAAAAAAACCTCTTCTCTTTTAAAAGCTTGCAAATGGAGCAGAGATTTATCTACTCCAACAGTTAACTCAATACCTAATTTTTCTTGGACTCCGCCTTTGTTTTTCCAAGTGCTGGGAACTGCATAAAAAGGTCACAGAAGTAATGGTTTTGAGAAGAAGAAAAAAAAGCCAGTTGCATTAAGTTTGTGATATAGAAATTTGCTGCTGCTGAGAAAGAGATGAATGACTGTGTCTGTGGGCTTTGTGCATCTCACTGGTGCTGCGCAGCGAAGCACTTCATAAATCACCGCTGTGCATACGAGGCACTAATAGGGATGGTGTGTGCTCGTGGTTGTGTGTCGGGCCCGGCTCTAATCTGTTTGGTAGAGTCGCATCAGGAGGCCGTGGCCTCGCTCTCCAGCCGAGCCGGACGAGCAGAACGTTCTGGTGCTCACGTGCATCAACACGCGGCGGTGCATTGATCAATATCTGCTGCTGCGCTCCCTCTGCACCGGCAGCAGCACACAGACACGTGCAGCCTCGCTATGGAGCGAGGATGTTCACAGCAAAGAATATATTATTCTAAACAGCTGCAAATTAACGGAATATAAACAAAGTTTCCTTGTCGATGTTGTGTTAATTTAGCATAATTATATCAACACAAAAGTGCTTTAATCAGGCTGATAAACATATTCCATCTGGCAGGATGGTGTTTCATTGATAATAAAGTAAATAAATACAATTATGAAGAAGAGGTATGCTTTGATATTTCCATTTTCTGCTACTTTATACTTCCATAGCACTACATCTGACAGGAAAATATACATAACTCACCCAGAGAAATTAGATGTATTAATATATAATAACTCTGAGAAGGAACATTTTACTGCACGATGGATACTTTCACTCTCAGTACTTTTTGCTCATAATACTTTAGGTTATATGGTTTTCAACGCAGGACTTTAAACAAAGTCTTTCCACAATTTGGTTTTAGTCCTTTTACTTTAATAAATAATCTGAATATTCCTTCCAGCAGTGCTTTACAGCAATATCTCAACATCCCACGCTGGTATGCAGTTTATTACTGCCTCAGAAGTGACATCACCTAACATGTTGAGGTGCAGTTTGACGAACCTGTTTGTTGTGGATTTAATGGTTTTATTTAACAAGAATAATGGAATAAATGTAGCAAAAGTCCATTTAACATTGAAGCCATAAAGAAATGTGAAAATCAGGGTATTTGTGCTGGAGTCAGACAGACGCTGGATATCATCTTGGAGCTTTGTCCCTCGCCCCGAAACACATTTGCTTGAATGGAAAATGTTATTCCCAGTCTTCCGATGACCTGGAGCTGCATTACAGACGCGTCTGTCCCGCTCAGTGTGGCGGCGGCTCAGTGTGTTTGCAGAGTCCAGCTCTGGTTAGCGGTGAGCGCCGCGGCGCGCGGCGTGCAGTCAGCTCTGATTAGCAGCGAGCGGAGGCCGTGAAGCTGTCAGGCTGCACGTCTGCACCAGAGCTCACGCGCTTTAGGACCCGTCTAAATGCTGGAGCACATGCTTACTTGATATTTCAGTAGCAATATGACACCTTTTTGTGTTTTCTCGAAGGCCCCATATTTGGACAAAGGGGAGGAGCAGCGCCAAGCTGCTAATAGTTACTAGCATAGTTATCTGTGATTTACTTTAACTGCAGATTCTAATTTAGGGGAAAACAGGTTTAAAACAAAATGTCTCACCGGAACCATTACCAGCTGTCTTAGTGTGTCTTTTACAAGACGCTGTGGGAGAGATGGCCTGGCAGCAACATGTCAATCACTTTGTAGCCCCGCCTCTAAAGCGCCCCCTGCTTTATGGTCTGTTTGACTCTAAATGAGCATAAATAAACATCATGCTGTATAGAAGAAGTCTAGAAACTAGAGATTGAGACATAAACTCATGTTTACAATGTTTACTGAGGGAATACATCAAGAGAGAAGTAGAGTCACTTATATAGACTTCTATACAACCAGAGGAGTCGCCCCCTGGTGGTCAGGAGAGAGAATGCAGCTTCAACACATGAAGCATAGACTTCTATACAACCAGAGGAGTCGCCCCCTGGTGGTCAGGAGAGAGAATGCAGCTTTAACACATGAAGCATAGACTTCTATACAACCAGAGGAGTCGCCCCCTGGTGGTCAGGAGAGAGAATGCAGCTTTAACACATGAAGCATAGACTTCTATACAACCAGAGGAGTCGCCCTCTGGTGGTCAGGAGAGAGAATGCAGCTTCAACACATGAAGCATAGACTTCTATACAACCAGAGGAGTCGCCCCCTGGTGGTCAGGAGAGAGAATGCAGGTTCTTTATGCATTGGCTTCTCTTTTCAGAGACGGAGGTTGTCGCTGGCTTTCAGCGAATGAAAATGCACTTCCTCCTGGTAACTAAGTAGACTTTAATCAACCAATAAATATCCAGTGCTGACAGAAGTTTTTAGGTGACAGAATAAGACGCTACACGCAACGAGAAAACAGGAAGTGGGTGAGGACACATTTCAACTTTTGAATATATATTCATAAACTTTGCTGGACTCCATCTTAAATATGCATTTGTGGAGTTCTTCGATGATGGAATGTGCATCAGACCTGCAGGCAGCTGCATTAATGTGATGGTTTATTTATTACGGTAAAAAGTTGACAATTTATTTCCATAATATTTGACTTCTACGGAAGTCATCTACGATATGTACTTCATATTGAATAAAACAAAATCTTAGCTTTTTGCTGAGTCCTCAAGTTCTCATATTACATCATATGGTTCACTTTCTAAAAAGTCATTTGTAACTGATAAATTGTGACGGTCCTTAAATCATTCATTAATGTGTTATAGATCAGTTATAAGCCATTAACAAGAATAACTGTCAAGTTTGACTCCAAGTTTTGCCAAGCGTCAACATGTAAATTATAATAATATAATAATAATAATGGAGAAAAGTCCCTTCAGCTGGTGTTCATCCTCCGCTGTGACACACTTTGTCTTTTTAGTTCAATTCATCAACAACATGCAGACATGAAGAATGTTTGAGTATTCATCATTTATATAATATTATACTACAAAGTGTCACAGTGGAGAAGGTATAACCCAACCTGGTCAACAAAATGTGTCTTTATTGTGTTTTATAACTGATATATAAAACATTAGTGAAGTATGTATTATCTATTAATAAAGCCATTTTTTAGTCCCATGTGTATGTGATGTGGGGACAGCTAAGCCATCCACTCAGAAAAATATTATATATATATATATATATATATATATATATATATATATATATATATATATATATATATATATATATATATATATATATATATATATATATATATATATATAAACTGCATTTGAGAAGCCTCGAGATTAAATCACTTAATCTCTGAGCCCACATGAGTTTTACGGTACGACCTGATGATCTAAATATTTGTCCTGTGGGTTTTAGTTCACTTGGTCATTAGTCTTCAAACAAAAACAGAATAAAACATATCTATATAAATATAATGGTTTAACTGCTGAAAGAACTCATCGGTTCACAGTTGCGTTCATTGTGTTCATTAATAAGAAGAATAAAGAAACGAGATGTTATTCTGAGTGCCATGAAACCTCTGCCTCCTCTCTTTGTGGCTGAAGGGGAAGAAAACACTGAGAGAGGAGGAGAAGAGCTGAACTCTGGTCTGAAGGGGTTAACACGGAGAGGAGGAGAGAGCAGAACAAAAGCATACATCAAATTATGATTTCTGTAAATATTAGTTTACAGAGAACATTAACAAGTAAAAGAAAGCCGTTCCAAAAGTCAAAAATGAGCTCTGGGTCTTCATCTGCTCCGGTAAAAGTACATCAGTATCATAGTTAAAGTACATCAGTATCATGGTTAAAGTACATCAGTATCATGGTTAAAGTACATCAGTATCATGGTTAAAGTACATCAGTATCATGGTTAAAGTACATCAGTATCATGGTTAAAGTACATCAGTATCATGGTTAAAGTACATCAGTATCATAGTTAAAGTACATCAGTATCATGGTTAAAGTACATCAGTATCATAGTTAAAGTACATCAGTATCATAGTTAAAGTACATCATTATCACAGTTAAAGTACATCAGTATCATAGTTAAAGTACATCAGTATCATGGTTAAAGTACATCAGTATCATAGTTAAAGTACATCAGTATCATGGTTAAAGTACATCAGTATCATAGTTAAAGTACATCAGTATCATAGTTAAAGTACATCATTATCACAGTTAAAGTACATCAGTATCATAGTTAAAGTACATCAGTATCATGGTTAAAGTACATCAGTATCATAGTTAAAGTACATCAGTATCATGGTTAAAGTACATCAGTATCATAGTTAAAGTACATCAGTATCATGGTTAAAGTACATCAGTATCATAGTTAAAGTACATCAGTATCATGGTTAAAGTACATCAGTATCATAGTTAAAGTACATCAGTATCATAGTTAAAGTACATTAGTATCATAGTTAAAGTACATCAGTATCATAGTTAAAGTACATGAGTATCATAGTTAAAGTACATCAGTATCATGGTTAAAGTACATCAGTATCATAGTTAAAGTACATCAGTATCATAGTTAAAGTACATCATTATCACAGTTAAAGTACATCAGTATCATAGTTAAAGTACATCAGTATCATGGTTAAAGTACATCAGTATCATAGTTAAAGTACATCAGTATCATGGTTAAAGTACATCAGTATCATAGTTAAAGTACATCAGTATCATAGTTAAAGTACATTAGTATCATAGTTAAAGTACATCAGTATCATAGTTAAAGTACATGAGTATCATAGTTAAAGTACATGAGTATCATAGTTAAAGTACATCAGTATCATAGTTAAAGTACATCAGTATCATGGTTAAAGTACATCAGTATCATGGTTAAAGTACATCAGCATCATAGTTAAAGTACATCAGTATCATGGTTAAAGTACATCAGTATCATAGTTAAAGTACATCAGTATCATAGTTAAAGTACATCAGTATCATAGTTAAAGTACATCAGTATCATAGTTAAAGTACATCAGTATCATGGTTAAAGTACATCAGTATCATGGTTAAAGTACATCAGTATCATGGTTAAAGTACATCAGTATCATAGTTAAAGTACACCAGTATCATGGTTAAAGTACACCAGTATCATGGTTAAAGTACACCAGTATCATGGTTAAAGTACATCAGTATCATAGTTAAAGTACATCAGTATCATGGTTAAAGTACATCAGTATCATGGTTAAAGTACATCAGTATCATGGTTAAAGTACATCAGTATCATGGTTAAAGTACATCAGTATCATAGTTAAAGTACATCAGTATCATGGTTAAAGTACATCAGTATCATAGTTAAAGTACATCAGTATCATGGTAAAAGTACATCAGTATCATAGTTAAAGTACATCAGTATCATGGTTAAAGTACATCAGTATCATGGTTAAAGTACACCAGTATCATGGTTAAAGTACATCAGTATCATGGTTAAAGTACATCAGTATCATAGTTAAAGTACATCAGTATCATAGTTAAAGTACATCAGTATCATAGTTAAAGTACATCAGTATCATGGTTAAAGTACATCAGTATCATAGTTAAAGTACATCAGTATCATGGTTAAAGTACATCAGTATCATAGTTAAAGTACATCAGTATCATAGTTAAAGTACATCAGTATCATAGTTAAAGTACATCAGACTCATGGTTAAAGTACATCAGTATCATAGTTAAAGTACATCAGTATCATAGTTAAAGTACACCAGTATCATAGTTAAAGTACACCAGTATCATGGTTAAAGTACACCAGCATCATAGTTAAAGTACATCAGTATCATAGTTAAAGTACACCAGTATCATGGTTAAAGTACACCAGCATCATAGTTAAAGTACATCAGTATCATAGTTAAAGTACATCAGCATCATAGTTAAAGTACATCAGTATCATAGTTAAAGTACATGAGTATCATAGTTAAAGTACATCAGTATCATAGTTAAAGTACACCAGTATCATGGTTAAAGTACATCAGACTCATAGTTAAAGTACATCAGTATCATAGTTAAAGTACATCAGTATCATGGTTAAAGTACATGAGTATCATAGTTAAAGTACATCAGTATCATAGTTAAAGTACATCAGTATCATGGTAAAAGTACTTCATGACCTCTGATAATCATTTCCCACTAAGTTCTCTTTTTGTTGTTCTGACCTTGTTGACATTAAAACAGAGTATGGAGAGAACCGGATGACGTTCTGTCAAATCTGAACTTGGTGGGTCGGTGATGAATGTTTGTATTGATTCATTTTGCTTTTGTTTATTATGTCACGTCAGTTTTTTTACCTCTGCACAAACTGAAACTGGAAGAAATTGGTATGAAACCGCCATGTAGCCGACAGGCTGCCTCCTGTCTCCTGCCTCCTACCTCCTACCTCCTGCCTCCTGCCTCCTGCCTCCTGTCTCCTGTCTCCTGTCTCCTGTCTCCTGCCTCCTGCCTCCTGTCTCCTGTCTCCTGCCTTCTGTCTCCTGCCTTCTGCCTCCTGTCTCCTACCTCCTGTCTCCTGCCTCCTGCCTCCTACCTCCTACCTCCTGTCTCCTGCCTCCTGCCTCCTACCTCCTGCCTTCTGCCTCCTGTCTCCTACCTCCTGTCTCCTGTCTCCTGTCTCCTACCTCCTGTCTCCTGCCTCCTACCTCCTGCCTCCTACCTCCTGTCTCCTGCCTCCTGCCTCCTGCCTCCTGCCTCCTGTCTCCTGCCTCCTGCCTCCTGCCTCCCACCTCCTGTCTCCTGCCTCCTGTCTCCTGCCTCCTGTCTCCTGCCTCCTGCCTCCTGCCTCCTACCTCCTGCCTCCTGCCTCCTGCTTCCTGCATCCTGCATCCTGCCTCCTGCTTCCTGCATCCTGCATCCTGCCTCCTGCCTCCTACCTCCTGCCTCCTGCCTCCTGCTTCCTGCATCCTGCATCCTGCCTCCTGCTTTCTGCATCCTGCATCCTGCCTCCTGCCTCCTACCTCCTGCCTCCTGCCTCCTGCCTCCTGCCTCATGCCTCCTGCTTCCTGCATCCTGCATCCTGCCTCCTGCCTCCTGCCTCCTAACTCCTGCCTCCCGCCTCCTGTCTCCTGTCTCCTGCATCCTGCATCCCGCCTCCTGTCTCCTGCCTCCTGCTTCCTGCATCCTGCCTCCTGCCTCCTGCCTCATGCCTCCTTCATTGTAATTTCACATCATCCTCTAAATGCTGCATCTCTGCTGACAAAAAGAACACACAAGGAAATATTGAAATGTTTCATTTTCCACCGTCCAAGGTAAAATGGAAGTAAGTAGAATATTTACTTGTTGAGTTACCTGTTCACTTTTGCATTGATTTACTATTTACCTTTTATTGGTATTTGTTTTTCTTTGCAGAACCTGATGTACAGTAATGTATCAAGGCTCTTTACTTGTGTACAACTGGTTTTAGTTTTATATTGTGTGTGTATAGTATACATAGGCTTAGTGTTTGATGCTATTATTGTGTGAGGATGTTTTCTTGTTGATACAAAGCTAAAGTTTATCGGCTCCGCTTAAGCTCCAGCCATTGTTCTTAAAAAACATCTGAATGGTTTTGCATAAATACAGAATATCTCTTAAACCATAAGGGCTGTTTGAATAATTGAACAAAAGCAGAAAACACTTGCAGGACTAGTATATTTGTAGCTGGTTTATTGGTTGATGATAGAACACTGGAAAGAAGAAAGAAATTCTCCGGAAAAAAAAACAACCTCCAGAAGGTATTTTCTCTTTTTAATTTTGCAAATCATTGTTTTTTTCTACTATAAAATATTAGTATGTGTTAAAATGATCTCTCCAAAGTTTGACTTTGATTCATTAAAGTTAAATATTTTTTGTAATTAATTTTGTGCACATTTCGTGTACAAATAGAGACAGAATTCTTCATGAGGACACACTGCTGTTGTTACACACTGCTGTTGTTACACACTGCTGTTGTTACACACTGCTGGTGTTACACACTGCTGTTGTTACACACTGCTGTTGTTACACACTGCATGTTGTTACACACTGCTGTTGTTACACACTGCTGGTGTTACACACTGCTGTTGTTACACACTGCTGGTGTTACACACTGCTGTTGTTACACACTGCTGTTGTTACACACTGCTGTTGTTACACAATGCATGTTGTTACACGCTGCTGTTGTTACACACTGCTGTTGTTACACACTGTTGTTGTTACACACTGCTGTTGTTACACACTGTTGTTACACACTGCTGTTGTTACACACTGTTGTTACACACTGCTGTTGTTACACACTGTTGTTACACACTGCTGTTGTTACACACTGCTGTTGTTACACACTGCTGTTGTTACACACTGTTGTTACACACTGTTGTTGTTACACACTGCTGTTGTTACACACTGCTGTTGTTACACACTGTTGTTACACACTGCTGGTGTTACACACTGCATGTTGTTACACACTGCTGTTGTTACACACTGCTGTTGTTACACACTGCTGTTGTTACACAATGCATGTTGTTACACACTGCTGTTGTTACACACTGCTGTTGTTACACACTGCTGTTGTTACACACTGTTGTTACACACTGCTGGTGTTACACACTGTTGTTGTTACACACTGCATGTTGTTACACACTGCTATTGTTACACACTGTTGTTACACACTGTTGGTGTTACACACTGCTGTTGTTACACACTGCTGTTGTTACACACTGTTGTTACACACTGCTGGTGTTACACACTGCTGTTGTTACACACTGTTGTTACACACTGCTGTTGTTACACACTGCTGGTGTTACACACTGCTGTTGTTACACACTGCTGTTGTTACACACTGCTGTGTTACACACTGCTGTTGTTACACAATGCTGTTGTTACACACTGCTGTTGTTACACAATGCATGTTGTTAGACACTGCTGTTGTTACACACTGCTGTTGTTACACACTGCTGTTGTTACACACTGCTGGTGTTACACACTGCTGTTGTTACACACTGCTGTTGTTACACAATGCATGTTGTTAGACACTGCTGTTGTTACACACTGCTGTTGTTACACACTGCTGTTGTTACACACTGCTGTTGTTACACAATGCATGTTGTTACACACTGCTGTTGTTACACACTGCTGTTGTTACACACTGCTGTTGTTACACACTGTTGTTACACACTGTTGTTACACACTGCTGGTGTTACACACTGCATGTTGTTACACACTGCATGTTGTTACACACTGCTGGTGTTATAGTGGATAAAATACATATAATATATGTAAAATGCATATACTATATGTAAAATACATATACTATATGTAAAATACATATAGTATATGTATTTTACATATACTATATGTAAAATACATATAGTATATGTAAAATACATATAGTATATGTATTTTACATATAGTATATGTATTTTACATATAGTATATGTAAAATACATATACATATACTCTGACACTATTGAGAGTAACTGACTTTGTTAGATGGTGTCGAGCACACAACAGTCCAGTGAGTGTGTGTGTGTCCTGGATGAGCTTCTTCCTGTGAGGATCTGATCGAGTGTTCCAGACCCAACAAGCTGCTAGCTGCTGTTAGCCACTCGTATTCACACGCGCTTCTTTTACTTTGGACATTTTATATTGATAGTCTCAAGGAAATAATCCCGGCAGCTGCAGGCCGTTTAATCTGCCGTGAGTCCCTCATGCCGGCACACCACTCGCTTCTGACTGTATTCATCTAACTTCACTCAAATGTAGTCTCTGTTTCTAATGGTCCTTCAACGTGATGGTCTGAACGCTCCTTCAGGGCCTTTTCCACACTGCAGTTGAGAAAAATACTTATTTGTTCTCACCATTGTGGATCTGCAAATACTAAACTCATCCTATAAAATACACAACTGTTAATATGCGTTCATTATTCTCATTGATAGAATGAGACACTCTCAAGTTAACAATGAGTCCAGCGTCTGTGGCTCTTATCTGAAATGTCAGATAAGTGAATCTTATTTTGAAAACTCCTCAATATTCTTCATTTCAATGGGAACGTTACAGTTAGCGGCTGACCTCTAAAGGTCGACGTGTCGTGGTTCTAGAGGACATTTTAAACCATCGAGCTCCACATTCACAGCTGTTTCCAGTAATGTTTGTTCACTTTATTAGGTACACATGTACCATCTACTGCAGTTAAGAGCTCTGTCATGAATTATGACTTTACAAAGTGTATTATGTACATTTTATTTTATACATCCCTGCAAAAATAATTTCAGTGAGTGACCAGCTCGGAAGTCTTATGATTATAATTCACAAAATGGTTTGTGATGTGTTATGATTTTTGTTATAAACCATTTTGAATTTTTATGAATGCCTATTATAATCAAACAGTAATGTAGACAAAATTATAACAGATATAAAGTATGTTAATAATGCATTATAGACATAGGCATAATAGAGTGTGATTAACACTGTTGTTTGTTGTTGCAATAAAAAGTTTCTGATTCTGATTATTGGAAATATGTAAATTCCAGGACAGGCGTTATTATCTAAGTCACGTGCCCTCCTTTGAAAACATGAGAGGATATGAGCTCTGATGACATTTAATCAACTGCAATGTCAACAACATCACAGGCATTAGAAGGTAAACCTTATGTAATAATTAGCTATAATATACACACAACCTCACGTTAAAAAAAAAACAGATGTTCCGTGTCCTCAATTCAAGAGTCAAAAAAATGCACTTCCATAATTAAGAATAAAAGAATAATAACTTATAAATATAGTTGTGATACCGGTATATCCTCAGAGTTACTTACAGAGCATGATTATGTCTCGATGACATCATTACTTTTAAAGCAATAACAACTCGCGTTTGTCGAAATTTTAACAATAACCATGTCCTTTTTTATATTTTGCATAATTTTCTTACTGTTTTGCCTTTAGCTTCTCTTCTTCCTCTCGTCCCCTCTTCCTCCTTCGCTGTCCACTTCTTCTCCACACGGCTCGGTCACGCGCCCCCCACGCGCTTTGATGTCCTGAGGGCATGTAGCTGTTGGGCATGTAGCTCTGCGGCGTGAGGTAGTTCAGGGTCCCAGACATTTATATATATATATATATATATATATATATATATATATATATATATATATATATATATATATATATATATATATATATATATATATATATGTATATATATATATATATATATATATATATATATATATATATATATATATATACATATATATATATATATATATATATATATATATATATATATATATATATATATATATATATATATATGTATACATCATATACTTTACGTTAAGCAAACGCGCGCACAGAAACACGTCGTGCGGATAAAATTGCGACGGTTTCTTGCAGAGGATGAAATAGAGAGTTGTCATTGGTCAATATCACAGGATTAACAATTAACAACCCAGATTACCCAGCAGTCCTCATTGCATATTGGTACGTCGCAAAAATAATTCAGAGATTAAGACATTAATTTTAATTATTGCTCGTTGATTTACAATCTATGTAGAATTATCTAAATATTGTGTTACTTAGTGATATATTTTTTAAATATATTTTTGTTGTAAAGGAATCATGATCAAGAAAGGTTTGTTTGTTAATTTAATGCATTTAATATCTTAATTAGTTATTGCCGTCTGCTTGTAATTTTAATCGGTGTTGTCGATTGAAAATAATTTAATCGCGTCTGTCCCTTTTGTTTAATAACGTCACAACTCAATAAACACGTGAAATTGTCTTCCCAATTAAAAAGAAAAGACGAAGAACGAAGAAAAGGAATGTTGATGTTTCATCTATATTTTAATGAATAGTCCTTGTCCTTTTACGTAGGTTTAAGTATTTCTTTTTCAAAATGAAAGAATAACCAAAACACAAAAGTGTGCATATTTCTTGGCAACACTGTGACGCTGCTCGGCCTCTCGTGTTCAGTCACGTGTTTCCTCTGAGCGCGTGAATAACGTTACAGGGACCAGAGTTACAACATTTAATATCCACAACAATGCCACTTACAACATTACGATATATTCAGCCACGTCACGCAGCCCTGCGGGCCGCGCGCGCCCCCGTCGGCGCGCGCGACACAACAAGTTAAATTAAATATAAATAGCGGACACAGAGTCAATAATAAAAATGTAGATTATGTACAACTGTGCAACATGGCAACACGTTCATCACACCACCAGCATGCCGAAGAGTCCACGCCACCTCCCGCTGTATGTACACGCGCGCGCACGCGCGGCGCGCTGCGATCAGCTGTCAGAGTCCGCCTCGCTTTTCGCCTCCTCGGGTTTCTCCGCGGACGTTTTGGTCGTTTTGTTCCATTTCTGAGAGTTCTCTGACTCCTCTGATGAGGAGCGCTTCTGCCGCCTCCACTTGGCGCGTCTGTTCTTGAACCAAACCTGCACGCGGGCAGAGAAGAGCAGGTTACATCCGGGTACAGGAGGGCGCTCCTGTCCCGCGCCTGGCTTACGGAAATAAAAGCAAACGTTTGTATTTTTAAGAAGTGTTTATGTTGTTACCCTATTCGATTGAATTTATTGTTGATTGATTATTTGTATAATGTGTTTTTCTAATGTTTCACTGCAGGTCAAGACACTTTGATCATCAGCGGAACACCCGACATTTACAACGACTTATTGTCTTAGTTAAGAATAAATACATTTATGTTTTATTACTTATTGTCTTAGTGAAGAATAAATACATTTATGTTTTATTACTTATTGTCTTAGTGAAGAATAAATACATTTATGTTTTATTACTTATTGTCTTAGTGAAGAATAAATACATTTATGTTTTATTACTTATTGTCTTAGTTAAGAATAAATACATTTATGTTTTATTACTTATTGTCTAAGTTAAGAATAAATACATTTATGTTTTATTACTTATTGTCTTAGTGAAGAATAAATACACTTATGTTTTATTACTTATTGTCTTAGTGAAGAATGAATACATTTATGTTTTATTACTTATTGTCTTAGTTAAGAATAAATACATTTATGTATTATTACTTATTGTCTTAGTGAAGAATAAATACATTTATGTTTTATTACTTATTGTCTTAGTTAAGAATGAATATATTTATGTTTTAAATACTTATTGTCTTAGTTAAGAATAAATACATTAGTGTTTTAAAGCAATACAAGTTAGAATACTTGTATACATCTATCTTACTTTGCTTTATTAATGGAACAAATATAACCGAAGATATACATTCACCTAAAATAACGTCAAACTGAGTTGTGTTACTTCGATTGACAGAAAATAAAATAATTGATCAGTAGATGTATTATCAATAATAATAATAATAATAATAAGTTGTTTAATATTTAGTCTGGGTAGACACGTCATTATTTATAATATGTGTTGAACCAAAGCAAAATTCACAAAAGAAACAAATCTGCGCTGTGACAAATGACGTCACCTCCTTTTCATTTTGTAGATGAACTTTATATGGCCGTAACATTGAGGAGAGATGGGACAACAGATATTGATCATAATTCAAATGTATGAATAACAGAGTACAATAGGGCACAACACATGAATAATAATACAAATACTACTAATACTACTACTAATAATAATAAAAATAATAATAATAATAACGTATGTGTTACTGTAATAACCTGCTCATTTGACATTGAACTAAAGTATTGGGAGCAGGTTGTGAGTGATTGCAACAAGCAGAAGCGCTTCTTACCTCCACCTTCTCCTCCCGGAGGTGAACCTTGCGGGCCAGCTGCTCCCGCGTGCCGACGTCCGGGTACTTGGTCTCCTGGAAGAGGCCCTCCAGGGCCTCCAGCTGCTCGTCGGTGAAGATGGTGCGGTGCCGCCGCTTCCTGCGGCAGTGCAGCTGGTTGAGGAGCTGCAGCTCGGTGCGCGACAGGCTGCCCATGTTCATGTAGGACATCATCTGGTGCGGCACCGGGGAGATCAGCACCGAGCCCGGGCTGTCGTAGCCTGCAGGACGGGGACAAGCGTCAAGACCTCTGCACGCGGATTACAGCGGGGCCGTCAGATAGAGACGCGTCTGACCCTGAAGCCGGGTCTCTGTGTGCACTGCATGGTGTTGCTCGTGATTACATAACACACGGTGTGTGACTTCCTGTGCAGACAGTTTGAAACTGTCCCTTTGTGTTGCGTTCATGCGTAAAGCTCCATGCCATTGATCCGGGACCGACCCGCACCGGGGTCACCGGACACACGAGATAACGTCACACATGCACCTCATGGCACACGAGACCCCAGGGTGCTGTCTGTGTAAATGTGCAGATTTGAGTGTTTTGCGCATAATATGCATTAAAAAAAGTTCTTATATGTTCACAAGAAACAACTTAATTCGGTTTAGGTAAGAAAATGGCTTACTTCATTTATATATATATATATATATATATATATATATATATATATATATATATATATATATATATATATATATATATATATATATATATATATATATATATAATGCGTGTGTGTGTGTGTGTGTGTTTGCAATTTAACTATGTCAACTATTTTTATATATATAATATGCTAATACAGTGTGTATATAGTATTGTCTTCTGATTTGGGGTTAAATGAGACCCGTGGTGACAAAAGCACAACACTATTTTTATTCTTGTTCAAATAGAATTATAAGAGCCAAAAAAGACTAATCTTGCGTTTCAACCAAATATAACTAGTGTGCGTTGCATTGCGGGATCTTTAATACGCGAGAAGCTCCTTGCTGAAGCTGAAGCTGGTGAAACTAAAGAGAGGAAGACTGAGGTCCTACCTGCCGGGATGCACGGGCACTGCTGCGGGCTGAGGCCGGGCACGGAGCCGCAGCACGGCGGCGCTCCCGCGGCGCCCTGCACGTGCAGCTGTCCGTAGTAGTAGCCGTTATATCCGATCCGGGTGCCGTTCACGGACTGAACGCCCGGGGGAGAAGGCCCGCATGTGGCCGAGTACAGTCCGTTGTAGTCGGTGTAGATAGAGTCCGTGAGGCCGGCGGACAGCACCACCGGGCCGCTCCGGTGCAGCAGCAGCGGCTCCTTGCAGGTCGGCCGGCCGGACAGGATGCTGTCTATGCTGAACATCCCGGCGGGCATCACACCGGTGAGCGGCGGGCTCGGAAGTGGGGAAACTCGGGGAGGAAGTTAAAGTTGCTCGGTGGAAGAAAACGTCCCGGACTTAAAGCTCTCCTAAAACTGCGTCATGACTCTGGTGCACTTTTCTTCCTGCATATGCGCGAGTCCGCGAGCTTCGTCTCGAGGATGCGGACTTCTGGTTTGAAGGGGACCTGTTGAGAGCGCGGCTGCTTTTATACGCCGCTGACGTCACGGCGCAACGGCCGCTCTGGGGTCAGCTGCCGCTCCTCGCGGCGCGAACGGCCGCACATCTGTGTATTGAGAATTAATTCAATTAAGATAATCCGCACTGTTTGCAGACTTTTGGAAAAACTCCGCTGCTGGGTCACAGAGTAATCCGATTATTTCCTTGTCAGCGAAGGCATCACAATCTATGGCTGCATTTGCATTAGTGATTACAGTGAGGGGTCATTCATGAAGTCAGGGTCAAATCCAGACCCGACACCTTAGAACCAGGAATGTAATAATCAGTCCATAAGCTTCTCATTACACCGGACAGATGGTTTTTAAATTGTTGATATTAAATGTAGAAGAGGAAAAATATGTTATTGCTTAAAATGATATCAAACTATTTAACGGGAAGCACAGCGCGCAAGCAACCCTGCGCGTGTCAAGTCATTTCATTTCTGAATATTAATAATATTTTATCAATTTAAATTCCTAAATTCAGTCAACACAAAAACTCTCATGTTTTATTTCATCCTAATGCATGACTTTGTTGATGTGCTACGTGATTACTACGTGGTGTCATTCCTTATTGTTATCATTATTATGAAAGTATGATTTATTATTAATGCAGTATTTGTATAAACCCTCCCAAGGCACACACGATTACTAAATTCATAAAATATATATTGACCTACGCGCGCGTACATCTGTAATCAAGGCGTTTTGTTTGGTTTTCATTTGTGTGTTTTCCTCCTCTCTACATGAGTAACTGAATAATAACCATATTTCCATGTGAGGCGGGAGCCGCTGGACTCATCTCATTACCCGGCCTCCGCTCGCTGCTCCGCGGGGAGCCGATGAGCGCGTCTCCTCCCCGGCCCGCGGCTCCTCTCTGCGGGTCCGCCAAACATTTCCCCCCCGACCGGGATAAGATAACGGCCCATTATCGCCTCCATTCAGCCGGGTAACAGAGTACTTATTGCTATTTACACCGCTAATCAACATGTGTGCTGAGTGCTGTGTGTGTCTGTGTGCCGGGGGGCTGTGGAGGAACGTGGATTCCCGGTGCAGACCCTTAATGGGACCCGCTGATTGCATTCAGCGCTCAGCGGTGTTAACGCAGCTCACGTCGGGCCGCGGGGACGCGCGCGGCGTGAAGATGTGCCGCAGACTTCTGGGAGATGATTACAGCTCCGCGGTGCTCTAACGCGGCAAAGACAAAGATTCAATCACCCGCAGATGAGTTCCGCGCGCAAATATGAATTATATTTATATCGTTTTACATTTAAAATGTGGATGAAGAATAACACACACACACACACACACACACACACACACACACACACACACACGGCTGAACGCAATATGATGTCTTATTGGCATATTGTCTTATTAAGAGAAAGGCATTTATTTCTGTGAAACAGGTTTCAACATTGACTCAAGTTTTTATCAGTGTTTAATTAATTATCTTTCCTTTTTTTGGTGTAGGTAAAACAACTGTTTTTAAAAAAAATATTTTTGGCGCAGATTTAATTTATCCAGATAATGAATGTAATAATATTTTTGACTTTAGCCTTATACAGGTTTATTATTTATTTACCTAATATTTGTCAAATTGATTTTCTGTGGAAGCAGCCTGTGAAACACGGAAGGGCCTCACGCGCACTGCACTGCGCGCACTTACACATCACATCATATGCTCCATAGCACACACACGTCATAGTATTACTTTCTTGTGTGTGCGTGCGTGTGTGCGTGTGTGTGTGTGTGCGTGTGTGTGTGTGTGCGTGTGTGTGTGTGTGTGCGTGTGTGTGTGTGCGTGTGTGTGTGTGTGTGTGTGTGTGTGTTGCATCCAGACCTGACTGGTGGATCCAGTCCCACAGACCTGAACCTGCACCAGGTCGCCCCTTCAGACCATAAAAGTGGTAGTGGACCAGCTGGCGAGTGTGTTGTGAGTGTGAGAAGCATTTATAAATTCCCGTAGAATAAAACAGTAATAAAAAGCTTGTGTTTTTTCTCCACTAGAGACGAACATGCCATCAGATGTTTTGTGCAGAAATATTTATAAATCCTCCATTTTAAATCTTCAGACTGATGTTTTCTTTGCGGGCATGAAGAAAGTCTTTCCGTGTCCAGAGTCAGTACTCTGCAGCAGCAGCTGTGGCCCCCAGCTTATTCCACACACCTTTCCAGTAATATGAAAAGCAAAACAGGATTATTAGGTTTAAAATTTAAATTTAGATTTCATTCCCTTTCTACATTCCAGCTCAAATCCTTCACAGACGGTCAAAATGATTTTATTTTGCGAGTAAAAGCACACATGGAGGAGTTTTCTGCTCTCCTGCATGACAATCGGACAGAAGCCTGCTCGTTGCTGCCTTTTGATATGGAAACACGCTCCTCTTCTGTAATACAGTCACACTGTGATTCCAGCCCAGTGAGAGTGGGAGAGAGGCCCTATGCTGTTATTATTTCCACATTTATTTCTATATTTCTACCTCCAAGTGGCAGTGAAAGGAGCGAGTCAAAAGGGATTGCTAAAAAAGCGAAAACGTCCATTTGTAAAATGAAAGCTGTGTGGAAAGCGGCGTGAAGGCGGCACTTATAGGTGAATAGAAGCGTCAATCAGCCGCTGATGGAGGCTGAAGACTCGCACAGCCACAATAGAAGAAGCATCTTTATATATCAGAGCCTGATCTGTAAAACCTGGTTAAATACGGCAAATAAAACAGGAAGACTTGGTAATGCATCCGTCCAACACGGATAAATACATGTTTCACTCTGATGGCCTCTCACATCGGACTGCAGGGGAATAGCATCTGAATAATTGACATAATCATAGCATCAGAAAGACAGACAGATGGACAGACGGACGGATGGATGGATGGATGAATAGATAGATAGATAGATAGATAGATAGATAGATAGATAGATAGATAGATAGATAGATAGATAGATAGTGACCTATACCTCGTCGTAGGGCAGACAATAGGAGCCCCGCCTGTCTGAGGGGAGATTGGGTATTGTTGTTCCACTTCCACTTCGTCCAATCAGAAACTATCGTTTGAGGTGTCACTCAGTCTGATGCTGCATTAAGGCATCTGTTTGCTTCAAATGCTCGTGTGACACATCTCTCTCTCTCTCTCTCTCTCTCTCTCTCTCTCTCTCTCTCTCTCTCTCTCTCTCTCTCTCTCTCTCTCTGTCTCTCACAAACTTCTGCTGGCCTTTGTCTTCTCGCCTTGACTCCATGGTTCTCATGGCGCAGGATACCGACAGTAGGAAACGGAGGGTGGAGCGGCTGTGTGAGGAAAGAAAGACAGAGAATTTCAAGCCCGCCTCCATTCACACCTGCACACACACAGACACACACACACACACACATGGGAGTGTTCAGCAGTTATGACGGCCCGTCAGGAACATCACTGGAAGCATGTTGAGACGGTAAAGGACAAAGGGCATAGGGTGTAGGATGTAGGGTGTAGGATGTAGGACGTAGGATGTAGGGTGTAGGATGTAGGACGTAGGATGTAGGGTGTAGGATGTAGGACGTAGGATGTAGGGTGTAGGATGTAGGACGTAGGATGTACGGTCAAGGTGGCAAAGTTTCAAATGTGTCCTCTGGCAGGCCTTCACAGTTTTGGTCAACTCCAAGTGGAGGCGGCCTCTGATTCCCCTGAACCCTGTGGCCCTTTAAGGTAAAACACCTTCCGACCAACCTTTCTGCCTCTGTCTTTCCACTGGTTTCACACTGGTTTCACACTGGTTTCACACTGGTTTCACACTGGCAAATGGTTGTGGTTGCTCGTGTGTTGGGGTCAGCCACAGTTGACCATCGTGGTCCCTGAAGGCCCAGTGTGTGTGTGTGTGTGTGTGTGTGTGTGTGTGTGTGTGTGTGTGTGCACGTGTGCGCCAATTCCTTTGTGGAAATGTGATTATCTGTTTTGGACCCGTGCACTTCAACGTGCAACAGGAATCGCTGGACCACACATATCACAACATGCCAATATCACAATATTACAATATCAACTATTCAAAGGTAATAAGCGATGTGTGTGTGTGTGTGTGTGTGTGTGTGTGTGTGTGTGTGTGTGTGTGTGTGTGTGTGTGTGTGTGTGTGTGTGTGTGTCTATGTGTTTACTTCCTGTGTATTTGAAAGGAGACACATATAACTTTATTAATTGACCTCTTTCAATCACACACATATACCCATTGTCAGTACTTGTGAGGACCGTGATTGACAGAATACATTCCAGGACTCTATGAAATTCTAATAAATAAAGCAAAACAAAGATTGTTTACCTATATTGTTGATGAGAATTTGTACACTAAGAGTTAGTGATATTTTACTATTCACTTCATGTGAATAGTTTGTTTCATACTTCCAAATAAAAGACATGTCCACAGTGACGGTCGTGTCAGGCCTCTGCCGACTCGCCCTGCGTTCAATATGAAACCCACGTGTTCCCCTCAGCCGCTGCTCACTTCAAGGAGACGACTCCTCCTCCGCTGCCCCATGAAACCCGTCTGGCTCTCCCACCACAAAGTGCCTGTAACCCCAACCACACGTTTAATATCTGCCTCCACACATCAAAGGGAGCTTTATAAAATGTACTTCTTGTCCAGCAGCCGTGTACTTCACACGTGGGGTTCAGGAGAGTTAAACGCAGTAATCCTCGCACAGAAAGGCCTCCGCTCGCTGGGAAACAAGTGGCAGTGACGAGCTGTTTGGATTTCTCTGGGAAAAAAAACGACTTTTTGCTGACCAAGCGTGTTGGGAGCGAGAGCGGGCCAGAAGGACACACAACCCTCACCCAAAACAAACAACAATACATCCATTTTATGATGTGTTCAGGTTTGGGTCGGATTGGGCCCAACACATCGAGGTTTGGTGAAAGATCCTATTATGAGTTGAAATAAGTACCTTGATTAAGTCAAAGAGGACCCTTGTCGTCAAGGTCACAGTCCACCGCGGTCGTGGTTAATTTAAAGAAAACAAACAAAAGCAGGAAACGGCAAACGAACCCTCTTTAACTCTCTCATCATCCGCCTCAGTTGCGAGTCAAACGTCGTCAGCGCAATTAGAAATACCCGGCTACAAAAACAGGAAGTGTAAGACGCGTCGCAGTGGAGAAACAAAGTGCTGTCACAAAGGCTGCCACATAATATGGATTTCAAAGGTTTAAACTTGCACTTGAGAGGCACTTTAGAAGCATTCAAGTCTGTCTGGCTTTGGGTTGATTTTCCTAAGAACAGCGGCAAGAGATTTCAGTTGAATACACGGACTATTCAAAGAGTAGGAAGGGTGGGATGGGGATGGGCGGGGGGGGCATTAAACAAATGCAAATGTGTCAGTGCAAATGGCAGTGTGGTACTTCTATTGAGCCGGGCCTGTGTCCAGTCATTTTCTACTTAAATGGTTTCAATTCAGTGCTAACGTCATGTTGTCAGAGCACAGCAATGCCCGGCCGCGTCTTTCAGGGGTCATCAATCATTCATTATAAGCAGAATCCATCAGCCAATCCTGGTAATTACTGATTACAGGCAGCATCGAGGAAACACACACACACACACACACACACACACACACACACATGCACTGCTGTCTGACCGTGTGTCATGTCAGGAATCAGAAACACATTTACACATTAGAAGGTTTTGAAACATGCTCCCCCCTCTCTCTTTCCACAGAGGTGCTACTTAACACACTTTGGAATTATAAGACATTGAAATGAGCTGTGCAGGCGATGGCAGGAACATAATGAAACCTAGAATTATTCTATCAAAACAAGCCGACACGGACGCTACCGGGATGGATTGAACACATTAGAATTTAAACCTCAGCCCTGTCTTTAAAATGTCTTTTACACATCCACATTGTCATGGCGGGGTGTGAAGAGGGCATTTATGTATTACACCCACCCCCATCAGCGCCAACATACATGCTCTGGGGCTGCAGGAAGCTAATGGCATGTAATCTCTTCACTGCAACAAAGTGCTTTCTGATTTTAAAAAAGTGTAATGTTTCTTATACTTTAGTCGGCTACTGGTGAAGCATTGGGGGAGACATGGGGTGAGTGTAGCTCTCAACTCCTCCAACCGGAAACAAGGAGTGAGGTCACTGCACATGCTCAGTAGCGTTCTGTGTGACAGGAGCTGTTCAACCACTAAATGAGACTTTTGTGAACGTTCTTTTTTTAATTCATGGTATTTTTCTCCTCCTGTCCAAACCTTCAGATGTTTTTAAATTTTTATTTGAATTAATTAAACCACAATCACAAAAGTGTGAATCACTTTTGGGTTTAACACAAAAGTGTGTTAAACCTCCTATAATATGTATCTGCCTCTGCAAATATTACATCTGAGCCACACGACATCTTTGTTGGTTAGATGTTTCCATCCTGTGGCCGTAGCGTTTGACTGCCTTTGCTTAGCTGGTGGTTTAAAACATAGTAATAATAATATAATATAATGTTATAAGATAATGTAGAAACGCATGAACACACTCTCCATGTTCAGCTCTGGTCTTTTTAAAAAGCTGTTTTGTTCCTGGAGGACTGGCCATCAGAGCCTCGGGGAGCAGATGGAGGAGGAGAGAGCTGACATGGTGACATGAAGCAGCTTTGGGGCAGTTGCATTTCAACATGTGTTCCTGCTTCCAGTAGCTCTGCAGACGATGTGCAGGGCTGGTGGCATCAGGTCCATCACCCAGGACCGATCCAGGGTCTGCTCTCGTTGCACTGCTCGAACAGAGACGCCTCTGAGCTTGTTCGGAGCTTTGGAAAGACCACTGGTCTCAACTAGTCCACAAACCAGTTGCAACCACGGTGGCTCCGCCCACTTCTTATATGTTGTAGAGCCTTTTGGTTCAAGAAGTGGGGGAAATGAAAAAAAAAAAAAAGAATGCAATGACACATTGTCATAATTATGTCACCATTAAATATCCATTAAATGAATTACCATAATTATTTAAAGTGAAAAATTGCTTGATTGATTAAAGTTATGTTAATGGGGGAAATAGCATTTTCTTTTTTTGCTCAATGAAAGCTTTCTCTTTTATTACATATCCATATCTCATAAGGAAGGACTTCCACCTGCTGAGGAGGATCTTAGCTTCCATCTGAAACCTTTGTAACTAACTCATAAGGTCCGGCCCACGTTTACTAAATTACAGCGCAGCTCGGTTCAAAATAAGCCGGTTTTGAACTTCAGCACAGCGCTGACGGCCTGCTGGGTCTGGCTCCTCCCTCTCTCTCTCCACACGGAGCCGGTCCCTCCGCCGTGAAGCCGTCTCCCTCCAGAGGCCTGATGAATACCAAGTGTGATGGCACCCCCCCAAAACCCAGGGCAGCAGGGGAAGGGGAGCGCGGCCCTGAAACAGAACCAGATTGTTGGGATCTGGGAGGTATTACCTAGCCAGCACCTGGCCATAATGGGTCCCACCCCTCTGTGTGTAACTCAATCTAAAAGCTTAACTCTGTCGAGCTACTGGCAGAGGTCCCCCATTAATCCAGTGCAGGTGCCAAACGGCCCCTTCTACCCACGGGAAAGACCTAAATGTGCAGAGATATTATGGATTTCTTTCTGTGGACGTTCATGACAGTTTGCATGTGTAGCTGGCCTAAATACAAAAGACACATGAAATGATAAGTGAAGATATATAATAGAGCAATCGCTTCCAGAATGAGGGCTATCAGGACACACAGGCCGCTTCGATTCCTTCCCCAGAAGGATGCAAAGCCTTTAAAAAGCGCAGCCTGAGACGAGACAATGCCCCACTTAAACCTCCTGCTCACTTCTTGCCCCTGGAAATTAAAGCTGATTTTAACAGTGCCGCCATTGTGATTTACAAATAATTTGTCAGAGCGGCTAGAAATCTTTAATATCCACTGATGACAGAAAGGAATTAGCCGCATATTTTGCCCCGCACTTTTAATTTTCTTCCTCCTTGTGTAAGCCCGGGCCCTAATCCCATCTTTATGTGCTTGGAGTATTAACCCCGTCCAAAACACTGGCACGGGCTGCCGGCCCGCTTCAGGACCCCGTCTGCGAGGCCGAGGTGCGTTTACTCAGCGGCCTCAACGTGGCCTTTGTCGGGGCGTGGGGGGGTGGGGGGTGAGGGTTAAGGAGGGGGGGGCGTGGCGGTTATTCAGGAGCCTGAGAATCAATCCAGTATTACAGTTAAGCCATGTAATAATGACCATCATTAGGGGTAACTGGAGCGTGGAGATGACCAGGCCCGGCTCATAAACCCGAGGCTAATGCTGCACGTTCCTTGAGACGTTGTCATATACATAATTTAATAATCCTGGAAATACATATCAACATTCCCCCGCAGCTGAAGACTGCCAGAGCTTTGCCCTGCAGCGCTCTGGCTCCGGCGAGCTCTCCCAGGAGTTTACAAGGTCAACTTCCATTCCCCCTCCTCTCCAAGCACACACTCTCAGGGAGGAAGTGAGAGGCTTTTACTGCAAGAATCTGAGTGAAATTAAATTACCCAGTTGGTTTTGGGGTAATTTAAATAATCGCTGCGATGTATTTTCATCACACGGACACGTTCGTGGTGCCGTGCTGATATTCATTGTCTGGTTTTAGGATATGGCCGTTTAACAGATCATATTAGAGCAGAATAAAATGTTTACATCGAACGTGATTCAATGTAAAGAAAGCTCGTACAAATCTAGTCAACATATGATTTGGGTTAATACATAATAATAATAATATAAGTGTGTCACGAGAAAGCATCCACATACACAAGTTCTTATGATTAATTACGACATTTTCATTTGTTACATGCACAAAGTGTCAAAATGAACTTCCCTCTTCACAGGAAACAGAATTAGTTAAGTTGAGCGAAAGCTCTTGTTTGTGTCGTTACAGTTGAAGTTTGCGAGTTACGTGCCAAATGTGCCCGTGTGGCCTTTAGCAGCC
>NW_027176043.1:1990000-2027500 GCF_023055335.1 Clinocottus analis
GGCTCTGGAGCGAGGCCTGCAGAGGGGAGGGGCTTTGGAGCGAGGCCTGCAGAGGGGAGGGGCTCTGGAGTGAAGCCTGCAGGTGGGAGGGGCTTTGGAGCGAGGCCTGCAGAGGGGAGGGGCTTTGGAGCGAGGCCTGCAGAGGGGAGGGGCTCTGGAGTGAAGCCTGCAGGTGGGAGGGGCTTTGGAGGGAGGCCTGCAGGTGGGAGGGGCTCTGGAGTGAGGCCTGCAGGTGGGAGGGGCTTTGGAGGGAGGCCTGCAGGTGGGAGGGGCTCTGGAGTGAGGCCTGCAAAGGGGAGGGGCTTTAGAGCGAGGCCTGCAGGTGGGAGGGGCTTTGGAGCGAGGCTTGCAGAGGGGGGGGGCTTTGGAGGGGCTTTGGAGGGAGGCCTGCAGAGGGGAGGGGCTTTGGAGGGAGGCCTGCAGGTGGGAGGGGCTCTGGAGTGAGGCCTGCAAAGGGGAGGGGCTTTAGAGCAAGGCCTGCAGGTGGGAGGGACTCTGGGGTGAGGCCTGCAGAGGGGAGGGGCTTTGGAGCGAGGCCTGCAGGGGGGAGGGGCTTTAGAGGGAGGTCTGCAGAGGGGAGGGGCTTTGGAGGGAGGCCTGCAGAGGGGAGGGGCTTTGGAGGGAGTCCTGCAGAGGGGAGGGGCTTTGGAGGGAGGCCTGCAGGGGGGAGGGGCTTTGGAGGGAGGTCTGCAGAGGTTGAGAGGCTGGAGTTTGTTTCGGTTAAATACTTTCAGATAGTTTCCTCCTGCTGGTCTCTCAGCTTTAACCTTTTAGAAACTGCACGCGAAAATCCTCCCGCGCCAATGATAAGTCCCAGCATGCCCCACTCAGACAATCTTTTGGCATAAAATACGTAATCATTCTCATTTTTGAACCGAACAACACCGTCCTTTCTAACAGACCAAGTCTTATTGTGTTTTATTGTGATTTCTGTTGCAGATTCTGATTCTTTAGGTCCTAATCTTTCCAAAAAAGGTGTCTTATTGACGCCCCAGGAGGCATATTTGGGGAATATCATGTGAGGTGTTCATAGTTATTGTAACTGTTTCCACTGTATTGGTTTGATGTTTTGTGTTTTCCACTGGGTTATATTTGTGTATGGCATCGCTGGGTAATTACAGTAAATACTGTTATTTTGGAGCCTCAGCGGAGCTGTTAGGTAGAGCGCACGGAGCTTTATTTAGGTACCTGAACACACCACACCTGTGTGCTCAATATGCTGTGAAGGCTGGCTAGCTCATTAGTATCACGCACCTTTATGCCAGCAAGACATGCAGACATCGCAGCAAGGTGAAGAGAACTAATGCTATCCAGTCCAGTAGCTGTCCGGTCTGAAATACCACTGGATGGACGAGCACACAGCTGATGCTAACTCTGCGCCTGCTCGTCATAGCCAGACATGAACGGATGACTTCAGACAGAAACACATGGACACCACAACCAAGAACAAACTCACAACTTATACACAAAAATAACAGCAACAATAACAAAACAATAAGTAATTAAAATAATCTCTCTTCTCTCTCGCCCTTGTTTGCCTGAATTGTGCACTTTATCATTTTATTTTGAACTACCCTGTTTGGCAGTTGTTTTTCAATAAAATAAAACATTTGCAGAAAGCAAACCAATCCACTTTTTTATGTTAAGAGCATTAAAATGAAAAAAAGTGATTAATTGCGATTAATCACGAGTTAACTGACATAAATGCGATTAATCGCAATTAAATATTTTAATCGCTTAACAGCACTAATATATACATACATATATGTATATACATCAGATATGAGAACCTCTTTGACCTGGACGCTAATAATAATAATCATAATAACAATAATCATAATCATAATAACAATTTAAGTTATAGAGCACTTTTAAAAATAGGGTTTACAAAGTGCTTTCACATAAGCGAAGCATAAACACAAACAAAAGAAGACCATACCATAAAAGCATTGAACACAACCAAACCAAAGAAAGAGCCAAAAAGAACAGCAAAAAAAACAAAAAAAGAACATATACAAACAAAACCATGAGAACAAAGAAACTAAATAATAGATCATTTAAAACATAAAAGGACAAAATCACTTAAAAGCATTTCTATAAAATGGGTTTCAAGAAGTAATTAAAAAGATTCCTGAAAATATTCCTTATTATGGCAGGAAGTAAGTCACATGTAATAATATGTTTTTAATTTTAAATTTTCACATTGACTGAGATTGCAATATTATCATTTCAATTTTGCCATGCGCATATTTATTTAATAAAAAATGATAATAAATAAAAATATAGTAAAAATAATAATTTGTGCAGAATATAACACAGCAGAGTTGTTGTGGAGCTCTGGTCTGAAGGCAATACACTGATGACCCCCTCTTCACACACTTCCTCATCACTCTCGTGTGTGTGTGTGTGTGTGTGTGTGTGTGTGTGTGTGTGTGTGTGTGTGTGTGTGTGTGTGTGTGTGTGTGTGTGTGTAGCTGTCGTCAGCAGTAAATTGCCCATCAGGACGATGGCACCTTCAGGATGTGTGGCTTTTAAAACCATAAACCTGCTGAGCTGCTGGGCTCAGCCTCCGCTCTCCGGGTGAGGACTGACAGTTGGCGTGTTCCAGTCTGACGATGATTGGTTTTCCGCATACACACACACACACACACACACACACACACACACACACACACACACACACACACACACACACACATCTTTATTACTGTACTTGTGAAGGCCCCAGCTAACGCATATCCTCACCTTGGATGGTTTTCCTCTTCCCCTGATCCCTGTCAGGACATTTGGTTCTCATAAGTATAGAAAGCCCAGAGCTGGGCGCACTCAGGCGCAGCAGCAGCAGCAGCCCGGCTCCTCCACCCGAAACTCTGCGCTCTGTCATTTGGAACAATAATAAACAAGCGCAGAGGAGAGCTAAAAACCTGCTGAAATCTCTTACAAGGGAGCAGTGTGGTTGTAGGGCGGCGTGGCCCCTTCAGCATTAGTGTAATTCCAAGTGCCACGCTGATCCGGGCCAGGCTCGCCACACACACTTATCTGATCCTTACGGGTGGTCCGCCCAGCGCCGCCATGTTGCTCCACTCCAAGGATCTCCATGTCTTCTCCGCTCCAACGCCCTCGCCGTGTGGATTCAACACAAAGCTGCAGGATGAGGGGCGGGGCCCAGGGGCTGGGGCCTGGGGGTTGGGGGCCGGGGCCCAGGGTGCTGGGTGCCGGGGCCCCCAGGTGCAGGGGGCCGGGGCCCTGGGGCTGTGGGCCGGGGCCCAGTGGTTGGGGGCCGGGGCCAGAGGCTGGGTGCCGGGGCCCAGGGGCTGGGGGCCAGGGCCCTCAATGTTGCTGTTTTCTATTCGCTTCATTTGCGTAACGAGCGTATTTCTCCCAAAGATAAACACTAACACAAGATGTCGGGAGCTTTTCTCCAGCAATGACTGTTCATCACACACAACTGACAATAGATGATTTATTTATTTTTCTAACTGTTTTTGTTCTAAGCGTTAGTGCTACATCATATCTCACTTTTCATGCAATAAAAGGCTGATTTAAAGACAACTAGAATGAATCATCCAGCAAGACCCACCAAGGTGCAGGTAGCTCTTAATTACAGGATGTAAATACGAGCTGTGTCCTCAGCTGCAGGATGACTGAGGCTTCCAGCAGCAGCAGAATCCTTCAAGGTTATGACAGTAAAATAACAGTAAACTAGTCTTTATTGTTTTAGTGTTCCACCTGTTTATTTCCTCCCTTTACACAAAGACATATTTCAAGACTAAAAAGAATGAAGCTGGACTTCAGTCTTCCCTTTGTATAAAAGGCCGTGTGCAGTTCACCCTGACCAACACAGAGGGGCGCTCTTTCTACCCTGTGACACGTCCACCATGCGGAGAAGAGTTCAGTCAGCAGCCTGAGACCAGCAGGGAAGCACAGGAGGAAGACACGCAGGGACGGATGCAGGAACTCCACTGTTCTGGTCCTGGTTCTGGTTCTGGTCCTGGTCCTGGTCATAGTCCTGATCCTGGTTCTGGTTCTGGTCCTGGTGTCTCTCACACGTTCCACCTGCGCGTCAACAATATCTCCTGCCTGACATGAAACAGAAGCTGCACCAGGTGAACAGCTGTTCACAATATGTTCTACATTGGGAAAAATTCAAGAAATTGTTTTATTCTCCTATTTCTAATCAATAAAATATCGTTGACCGAGACGTTCGCCTCAGTATTCTGCTTCACGTCCACCTGTTGGTGTTTCCTGTGGATTCTTTTCTCAGAGACGAGGACTTGAAGGGACTTCAACGTTCATACAGAGAGAAACATTCTAGAGTTACATGAGACCAATATCAGGCCAACCAAAATGAACATATCAGTACATTACATGATTAATAAATAGTCAGATTTGACAAAATGTGTATGTATGTTTTTGATCAACAAATCTAAAGTTAACATATAAGCCTCAACATCACATGGCTGAATAATGGCACAAGGTATTACAATTCAAATAAATAAACAATAGAATATTTAAAAGTATTTCCCTGAAAATATAATATAATTAATTAAGGTTGAATTAACTAAAAAAGGAGACACATTCAAACTAGTGTTAAAAAATACAGGAATAAATGTGTAAAACTACAAGAGTTAATAACTTAAAAATGTGCATAATCAGCTGATGGTGAAAGTTATTAGTTATTTATTAACAGACGTTTTCTCTCAATAAGTGTTTTCTCAGACTAAAGAAAAGTTTGACTCATAATGAAACACTAATGTAGAGCCTGGCTTTATCTAATGTTCTGTAAATGTATATATATATATATATATATATATATATATATATATATATATATATAGATGATGCATATTCCAGCAAGCAGCTTTATTCTACTTTGACTGTTTCCAGTGACGGCTCATCTGAATTGTATTGAACTGGATTGAGAGGACATCTGTTATGTATGTCTTATTAAAGATCTCATCTCCTGTCTGTCTTTATTAGCGCGTACATATGTAACTCAATCTGCAGGCCTGCTGACCCCTCTGTATCTACATCGCGTCCACTTCATTCATCCCAGCTAATGTGTCTGAAAGTGATGTCAGTTCACAGCGAGCGGTGTGTCCGAGGTTAGAGCCGCACCACAAATAGTGTCGGAGGCGGGCGGCATGATTTCCATCTAAATAAAAACATATGGCGTTTCATCATGTCCTGCAAAGCGTTCACATTAACGGAGCTGTTACTGAGAGTCTTCCACTGGATTCATCATCGCCGCCCTGCAGCAGAATTAAGCCGTTGTGACACCGGCAGCGGCAGCTGGCCGGCCGCTGCCGCACATGAGCAAAATCAAAGCGGTGAATCTGATCTCAGGCGGCAGGAAACCAGCGCTCGCCTTTGCAGTGAACCTTGCTGGCTTAATGTATGGGCTTTGTGTAGTCTGCGCAGAAATGTACATGCACGTGAACTGCTCCCTCATTTGTCTTGCTTTAGGTGACAGATGAGCGCGGCGGATGAAGCCGGCCTCTTCAGAGTCCATATGAAAATAATTATAGAGCGTGAGATGACTGGCTTTGATGGGGAGGCGGGAGGCCGAGCAGAGCTAATACATAATCAATACTCACATTACCATTCATGGCTCGGAGCTTGTTTTTGTTCCTCGCTGTTCATTTCATTTTATGGAATTATCATAGAATTCTCAGAATTTTTTAACAGGTAAGAAGGTAAAAAAAATATCCTCCATCAGTCCATGAAGTTGAATGTTTTTGTCTAAGATTCCAGTTCACCTGCTTCACTGACGGCTTCCTCAGCCTCTTGGTTACAAGATGTTTCTGTAAACCATGGATGTGTATTCAAACAGAGTATATATATATATATATATATATATATATATATATATATATATATATATATATATATATATATATATATATATATTATACGAAATTTCACTTCAATCCAAAACGTTTTTACCCCGTTTTGGTCCGTATGAAACAAAACTAAACAATGACTTCCGGCTTGTTACGTAACGCTGTTTCTGTTGTTATGCTCAATGCTGTCACGTTACTTTTGTTACGTTACTTTTGTTGCTTTACTTTTGTTACGTTACTTTTGTTACGTTACATTTGCTACATTACATTTGTTACGTTACATTTGTTACGTTACTTTTGTTACGTTACTTTTGTTACGTTACTTTTGTTACGTTACTTTTGTTACTTTTGTTCCTTTTTTTTGTTATTTTTTTTGTTACGTTACTTTTGTTACGTTACTTTTGTTACGTTAACTTTGTTGCGTTACAGCGTACATAGATGCTGATATTGTAACACAAACCATGATTGTTATTTTCTAACCGTAAGTAGTTTTGTTTTCTAAACTGATGTTCAGTACTGTGTGATTCTGTCAGCCTGATACCAGGCTGACATGAAACATATTTATGATACCAGGCTGACATGAAACATATCTATGAAACGTATCTTTAGTTCATAAAAGTTTCCAGTGGTTTGCGGAAACGTTTAATGCAAACATTTCTCCTGGCACATTTGGCCCAACGTGATCCCCGCTGTGGCCTCGTGGTTTCAGAAAGACTGGAGGCTTCCTCTCAGGAACATTCTCTCTTGCCATGTGACATGTTTTTGGTGAAAGGAAATTGGATTTTCTTTTATGTACTGTAGTTTAGTTTATGAAGTGGAGCATGAAATGTAATTCTTGACCTCGGGCATATTATATCTTACATTTTTAACCCACTGGGCCCATTTTCTAGATTTTTCCAGAACTTTCAAACACAACTAGTAGTTTTTCACATCATGGGGACTATGACAAGATCAACATTTATATATATATGTGTATATATGTATGTATATATATATATATATATATATATATATATATATATATATATATATATATATATATACATACATATATTATAGGGCGACTGTGGCTCAGCACAGCCCAAGTTCAATAACAAGGACTAACGGCGTTTTAAGAGAGCTGAACACGGTGAAAACAATAAACAATGATTGGAAGATGCTTGATGACATCATTGGAGCACAGACAAAAGTTTATGACTTTCAACTTTGATGTTTGCTCTGTAGCTTCGTTCACCGGCTTCCATTGAAAAGCCTCTGACAGCCGTCAGACGTCCAAATGACACAACAAGATCCCAGAAAGTTTCCTCTACACACACAGTAGGTGAAGGTGAAAGAGTCCCAGAGCACCTGGAACCCCTCGTTCTCCTCCTCCACGACGTCCTTGGAGATGTGAAGTCACAGATCCTCGACAGTAAATACGTTCTCTTGCAGCTCCAGAACCTCTGACAAGGCAAGCGGCCTCGCATTGGCAGGCAATTTTAACACACCAATACGTCAAAACAAGCAATATAAAAGTTTCTTATCCCTACATGAGGCTGGGGAAATGAAAGTTGGAGCTGCGTTTCAGGCACAGGCGATCTGTTATCCCAGTAATGGCTCCACCCGGCCGCTGTAATTCCACAAATGCATTCGAGCTTTCTCATCATGTCAACTTCATGTAGCAAACATAAGAATTTGATAACAGCAGGTCGGTGATGAATAAAAAAATCTATTCATTTGTCCACTGTACCTTATGAATACAGCATCAGCACAAACATGCACCTCGCCAATAAGTGCATATTCCTCTTGGCCTCAGCCTCGGCTGGATTAGATTGTATTGATAGGGGAGATGGATTGCAGATAGAGCATTAGAGTGGCATACCTCCTGCCATAACCCTTAATTTATTTCATATTCAATACATGTGGAGAGAGTTACTCTATTTGCTGTTATTTCCCCCCGCGGCAGGCATTTTATAAATGAGATCTTTCATTTTAAGAGAGGAAATGTGATCATAGCATGTAGATGTTGCAAAGTTCAATAATTGATTGTCATCTTCTAAGATGCCAAGACTCCCTATAATTTATTTATAATACAGTGTGTCGTCGCACCGCTTCTGAGTCCGTCTTTGACTTATTCATATACAAATAAATGAGTATTCCTACTTGTTAACGCTTCCATTGGGCTTCCTAAATGAATATATTCTTTAGATAGTTGGATCCTTGGAGTGAATGTGCACATAGTTTAACCCTTTAACATACAGAAGTCCCACAAACTAACTCACATGGCAGCAACGTCTGTTCAGTGATTGAGAATGATCGCTTTTGTCTTTGAAGAGCTCAGATAACCGGTTCCATGTTGTGAAGGACTGTTTGACGGTAAAACAGTGACAATATGCTCAACGTATCATACATTTTTTTAGGTGTCTAATATCTGTTTAGCTGCTTCTCCCGGGGGTCCACAGCGATACTCTGCTCCCTTGTCGGAACAACTGTGTGTGAGGAGATCATCCACCGACGATGTGTAAGTCCCTTCTGTGCTCCCACCGTGAACAACATGAACTATCTTAAGAACAAATATGTAACCAACTTCAATGCACCCTCAGAAAACCACTTCAACACATTTCTTTTTGAGACCTGATTGAAAAATTGCTTTGGTTTTTGTCCAGTCCCATGCAGACTTAATGGCCACCCTTTAGTGCTCCATCATATTTATAACACTCATTTGGAGAAATACAAGTAAAGAGTGCAATGCATGGAGGAAACACGGGGTGCAAAGGCCGATCGGGTTTCAGGATCAGGTTTGACCGTTTACAATCAGACCTGCAGCGGATGGGCCCTCCAGCTGTGCAGTGAGCTCACCCACGCGAGGACGCCCTGGTGGATCTCAGTTACATCTGACCTGATAAACACCATCCTACTGTCATAACACCCCGGTATCGCGTGCTCGGGGGAAACCGCGCTGGACGCCGGACCCAACCGAGCTTGTAATTTGGACCTGATTGCATGGCTGCGTGCCGACTGCAATTGGCCACACTGGGAGTTGATGGTAGACTGAACCATGGAGTCCCGCGTGCCGAGAGCAGCAGACGTCGCCCTTAACTCGCCGCTCGCCCCCGTCGCTGAGGCCTTTGTTGAAAAGGAGGGGGGGGAGTGGATTCTAAACGAATACGGGCCTGGCTCATCCTCACCATCCTCCCTTCAGCCTGTTAGAGGCTTCCTCAAGTTTCCAATGACGCTCCGAGTTGAGCAGAGCTCTGGGAAAGGGAGCCGGGGCGGAGGAGTAGAGTTTCCATCCCACCTACCATGCGGTGCCCTCGCCGGACCCGAGCCCACTCCGGAGCCGCATTTATCCTATTACAGCAATCTGCTGGGATCCACTTCATACGTTTACAAACAGTCGGAAAATGTGCAACACGATGGAATTGACAAGAAACCGCAGTTGCGGTGCATATCATGTCCATGAATATAATTCCCATCGATTTGGGCTGCCAAACATCTCAGACCGGCTTAATACCTTTATATCAAATCCCTCTAAAAGCGTATAATTTCCAGTGATTGCTCACACTTGCGGCCTACTTACATTCACATTGACAACCGAGCGGTGGCCCGACTCCAGAGAACACACTCTGTCTCTCTAGTGTTTCCTCGCGCTGCCAGCTTATTTATTCTGCACGGCTTTAAGTGGTGGCTGTGGAAAAGGGAGGAAACAAAGAGTCATTCTCAGCCCATGTGTTAAGTTAATATAGAACTTTTTTCGCGCCGTTCTGCTGCTGAGTGGGAAAATCTAGCACGCTTTGAGCCTTTTTTCGGGCCGCGAGTATTTCAGAGAGTCAGAGTTGAGGAACTGCAGAGCGTTTGACATCATCCATTTCAATGTCCGTGTGACATCTCAGCTGTCAGTAATGTTCCCTCTCAGCCCGTCACGCTGAGGGAGATGGATCTGCGTTTCCTCTCGGCGGCCTCAGCGCGCTGCACCGTCCCGCCGTGACAGATGTGGAGCGCAGGGAAAATAAACAAGGAATACCGACGCCAAAGGGCACTCAATATTTTATACAACCAAGGAATTGGGAAATAATTTAACAATCCAAAAATAAAAATAGTTTAAAAAAGTCTCTGTTCCAGTAAAAATATACATTTTACAAAGGCATTTCCCCAATGCTACCGCTTCATAATGCTAACGCATGCTGGTCATACAGACCACGTGGAGCAGCTTGCGAGCTTCCTGATTGGCCTGAAGAAAGAAGTGATGACATCGCTCTTTTATTTGACACTTTGTTTTAACTTTTTTGACATATTAGTAATCTGAATATTTCATTACCAACTCAATATTCATATGAAACAAGAGGCATGTTGTATTCATGAGACTCTTGATCACACTCTCGACTGCAAATTAGAAGACGTCATCGACAAATAAGACAAATAAGAAATACGACAGCAACGTGTAGTGCACAGAGCAATGTGTGCTCACAGTATACACCAAACCGGTCTGATAACTCCAACAACCTGCTGCCAAATTTTGCATCACGACCGTCCAAATCAGCCAATTTCAGCTTCTAAAGTGTAATCATACCACTTCCTCACACACAAACACACACATGAAATCGTTGCAAGCGAGTGCAGTCCTCTCCAGCGAGTCAAACAGAGCCGAGAGAGCATGTGAAGCCGCTGAACCGCGGCCCCTGGAGGCTGATTTATACTCGGGTTTTACGCAGAGACACGCATGGCCGACCTTGCGTAGTCAAATCGGCCATTTTGCGTGCATCGCCCAAAATTTCTGACTCCGTCAAAGCAACGCGAGCCCACAAGGCTGTGATTGGTCCGCTAACCACGTCCTTTCTGAGTCTCTCATGTCCGGTTTCACAGCATCGTACCGCTGTTTTTAAAAGCCACAGCAGAAACAAGAACAATGGATCCTGTTGAAGAACGTTTAGCTGAAATATGAGCATTTATAAAACCATCTGACGGAGTATAAGGACACGTAGATGGCGGTGAATTCCTGGAGGGAGATATCGGTGAACGTCGGTGTGCAGGTCGACTCTACGGCCGTTGCGCCACCTGCTGTTCTGGCGTATGAAAAAGGCGGGAACTATAAACCAACACGAGTCCGTCGATCCGACTGCGTGGCCAGCTGGAGTTGTAGTTCAAGTCCAATCAGACCCGGCCCCGAGAGCCCGGCAGCAGCGTCTCCTCCTCCGTCAGGAGCAGAGCTTCGCCGCGTTGAAGCAACGCTGGTGTCAGGAACACTACCGCTCGTGTCCACAGGGGCCGCCAAAACCAACACAGAAAGAAAGTTACTTGTCGCAGCTTTAATCAAATGGTTATCATGTTAAGCACTAACAGAAAGTCCCATAATCTTCCACAACGAGCTATTTCCAAACCTTTCTTGACTCTAACAAGTTGTTTCTGTGTTACAGGGGTGTCAGATCTGAAAATGGCTTCATTGTTGCCTCTGAGATGTGTTGTACTTTTGGACGGCCGGTTGGAAAGCGCTTTAATTTGCCGCTCTGGAGGGCGGCCGCGTCCACGCATTTGTTGTTAATTTGTTGTGGTTTTGGTTTTATCGTGCAGTTTGTTTTTATGAAAGCCATAATCATGCTTGAGATATGTCATAAAAAAACCTTCGTAGCATCTAGTTGAATCATTAGTGTGCCTTTCATTGCGCGGGACATGAAGCCAAACAATCCTTTTCTCACTTTTACAATCTAACGAGCGGCTGCTGTCGAGCGTGCCGTGAACTCAGCAGACGGAGGACAGGAGCTGTGGACTCTGACTCTAACTCCTGTGTGTTTGCGTCCGACAAGAGATTATGCAGAGCGCTCGCGGCTCCTGCCCTCCCACTTCACTTCCTCGTGGATTAATGTCTTGTTTTCTCACCATTATGTTAAGCAGCCGCATTAGGAGGACAACTTGTCATGCCGTCACAAGTGTTTTTTCCTGTGTCTTAATAGTCCCGGCTCGAGGCCGGGCCTCTCTGCTCTAATGAACCGTAAGATTAATTAAAACATGTCGCGGGCTGTGGCTGGCTGTACGGCTGGGTCACGAGGGGTTAAATGGCTTCACGGTGAGGCTCGATGCTAAAGCAGCTCCCATTACATCATTCTACCCACATGCTGAGCTGGGACTCGGTGATGTCACTCAGTTTACTCAGCGTCCAAGCCATTTGTTTTCCTATGAGTAGCCCTTTTGTTTATTTTCATAATTCTGAATATCGCTCTATGCCAGTTTTACATGGACTCTAAAACTCAATTAGCTTAATGTCTCTCGCGTTCTCGCGGCGCTGCCGTGAGCCCCCGAGAAGTGCCCATTAAAACGCCATTTCTGACACTTTGTTTGCTTTGCAGGGCTCAATTATCAATGCACCAGCACCTTTTACAGGACCCCCGGCTGCAGAGGTTTAAGAGCTCCAGGAGAGGTGAGATCTGTGATTTTTCTGTGGCTTTCCAGGAGGAACCTTGGGAGGCGCTATAAACACCTCCACTGCTGCCAAAGTCTTCACGCACACAATGAGAGGCAGAAAACCCCACTTTTCCTCCTTTTTTCCTCCTTCCTTTTGGGACCCCGAAGCCGTAATTCCACAGAACAACAGCCTCCCTCTTCTTGATAACTGTTAGCCTCCAGATGATCCACGGTGAAATGATGCAGCTCAGATGGAGTCCAAGAGCATTAAGTGGGTGGAGATGCAGCATCGTGACCGGCCCGCCCTCCAGGGCCGCTCCCATCAGATGGATTGGGCTCAAATTATCCGGCTGTCTCGGTGACTTAGGACGTCAAACTGATAAGATACCGGGCCCGTGTCCACACGATACGCAATAACACAACCTAATCAAGGAGCAGGAAAAGAAACGGCACTTCCTCATACCTTTTACTTATTACCTCACCCGAGGTAATTGTTAAATTCTGCGGGGACGTATTCTGAGTGAAGGCATCAGCTTCATGCTATAAATTCTACCTACGACTTGAGGAGGGGGAAAGGAATATATGTAAAAAAAAAAAAAAAAAAAAAGGGACTGAAAGTCCAAGTTCAGTGAGAGTGCAGGCTGAAGCAGCCGCCTCTGGGTTCCATCTGATTTGCGGTGGCAATAAAAAAAAAATACAAATAAAACAAAAAAAAAGAGTCAGCGGGCCACATGCCGGTCGTCTCAGATGTGTTTTGGACTGAAAATAGGATTAATGTGCTAAAGTGTGATTAGAATGGTTAAACACGATTAATTGGAACGGACTCCAGTCGCCCGGGGAGCTGGGAAGTGGAGGCGGTGTGTGTGTGTGTGTGTGTGTGTGTGTGTGTGTGTGTGTGTGTGTGTGTGTGTGTGTGTGTGTGTGCGTGTGTGTGTGTGTGTGTCAGGGTGTTTTTAGACAGATTCCAGCTGAACCAAGTGAACAAAGTGCGCTAACTGTCCAGGATTTTCCATGTCTCTCCTCCTGTATGTGTGTGTGCGTGTGTGTATATGTGTGTGTGTGTGTGTGTGTGTGTGTGTGTGTGTGTGTGTGTGTGTGTGTGTGTGTGTGTGTGTGTGCACAAGTGCCTTTTCCCTTTGCATTTTCTCATAGCCAGCTTGTCTCAGAGCAGATTGAACACAGCTGAGAATGTTGGTCTAGGCCTGCAGCGCAGCATCCTGGGGGAATAGGCAGGAACCACGAGGCCGGACTTGGCTCGCTCCGCGACGGCTGAAAACTGCCATGCACCCAGGGCAAGGGTCCAGGTGGATCGGCTGGGGAGAGGGGAGTAATTTGGGGGGTTATTTAAAATGATCTATTAAACCCCTGAACTTTAATCAGGGTTGCTACTACACTGACAGCCGTGATTTACCTACAAATCAGTAGGACGGGGATGTGAGGGGATGGATAGGCTCAAAATGGGACCACTTCATCTGAATTATTTTCTCGGGGCACAGGGGCCGGGGCGTTAGCATTGATGAGGCCCGAGGAAAGAGAGAGCGATAGCTCTTTAAAGAAATCTGCATTCCTTTCCAAATGGCTCAACATCATCCGGCTGTTGACAAAGAAATTGCTTTATTATCCTTTTCCATCAGCGTAGCCTCCTGGTATTAGCATGTCTGGGCAGAGAGAGAGAGAGAGAGGTGAAGTAGGCAGCCTTGGCGTTGTCAGCGAGAGCCAGAATACCTCACACAGGGTGCGGACCCCCACTCGTTTGAGTTATGTGTAAATACAGGCCGGCTCTGACGGACACCCAGAGTCAAACTGGTTTACTGAGGCCGGCGCAGCCAGAAAGCAGAACCGAGCGCTCACAGGTCGTTACCGCCGCCCGGCCTGTCGCTGGGGTAATTGAGAAACCGCAGGGGTGTGATGTAATCCGCCGCCAGATTACAGACGAGTACACACATAAATATATAATCATCACAGGATGAGGACCGGGACAAACGGATAAACACATAATCATGGACACGGAGAACCTGCGGTTCCAACAGTTCCATTAAAAGGTCTGACCATGGAGCACGAGGACCTGTTTACAGCTGGAACCTGTTTCTACCATGAAATACATCATAGAAATATATTAAATATATGATCATATCATACCAAAATATAATATTATAGCATGTATATTTTCGGTGGTCAAAGGAGCGGCTGTAAAACGATTTATTTATTGTTTCATTACTTCATTAATTGAAGAAAAGCTGCTAACAAAGCTCTGCTAATTCATTTAAGCTTTAAATCCTTCGCAATAAAACTTTGCTGTTATTACGCTTTTATTTTGAAGGAGCAAAAGGAGTAAACGTTGAGCTTCCATCAGTAAAAAAGCCAGCAGGACTCAGCTGGGCTCCTCTCTGCCCCTCTGCTCTCCCACATCACAGATGATGAAGAAGACGATGGAGACCGGCGCTTGATCCGTCGTCTGGATTGCGTCCGCATGCCGTCCACACTTCACTCAGATCAGATCCCAACTCAGTAGAGCCAGGCCTCCTCGCCATGTGGTCTGACGCGACCCCGTCGGCAGTGGCGTTGAAGAGACGAGAGCCTCTGTGGTCCCAACGCGATCCTCCACGATGACTCGTCTGGTGTCGCGCTCGCAGTGGAAAGAGACAGAAGTTGTTTTTTCGGGATGATAAATGAGAGTTTAAACACCTCTCACCTCTCCACACAGCCGTGTCCCATCATGAGACTGAGAGAGTCTCTCCTGACCACCAGGGGGCGACTCCTCTGGTTGTATAGAAGTCTATGCTTCATGTGTTAAAGCTGCATTCTCTCTCCTGACCACCAGGGGGCGACTCCTCTGGTTGTATAGAAGTCGATGCTTCATGTGTTAAAGCTGCATTCTCTCTCCTGACCACCAGGGGGCGACTCCTCTGGTTGTATAGAAGTCTATGCTTCTTGTGCTAAAGCTGCATTCTCTCTCCTGACCACCAGGGGGCGACTCCTCTGGTTGTATAGAAGTCTATGCTTCATGTGTTGAAGCTGCATTCTCTCTCCTGACCACCAGGGGGCGACTCCTCTGGTTGTATAGAAGTCTATGCCTTATGTGTTAAAGCTGCATTCTCTCTCCTGACCACCAGGGGGCGACTCCTCTGGTTGTATAGAAGTCTATGCTTCATGTGTTGAAGCTGCATTCTCTCTCCTGACCACCAGGGGGCGACTCCTCTGGTTGTATAGAAGTCTATGCTTCATGTGTTAAAGCTGCATTCTCTCTCTTGACCACCAGGGGGCGACTCCTCTGGTTGTATAGAAGTCTATGCTTCATGTGTTAAAGCTGCATTCTCTCTCCTGACCACCAGGGGGCGACTCCTCTGGTTGTATAGAAGTATATGCTTCATGTGTTAAAGCTGCATTCTCTCTCCTGACCACCAGGGGGCGACTCCTCTGGTTGTATAGAAGTCTATATAAATGACTCTACTTCTCTCTTGATGTATTCCCTCAGTAAACATTGTAAACATGAGTTTATATCTTAATCTCCAGCATAGACAGAAATGTTAAGGTATACAGGTGTGTCTGTACCTTCATGTAACTCCCATGATCCTTCAGTGTAATCTCAGTCACTGCCTCATGTTTGTGTTTGTGGTGTTGACAGGAAACAGACAGCTGATTGGACATTACTTTGATGAGATGACAGCGTTGACAACTGACGACCGGATTATAAGCTAGGAGCAGCTGACAGAGACATTTGTCAAAACTCAAAACATAAATAAGTTCCTACTTTCCTGGACAAGCTGTGCAGACAGTTTGGTTTTCTCTGCTGAGGCTTTGAGACATCCATCTCTTTTTCATCTCATCTCAAAGACATAATTGGAGTTCTCAAAACACTGACAAATGACATTTGAAAAACACATCATATTATGATTCATTAAAAAGCTTTTTCCATTAAACCAAAACACAGTCTGCAGGACCAGAATATAGAAAATCAGCCAGTTAAGAATGTTGATATTGGACGAGTCTTCAAAAGCCAGCAAAACAATGCACGACAAAGTCATACATCTCATTTTGAAGTCTCTCGACCTGCTGCTCCTCTGCAGTTCAACGCAAACGTTCAGACAAGACAGGAAGCAGAGTCCATGAGGAGGATGGAGCGCGACTCTGATGCACGAGGTCACGAGGTCACAGCGCTGATGACACATCGACAGGTTGAGTACACCTCTTTATGAAATACTCTCTCGAAGTTTGTATTGAATAGAAATGTGTGTAACGAGTGGAAGTTGATATGTGTTGCTGGAAAACACGAAGGAGGAGCAACGTTTGGTGAGATGTCATACATCCTGTTGACGCGCTAACGTTCATCTTTCCCTCTCCATGTTGGCTAATTAATCATTCATAATGGCTTGACTGCTTCATAACCACGAGCTAACGTTAGCGGAGCGCCTTAAAGGGAAAGAAAGACCTGGAGGACTAGCGTGGTGCTCAATGCTGCAACCTCACTGACACGTGAAGTCAAAAACAACAGCGACCCGTTGAAAATGGCCTCCGAACATAACGATGCTCTGTAAAGCAGCATGACGTGAACACAGAGCTGTCAGGAGTCGCTCAGTAGCGTCATGATGAGCAGCGACAAACACCTCAACGGTGCTCCACATCATCATATCTATGAGTCTGAAGTATAGAAGCAATTGACTGTTGAAGTGAAGACACTTGCATTTGATTGTGTCGTAATCAAACAAACAAACATGTAACTGGCACAACGAGGAAACAATATTCCAACTAAACATAAACGCGTTGCTGAGTGTCTGAGAGGAGATGCCCGGTCTGGTCCCAGTGACTCGCTCTTCAGATAATCCTGACTCCATGGCCTCCACAGGGGACTGAACAGGTGTTTTGGGATTACGTAACCTCCACCCTGAAGGCTCAGCTGCTGAAACACGGCGACCAGCGGATGAAGATGCTCGCCGTCCCTTAAAAGCACATGGAGCCGGGCAGCTGGAGCTCATAAACGGCTGCTGAACCCTGTAAAACCTTTACAGGGTCCTGCCTGAGGCCGAGCACAAAGCAACAGGACGGACGCAGGGGAAGGCGCCAATAAATCTGCGAGGATTAGGATTGAAAACAGAGGTCATACGTTTGCTGTCAGGAGGAGCGGGCGGCGGCGGCGGCCGTCGGGCTCGCTGGGTGGCTGGACGCTGGACGCCGGCCACACGGACAGCACAGCTGCCGGGGGTTTCCACAGCAGCTCCTTCTTAACCTTTATCACCGGCTCCCAACGCCAGTCTCAAAAAAAGAAGGCATCATGGAAAGAGAGGAGAGAGAAAAAAGCAGCACTCATTTGAACGTTCCAATCCAAATAGCCAGCATCTACTTGGCAAACACCTTCCCCGGGAAGGAGCCGTGCTTTACGAGAGTGTTAGCTGAATTAACAAATTGCAAAGCGGGAACGTGCCCGAGAGTCAAAAACAACCCGATATGTTTTGTCAGATTTCCAGCAGGACCCCGCCACCCCGTCCATCTCCCTGGGACGGAGGAGTGGAGCCCTGCGAGGCCGCCGTGTGACACACGCCTCCCTTTTTAAATATATATATCCATATAAAAATGTGAAGCCGAGGTGTTTCTTCCCTATTAGATTTATAACGTTCCGCAGTTTCCGAGAGAGCCAAACATGAGCGAAGATGCCGGCTCTTGGCCCCGGAGAGAGGCTGGTGGTGGCCGGGCCGACAGCAGAGTAATGCTCTGGAGCCGGGGGAGCAGACGGGACTTAAAGGGAGGCTCCGCTGATGCCTGTCTGTAATTGGCCCCGGGGTCACGGCCGCCCGCTTCACTGCAGACGACCCGGGCCGGCATTATAGATATTATTACAAGACAGGGACTTCAGAACCCTCATGAAGTCAACTATCAAGGGTATTTCTCCCAACTCCTGGCTCTGGAGTCCTGGACTGTGTAACAATCAAGACCCTCCCCTCCCCTTCCTCCTCCGTGTATACTTTTCTCCCCCACTGTCTTTTTTTTTAGTTTTTTTTACATTAATTCCCAAAAAATGGTGCTCTTCATGTGAGTGAGAGCAGAGCGAGGCCGGACGCTCTCAGCACGCCGCGAAGAGAGAAGCGGACCCAAGTCTTTCTCCTCCACAGACGACCCGGCCGACGGAGGCTCAACCCGGCCGACGGAGGCTCGACCCGGCCGACGGAGGCTCGACCCGGCCGACGGCGGCTCGACCCGGCCGACGGCGGCTCGCTGGCGGGGAAGCGACGGCGCCGCAGCCCGAGGTGCCTTCTCTCCCGGCTCTCTGATGTGAGCGTGAGAACACGTCCTCGCTGAGTCGGGAGCACCGAGCTGGAAAAGCACCTTTTTTTTTTTTTAACACAATCCGTTATGTAAAAAAAAGTCTTCCGTTGGAAGGGAAAGCCGAGCTGCAAAGGAGGTTAATTTTTAAAACACATGTGCACGAGTCAAAATGTCCCAAAGACGGAGGAATCTTAATGAGGTATTTGGAAATGGCCGTCAGGCGCGAGCCGACCTGCGATTGATTGATGGCGGCTGTAAACGAGCCTCTCCCACCACGCCGTGTACGGGATGATATGTGGACTCTTACTGATAACTCTGCTTGTTGAAAAGCTTTGCTTAAGTGGATAGAAAGATCCCAGCGAGAGCTATCGGGTATCTGCAGCAGACCAGACCTGAGCCGGTTCAGACAACACCTAATCCCTTCTTTTCCATTCTGAGGCTAATGCACAACCTTTTGTTACATTCTGCAGCGCGTTGCCGTACGGCTGCGTGTGATTTGTGAGCAAAGGAATTGAAGGGGATTTATGAAAAGGGTTTATTGTTTAGTTTTTTCCTCCTTACAGGGCTTATTTTCACATTTAGCATTAATTTAACGTCCGTGCCAGAAACAACCTTCAGTGTAACGTGTGTCGTGGACATTGTGCGCTGCTGGTTTTGGACGTCTTCCCTCTGTCCCTCATGAGCCCGACTGCACAAACAACACAACACATAAAACGTGAGTTTGAGCTGAGAACAGACACAGCGCTCACACGATGAGTCAATGTGAAATGTTTTGCATGTGAAATAACGCCTTCATTAATATTATCAGATGGCAATTTGTTACATTTACTAATGCATCAGCAAAATATATTTAATAATGATTTAATTGACTCACGTCCTCATCGGTTATTGCCATCATTCCATTATAATCACTAAGTGTCCCGTCCAGTGCCGGTAGAGAAGGTCCTGAACATTTGTAACGTTCTCGCTCCAGCTTCTTCCATGAAGTTGTGTGTTTGTATCTGAGGGCTGTTTAATTCACTTATGGACCCCACATTGTTACAATCTTCATTCAACCTTCCCTGAAGCTGCACACCTTATGGAGCTTCATGGTTTTACAGTGAAAAGCATCATGGGTATTCAAAGCAGCATCCATGGATGCAGCAGCGACACAGCCGTGATACACCTGCAGAGTCCAGTGTGTGTCTGTGTGTGTGTGTGTGTGTGTGTGTGTGCACCTGCTGAATGTTTTGTTTAAAGAGATATTGATCCACATTGTTTTCACAATCTTCCCAAATGTTATGAAGCAATGAATGTATTTATGGAGTAAATAATCAGCAGACTGTGTAAATCGCTGCAGCCCGAAGCAAAGATGCTGCGTTTCTTACCACCGGCTTGCTGGAATAAGCTCCTCCCTCCCGTCAGCAGAGCGACAGGCCGAGCAGGAAGCTCTCAGAGTGCATCTCATGCAGCATTATGGAAGATGGAATACATAAGCTTCAGATAAACAGCGATGCATCGTGGGCCGGCGCGCCGGGACGCCTGCAGCTCCCTGAGCTGTGCGGCCTCATCATCGGCCTAATGCAAAGGTAATCACAGTGTCACTCCTCTCACTTCCTGCTGACAGCCCAATCGGCCGGCCACTCCAGACATAAAAAAAAACATCCTTTTTACGACATGTTATTTTTCTCTCCTCCCTCCTTTTGGAATTCTTTTTTCCTTTTCTTTTCTTTTTTATTGCTGTGATGGACACCCAGGGAGCCTCGTGACACTGATGGTGGTGAGGGCATCATTTCCATGAGTAAAATATCAAGCCCCTGTCAGACCTGTCAACACACACACACACACACACACACACACACACACACACACTCAAAGATATGTATGTTTTTCTGCCATTGTTGACTTTTCCGTTTTGAGTGTCAAATGGATGCTCCGCTCAGGGAGGAAGAAAAGGAAACATTGGTATTCACACGTGTGCGGCGCTCGTCTTCGCTCGCTCTTCGTCGTTCGGTCATTTTGTTTCCACCGACAGCCGAAGAGGTTTGAGGAGGAGGAGTCATTCGTCTCCTCCGTTCTGTTTGTCCTTCACTCATTTGTTTTGTTCCTGAGTCGTTTCTTTGACACGCGGCTCATGATCATTCACACCAGCAGCCGTCTCGTCATGTGTCCATCCCATAATGATCAGGGTGAACACATGAAGTGAGCCGTGAGCGAACACTTTTACACATACTTCATATTTCCAGACATTTGTGTTGTGTGATGGATTTGAATCATTGTATTTATTCACTTTGCTGCTTGCTTGTTGTTCTTCATTCATCATTTTAGAACGTGAACATTTAGTTTTATTTATATGTATTTCAGCCTGAAAGTAGTCACATTTAAATGTGTTGATCAGTTTGTAACTGCAGGACGACAAGGACACGAGCTCAGTGTCTGTATGAAGCTGTTATTGTATTTCATATTCCTGCGGTTAATAACTTGACCTCGTGTCACATTGAGAAATGAATTCATATGTGAGATAGTCATCAGCTGACTGTGAGCCTGTTAAACACAACGTGTTTTACTTTTCACTGCTTTCCTCAATTTATCTTTTTTTACAGTTGCAGGAATTTACAGCAGAATAATAAAAAGAGAAAAGTTGCAATAAAAGAAAGAAAAAGCAGAGAAACACAGAAACATTTGTTTCAGTTATTAATTAATTCAATAACATCAGAGTTTCCTTCCAACACACTCGTTCACACACAGATAACATCTGACAAGTCACCGGCTTGTGTTACTGCAATATCAACACACACACACACACACACACACACACACACACACACACACACACACACACACACACACACACACACACACACTTGTATTTATGAGGAGCTGGTGGATCGTGTCGGCGTCTCAGAGAGCTCGTGCTCTGTAAGCTGAAGCTGTTATTCCTCTTTTGATAATTCATCTCCATGAAGCTGGACTTTGTTTCAGGGTCACGAACGTTGAAGTCGTCAACGCAACTTTTTAAATATGCAGCATTCATGTTTAATATGAATACTGGGATTCCACATTGAGATGTACTAACCGCTAAATTAAATGATTGCATCATTTAATCTTATGATATTTAGGAATGTTAAACGTCTGTTGTTCTGAAAATAGTAGCTCATGATGTTTGATGTATTATTACATCTTATATTAAATAACTATATTATAGTCTAGATATATGAACCCATGCATATTATACAAACATATATGAGCCAGTCATTAACTATCTTTTAATATTTTTCTGATTACAGCCATCGAGCCTCTTTTCATTAATACGACCTGAACAAATTACATATTAACATTTATCCATCTAATTATATACATTAATAACACTCCTACTTTTTGACCCATTGTTTATCCCATATGATAATTGTATCATGCAATATATAAAAAACAATATACATTTGTGCATATAGAACAGAGTTTATTGTTAAAAGTGTTCTTCAGCTCGTCTTCGTGTTTTTGTACAGAAGAAACACGAGACTCAGATCAGCTGATCCTGAGTCTGAGACCCTTCAGAGAGACGGTCAACCTCCATGTGACTGCTTCAGATGAGCATGTAGATCCACACACACACACACACACACACACACACACACACACACACACACACACACACACACACACACTCCTGATATGTTTTCCTGGGCCTAATGAGGAAAGCAAACACAGATATCGCTGCTTCTTGTTTCACGGCAACTGTTGCTGATGAGATGGAGGGATAAGGAGCGGAGGATGTGTGTGTGTGTGTGTGTGTGTGTGTGTGTGTGTGTGTGTGTGTGTGTGTGTGTGTGTGTGTGTGTGTGTTGGGGGGGGGGGTGCTTTCTTCAGCCCGGCGGGGGGCTGCTGGGCAGAGCTTGAATAACAAATGAGTTTTGCTGAGGATTTGGCTAATCATCTCAGGCCGCTGCTGCCCAGAGACAACTGGACTTATAGAGAGAGAGAGAGAGAGAGAGAGAGAGAGAGAGAGAGAGAGAGAGAGAGAGAGAGAGAGAGAGAGAGAGAGACCCAGCACTTGAACTGCGGACCCCGGGCCCCCAATTAACAACGACCACAAATGAAAAGCAGCTGGCAATAATTACATAATTAAAGTGCCTTTGGGAAGAAAAGCATAATTTCTGCAGCCATCGCCATAAATCTTGTGCTGTCCGAGTCCATGCGTTTAACATGAACTTTCCCCGAGCAGGTTAATGCATTACTCATATCAAAAACACAGGATCCCTTTGTGTTTTGCTTGGACCTGCTTAATAACAAAGAGCGCGGGGACGGCGGGTCGCTGTGCCCCTGAACGCCTCACGAGGGCCGCCGGAGCGTGAAGAGCGACACCTCCACTTACCTCCATGTGGGAACTTCTCTCCTTCTTTCTCTCCTTCTTCTCCTTCCTCCAGGAGATGTTGTCCACTGCGTCACGGCGGCCTGCTGAAGCCCGACTGATGGACTCTGTGCCGCTCCGTCTGGTTCATTTGACACCTGGGCCTTGAACGATACCCTGTGACGATACCCTGTGTGCTGCTCGAAAAGAAAGAAAAAAAAATGTAGATTCTCAGCTCAAAGCTCAAAGCCAACATTTGGTTTTACTTTGGATAATTCCGCTGTAACTCAAGTCCACACGGGAACTTTTACCCCGAGAGACACCGCAGCCCCCGACAGATGAGCAATTAAGCAATTACAGCCATTTTCACAAAGTAAGCCATAAACACCTCTTAAGTGAATTGTGAATACGGGCTCAGCACGTTCCGCCCTGATCTTTTTGTCAGACGCCCTCGCGGATGATTAATAGTTTAATTTTTCAAAATTATTTAGACACACAAATAATTCGACACAACGAGGGGCTATTAGCACATCTTGTAATAGACGCGTTACGATGATGAAAGCTTTAATTTGTTTTCAGAGCACTTACAGAGGTTAGAAAAGCCACCGCGCTCCCGTCATCAATCATGTGTCACTTAACAGAAGTCTTATATTATGAGGATGAAACGCTGCCGCCCGACAGCTGGAGCACGGAGGGGCTCAGGTAGGCCCTAATGAAACGGGACAGACGCCGCGAGGGACGGGAGGACATGTAGGATGCTGAGAGGACATGTAGGATGCTGAGAGGACACAGAGGATGCTGTGAGGACACAGAGGATGCTGTGAGGACATGTAGGATGCTGTGAGGACATGAAGGATGCTGTGAGGACATGAAGGATGCTGTGAGGACATGTAGGATGCTGAGAGGACACAGAGGATGCTGTGAGGACATGTAGGAGGCTGTGAGGACATGGAAGATGTTGTGAGGACATGTAGGATGCTGAGAGGACATGTAGGATGCTGAGAGGACACAGAGGATGCTGTGAGGACATGTAGGATGCTGTGAGGACACAGAGGATGCTGTGAGGACATGTAGGATGCTGTGAGGACATGTAGGATGCTGTGAGGACATGTAGGATGCTGTGAGGACATGTAGGATGCTGTGAGGACATGTAGTATGCTGTGAGGACATGTAGGATGTTGTGAGGACATGTAGGATGCTGTGAGGACATGTAGGATGCTGTGAGGACATGTAGGATGTTGTGAGGACATGTAGGATGCTGAGAGGACATGTAGGATGCTGAGAGGACACAGAGGATGCTGTGAGGACATGAAGGATGCTGTGAGGACATGTAGGATGCTGTGAGGACACAGAGGATGCTGTGAGGACATGTAGGATGCTGTGAGGACACAGAGGATGCTGTGAGGACATGTAGGATGCTCTGAGGACATGTAGGATGCTGTGAGGACACAGAGGATGCTGTGAGGACATGAAGGATGCTGTGAGGACATGTAGGATGCTGTGAGGACATGAAGGATGCTGTGAGGACATGTAGGATGCTGTGAGGACACAGAGGATGCTGTGAGGACATGAAGGATGCTGTGAGGACATGAAGGATGCTGTGAGGACATGAAGGATGCTGTGAGGACATGTAGGATGCTGTGAGGACATGAAGGATGCTGAGAGGACACAGAGGATGCTGTGAGGACATGTAGGAGGCTGTAAGGACATGTAGGATGTTGTGAAGACATGTATGATGCTGTGAGGACATGAAGGATGCTGTGAGGACATGTAGGATGTTGTGAAGACATGTAGGATGCTGTGAGGACATGAAGGATGCTGTGAGGACATGAAGGATGCTGTGAGGACATGTAGGATGCTGTGAGGACATGTAGGATGCTGTGAGGACATGTAGGATGCTGTGAGGACACAGAGGATGTTGTGTGGACAAGTAGGATGTTGTGAGGACATGTAGGATGCTGTGAGGACATGTAGGATGCTGTGAGGACACAGAGGATGTTGTGTGGACAAGTAGGATGTTGTGAGGACAAAGAGGATGCTGTGAGGACATGTAGGATGCTGTGAGGACATGTAGGAGGCTGTAAGGACATGTAGGATGCTGTGAGGACATGTAGGATGCTGTGAGGACATGTAGGAGGCTGTGAGGACATGTAGGATGCTGAGAGGACACAGAGGATGCTGTGAGGACATGTAGGATGCTGTGAGGACATGTAGGATGCTGTGAGGACACAGAGGATGCTGTGAGGACATGTAGGATGCTGTGAGGACATGTAGGATGCTGTGTGGACATGTAGGATGCTGTGAGGACATGTAGGATGCTGTGAGGACACAGAGGATGCTGTGAGGACATGTAGGATGCTGTGAGGACATGTAGGACATTGTGAGGACATGTAGGATGCTGTGAGGACACAGAGGATGCTGTGAGGACATGTAGGATGTTGTGAGGACATGTAGGACATTGTGAGGACAAGGAGGATGCTGTGAGGACATGTAGGATGTTGTGAGGACATGTAGGATGCTGTGAGGACATGTAGGATGTTGTGAGGACATGTAGGATGCTGTGAGGACATGTAGGATGTTGTGAGGACATGTAGGATGCTGTGAGGACATGTAGGATGTTGTGAGGACATGTAGGATGTTGTGAGGACATGTAGGATGTTGTGAGGACACAGAGGATGCTGTGAGGACATGTAGGATGTTGTGAGGACAGAGGAGGTGAGATGGAGTGTCGGGTTGTGGGTTATTTTATCAGACAGTGTCATAAATCTTATTTCGAGAAACTAATTATATTTGTCTGACATTCTTTTTACGTTTTCCATTCCTTACACAGAGATGTTTCCTGGAGACTCTGACAGGAAATGAAGGTGAAGGTGACGTGCCACCAGTGGCGGGTCGTGCATCTTCGTCTGTTATACATAAATATGCTCATGACGTGATGACAGCAGCTCACGGAGGCTGAAGGGAACGTGTGCAGCTGCAGCTTCTTCTACAAGTTAAAATGGTCGATCATAACTGACCCGACTACGTGAGTCAGTGCTGTGCGGAGTGTGTGTGCCACCAAAGGGCCCAAGCGGGACTCGAACCTGCAACGTTTACAGGCTGGTGGTCGCGTCCAGCCTTCAGCTCCACCGACCAAATCAATAACTCTGAATGTTTCCAGATGGATCCTAACATGCACCAGCAGTGACCTGCAGCCAGGAGGCGCTGGTCACGTGACTCCTGTGGTTACTTTAACCCAAACTAGCTACTGATCCTGAGGATGCTGTTGCTCATCATGACTTCCTGTGAAGAAGGAAGTTTATTTTGAAAAGTCTGTTTGCGGAAATCGACACGAGTTGCTCGTCTTTTGAAAAAAATAAAAGGAAAAAATATTTGAATAACTTTTTGTAGAATATGAAAGTATGAAAGGAGTAAGAGGATTAAGTGATGACATCATCATCTCTGCTGGAGGACAAGGTACTGGTGGAGGACAAGGTACTACTGGAGGACAAGGTACTGCTGGAGGACAAGGTACTACTGGAGGTAATGGTACTGGTGGAGGACAAGGTACTACTGGAGGACAAGGTACTGCTGGTGGACAAGGTACTGGTGGAGGACAAGGTACTGCTGGAGGACAGGTTACTGGTGGAGGACAAGGTACTACTGGAGGACAAGGTACTACTGGAGGACAAGTTACTGCTGGAGGACAAGGTACTGCTGGAGGACAAGGTACTGGTGGAGGACAAGGTACTACTGGAGGACAAGGTACTGGTGGAGGACAAGGTACTAATGGAGGACAATTTACTGGTGGAGGACAAGGTACTACTGGAGGACAAGTTACTGGTGGAGGACAAGGTACTGCTGGAGGACAGGTTACTGCTGGAGGACAAGGTACTGCTGGAGGACAAGGTACTGCTGGAGGACAAGGTACTACTGGAGGACAAGGTACTGCTGGAGGACAAGGTACTACTGGAGGACAAGTTACTGGTGGAGGACAAGGTACTGCTGGAGGACAGGTTACTGGTGGAGGACAAGGTACTACTGGAGGACAAGTTACTGGTGGAGGACAGGTTGCTGCTGGAGGACAAGGTACTGCTGGAGGACAGGTTGCTGCTGGAGGACAAGGTACTGCTGGAGGACAGGTGACTGCTGGAGGACAGGTTGCTGCTGGAGGACAAGGTACTGCTGGAGGACAGGTGACTGCTGGAGGACAAGGTACTGCTGGAGGACAAGGTACTGCTGGAGGACAGGTTGCTGCTGGAGGACAAGGTGCTGCTGGAGGACAAGGTGCTGCTGGAGGACAAGGTACTGCTGGAGGACAGGTTACTGCTGGAGGACAAGGTACTGCTGGAGGACAGGGTACTGCTGGAGGACAAGGTACTGCTGGAGGACAGGGTACTGCTGGAGGACAGGTTACTGGTGGAGGACAAGGTACTGCTGGAGGACAAGGTACTGCTGGAGGACAAGGTACTGCTGGAGGACAAGGTACTGCTAGAGGACAGGTTACTGCTGGAGGACAAGGTACTGCTGGAGGACAAGGTACTGCTGGAGGACAGGTTACTGCTGGAGGACAAGGTACTGCTGGAGGACAGGGTACTGCTGGAGGACAAGGTACTGCTGGAGGACAGGGTACTGCTGGAGGACAGGTTACTGGTGGAGGACAAGGTACTGCTGGAGGACAAGGGACTGCTGGAGGACAAGGTACTGCTGGAGGTTGTATATTGCCGTTGGTTGGGAGTGCGAGCGAGGACATTTTGATGATCTCATCAGTTTCATCAGAAGAGGATTCTGCTGCCTCATACGGCTGCATGAAGCTCTCACGCTGGTGTTTTGCAGGATATTCATTCATAAATAATGTTGGCGTGGCGGAACAATAAAAACATAAAGCGTGAGACTGCCAGTGTGATTAATATTAATGTTGTCAGAGGGTTATTTATTTATTTTCTGACAATTTTATTCCCTGCATGGAGGGAAATCCTTTGAATGGAACATGAGGACTCAGCGTCTGAGCCTCCAGACTGCAGTTTGTTCATTTAACCTCACCAAGCAGAGCTGCACTGGGCTTGACCTCTAAACATCTCCACTGTTGACCTCTAAACATCTCTACTGGTGACCTCTAAACATCGCCACTGTTGACCTCTAAACATCTCCACTGTTCACCTCTAAACATCTTTACTGGTGACCTCTAATCATCTCTACTGTTGACCTCTAAACATCTCTACTGTTGACCTCTAAACATCTCCACTGTTCACCTCTAAACATCTTTACTGGTGACCTCTAATCATCTCTACTGTTGACCTCTAATCATCTCTACTGTTGACCTCTAAACATCTCTATTGTTGACCTCTAAACATCTCCACTGTTGACCTCTAAACATCTCTACTGGTGACCTCTAATCATCTCTACTGTTGACCTCTAAACATCTCTATTGTTGACCTCTAAATATCTCCACTGTTGACCTCTAAACATCTCTACTGTTGACCTCTAAACATCTCCACCGTTGACCTCTAAACATCTCTACTATTGACCTCTAAACATCTCCAATGTTGACCTCTAAACATCTCCACTGTTGACCTCTAAACATCTTTACTGGTGACCTCTAAACATCTCCACTGTTGACCTCTAAACATCTCCACTGTTGACCTCTAAACATCTCTACTGTTCACCTCTAAACATCTCCACTGTTGACCTCTAAACATCTCCAATGTTGACCTCTAAACATCTCCACTGTTGACCTCTAAGCATCTTTACTGGTGACCTCTAAACATCTCCACTGTTGACCTCTAAACATCTTTACTGGTGACCTCTAATCATCTCTACTGTTGACCTCTAAACATCTCCACCGTTGACCTCTAAACATCTCCACTGTTGACCTCTAAACATCTTCACCGTTGACCTCTAAACATCTCTACTATTGACCTCTAAACATCTCCACTGTTGACCTCTAAGCATCTTTACTGGTAACCTCTAAACATCTCCACTGTTGACCTCTAAACATCTCCACCGTTGACCTCTAAACACAGATGTTGCTCGCTGTGGTTGCCTCTGGACGGCGGCCCGAGGATTATGGGAAATGGAACAAAAGGAGTGAATGCAAACCTGGACTGTCGAGCAAAGTGTTCCTCACAGAAGACTAAGTGCTGCATGTGTAGTTCAAACAGATTACAAAGCTGGAGGTTCAAGGACCAGGAGTCTCCTCAGCTAAAAGCCCCCTCCTCCCACCTCCCACCTCCCCTCCTCTCTTTCTACCAGACCGCTGCGTCTTTTCTTTTCCACCGATGATGCTTCGTTGTATCGTGGAGGTTCAAAAGGTGGCGTGGAGCTGGAGGGCAGAAGGTTCCCTCACGGAGGCCGAGCCGAACCCTCAGAAGCAGATCCATCAGCCGGTCCGGCTTCTGCCGCCGCGACCCGTCCGCTCCGAGCTGTCGGTGAGCGTTTCTTCCTTTCTTCTCTCTGTGCCTGTTTTTCTAACCGGCTTGTTGACACATCAGCGTGCTGCCACACAAAACGCGAGGCCTGATTGGGACCATGAGTGTTCCAGCGCGCTTCAAGCTTCTTGACAGACTTCAGGGTTAAGATGTTCTGAATTAGATTTGAATTACAACCACTAAATGCCCCTGTCAAAGCTAATTAGGGCTGACACTGCCCATGTGCGTGGGGCTGAGTCGCTCTCGTCGGAGAGGCGCAGAGCTTAAACAAAGAAATACTCCGAAAGGCATCGCCCCCACAGATTGTCACAGAGTAGAAGGGTAATGAGGAGGTATCGCTCGGCTAAGAAAGCTAATCCACGCTCAGTCTCCGGACGGGGTTTTGCAAATAAAAGGCCTGCGGGAGGGAAGATGTCAGGAGAGGTGTTGTTCTGCAGACTCAAGCCAAAGGGCTTCATGTTGGAGCTTTTCCTCTGGTTACTTGGTGTCTTTCAGCGGGTTGAGTCTCCATCCGTCCACACAGGGCTCCTCTCATAACCCCGAGCCTCCAGCGAGCTAGCAGCTAAATCTCCCCCAGCGGCGGCAGATGTTTAAGCTCACTCTTCCTGACACGGTAATTGGCCGGGGGAGCCGAGGTATCCTTAAACAACGGGGCAGCGGCGGCGAGGAGAAATGAAAGGCCGATGAAATGAATTAAAATTCTTGTGTGAGACGGTGAAAATAAACAGCACGCCTGAAATGGCACCAACGGTCCACAGAGAGCGACCCTGTGAGATGTCAGGCGTCCCGGCTGCCGGGGCTGACATCGTGTACAGGGGGGCGATGCTCTCTCTCTCTCTCTCTCTCTCTCCCTCTCTCTCTCTCTCTCTCTCTCTCCCTCTCTCTCTCCCTCTCTCTCTCTCTCTCTCTCTCTCTCTCTCTCTCCAGACAGCTCAGGTGTGAAAGTGTCTTTGAGAGAATTAAAGGGCGCACCTCCTCCCTTCCTCCTTTCCTCCCTCCTGGCTTCCTGAACCTCCAATCAGATCCGTTGCTTTGAACCGTGCCACGTCCATCACTTTGATCACTTTGATCAAGGTGTTGTGACACTTTCTTTTTTAATTGTGCGTCGTTGTGGGTTACAATAACATCTTCACACGCTGACTCTGCTGGACACAGTCTACAACTCTCCAGGAGAACACACACACTCATCTAATACACATGTACACACATGTACTCACATGTACTCACATGTACTCACATGTACTCACATGTACACACATGTACTCACATGTACTCACATGTACTCACATGTACTCACATGTACTCACATGTACACACATGTACGGAGTGGCGGGCTGTGAAAATTGTCATTATGTCAGCTGTAGAGTTTAACAGCTGATATAATTATAAGATATGATTTTAATTATTATATATATATATGTATGTTTTTATTATATTATAAAATATAACTTTGTGATTCTGTTTAGGCCAGCAGAGAAGGCCTCGCTGGCATGTACAACCAACGTCATTGTGGGTGAACAATGACAGTAACACAACACTGTGTTGTCGTCCATAAGTGTAAGTGTAAGAGCTTCATTTTTCTATTTTTCCCATTCCTTCATTTTGCAGACTTCCTCTCAGCAGCTGATGGTGAGATGAGAGTGATGAACAACACCACAGACATCCTCTACGTCACAGCCTCCTACCTCAAGGGGTCAGTTCTACCAAACTACATGTTGTGTCCTTTACTTCAGTCTTTAACGTAAATCAACGATTCTTTCGTGATTTCTTCCTGACTGATGATGTCACCGTAGGTGTTACGTAATGTCTATGGACCGGGCTTCCTGCATACAGTGTGTGTTGATGAAGTGTTGAGCGTCACACGCGTGGGGTCGTGTGTGACATGTGGACACTATGTGTGACGCTAGTCCTCTCTCCTGCAGCGCATCAGCGCTGTGAGCCGCTGAGCTGCGACACGTTTATGTCCATTACATTTTTGTTTATGGTGGAGAATAAAACCTGAAATCACCTCTATCTCTGCCAGCGGACATTTCAGAATGTTTTTTAAAACGCAGTATTAATGCCTCTTACGTCATCTCTGTACAGGCGTAGGATTGTTTTCCCTCAAATATCCTTCGTGGTGCGTCCATGTTTACAATGGCTCTCATGAGCTCTGATGTAATTGGACTCTAAAACACGGGTCCAGCAACACCTCGTTACTCGCCGAGGTAGCCCTGCTGTTGCCTTTGCCCCCTCAACCTTCCCGAGGTGCCCGTTTGGTGACGCAGACCCTCGCCCTACCCCCCCCCCATCCTCCAGCAGCAGCCTGCCACTGACCTGCTCGGCCAGCCCCCCCCTTTGCACATCGGTGTGCATTACACACAGCAAGTGCAAATTAGGTTACTGAGTAATATCCACAGAGCCGGGCCTGTGGGCCTCCAGCCCGCGCTCATGGAGCACGTTTAAGGAAAACAGTTACCGAGCTGTTATTATCAGGGGTGGGATTAGAGCGGGATTTGGCTGGCCATAAATATATCACGGCGTCATTAAAGGTGGACGCGGTGGAGGGGGTTGGAGAAGGCTGGTGTGGGGGTCTGTGAGTTTGGTGTTCAGGACGGGGTGCTGAGGTCGGGGGGCCCGGACGAGGCTTAGCTAATTCCTCTTATTCTGGACTTGAAGGGGCGGGGGAGGGGAGGCACTTCATTAGAGCTCTCCCCTTCGGCCCCGGACGCTCCGGGAAGGCATTAAACAGCTGAGGGTGAAAGCGGAGAGGCCCGAGCCGGCTCGGCCCAAAGTGGGGCCTTGATTTGGTCCGTTTAGGCCTCATCATCGGCCAGCGGGGTCTCAGCTTACGCCGCCGGTGGAGAGTCACGGTCGGCCAAATTAGCTTTGAAGCAGTTTAGGGGTATTGCACAAACAGCCAGTTGCGAGTTTAGAGGGATTACTTTGTCTGAAACAATTGAGCTTGATCGCCCCCAAATGGAGGGAAGTGCAGAGCAGCAGAGAGGCCTGCAGGCTGTTTGTGGAAGAAGGAAACAAGTACATGTGGTCCATCGAGCTAAACGCTACAGCAGGCTACATATGAAATGCCTTTAAGTTGCATTCATTAATAAAAAGTCAACATCTGACAAATAATCACTTTAAAGTTCCTTAATGGTCATTTAGACCATTAAAACATAAATGTACATATACACACACACATATGCATACACATACACATACATATACACACACATACACATACACATATGCATCACATACACACACACATATGCATACACATACATATACACATACACATATGCATCACATACACAGACACATACATACACATACATACACATACATACATATACATACACACATACACACATACACATACATATATTGACAATATGGACCCTTGGTATTGACGTCTACGGCGTCTCTACATCTCATTTAGTCTAAATATGGTCACTTCTGTCAACTGGCAGCAAATAAAACAACATGGCGGCGGTGAAATCGCAGAACTCGAGTCTTTAAAACATCAGTTCACAAAGCAGTGACGGCTACGTCCACTTCATGTAGTCTGCGTGTAGAACGATGACGTCATCATACAGCAGAGACCCGCCCCCTTTTCTCAGGAAAACAGATGATTGGCTTGGACTATTTCTTCTATAACGTTTGTTTTATAGACATGTGTGACCTCGCCTGAACCTGAGTGCCCACAATATCTTAATAAACATCCAAGTGGATCAACGACCTCACACAGCGACTGGACGTTGCTTCATCGACTTGGCTGTTTCTCCACCGCGTCGTCTCATCTATGGTTTCTGTCAGAAATCATAGATGCACACGTTTAGTGTTTGATAAACACGCGCAGCTCAGGAACCTGAAACACAAAATGTTTGCGTCCCGCTCGCTGCAGCCTGCATGCCGTCCGTCAAAAGGCTTCATGCAAGTGATGCTGCGAGTCCACTCAATGCTGGAGCTGCAGCTATTCACAGCCTCCCTAATAACACTGTAACGTTATACTTAAGCTTCTTGTTTTTTCTTTCAGAAAGTGCATGTGTCACATTGGGCTCGCTCCCACAAAGGGGAGTTGAGGGTATTGCACCCTGGCATCGGCGTCTGGCTCGGGAACAGACGCTCCAAATGCAACCCGGGCCCGGCCCTCCGCTCCAGAAAGGCACGGTTGTTAAGAAGGAAAACACATGAGACGAGAGGCTTGGATATCAGATTATCATTAAGTAGCACCAGATCCTCTGGTATTTTGTCGAAGATTTCGGTATTAAGTCTCTGCTTCAAAGTGACTAATTACGCTAAGTCCTGATTTCATGGTCACAGCTGTCCCGCATTACCAATCACAACAGCTCGGCAGGCCGCCGCGGTCTCCCTGCAGCGGGAGATGCTGCGGCTTATCTCCAGCGGTGTCCATGTCACCGGCGCTCAGCGGAACCATCTGGACCGATACCGCCGGCTCATCTGCGCCGGGCCACCGCAGGCACGGCCCGCATTCCTCGGGGTTTACCTCCGGGTTTTATGCTCGGGATGAATCTGACAATAACAGAGTAGTGCTTCTCCATCGCGTTCCTTTTTCACGCTCCATTTCAGGACTCGCTCACACTTTAAGCAACAAGTCACGCTCCATCAACAAGTCCCTGTGATGTCCTCCGGGAGCTCCGCCGGTGTGTGGACGGCCGAGGAAAGACGTCCCGGCTTAACCCGGCTTTCATCGGCTGTTAACAGCCAATCGGATTCCTGTGTGTGGGATTTGGCTTCACGGGTCATAGTTGAGTTTAGTGAGTGTGAGACGGTGTGTTTCTGAAGTTATGTTATCCCCAAATGCTGCTCATCACGTCCCACAGGAGGAAGCAGAGAAAAGAGGAAACTGTCCCACAGGAGGAAACTGTCCCATAAGAGGAAGCTGTCCCATAAGAGGAAACTGTTCCACAGGAGGAAACTGTCCCATCAGAGGAAACTGTCCCATAAGAGGAAACTGTCCCACAAGAGGAAACTGTCCCATAAGAGGAAACTGTCCCATAAGAGGAAACTGTCCCACAAGAGGAAACTGTGCCACAAGAGGAAACTGTCCCACAAGAGGAAACTGTCCCACAGGAGGAAACTGTCCCATAAGAGGAAACTGTCCCATAAGAGGAAACTGTCCCACAAGAGGAAACTGTGCCACAAGAGGAAACTGTCCCACAAGAGGAAACTGTCCCACAGGAGGAAACTGTCCCATAAGAGGAAACTGTCCCACAGGAGGAAACTGTCCCATAAGAGGAAACTGTCCCATAAGAGGAAACTGTCCCATAAGAGGAAACTGTCCCATAAGAGGAAACTGTCCCATAAGAGGAAACTGTCCCATAAGAGGAAACTGTCCCACAGGAGGAAACTGTCCCATAAGAGGAAACTGTCCACAAGAGGAAGCTGTCCCACAGGAGGAAGCTGTCCCACAGGAGGAAGCTGTCCCACAGGAGGAAGCTGTCCCACAGAAGACATCCTGTCCTCGGGCTGCTGTTGGCCTTGCTGTGGGGTTTGAGCACCGGCTGGGGAGCTGGAGTTAGAATGTGAGATATTGTTAATAAGATGGATCGTTAATATTTCATGATTCATTAAACCCCATTCAATGACAGATTTTCCTATTTCCACACCTTTGTATCTCATTTGTATTTGCAAATGGAAAAATTATATTAAAAGGTACAATCAGAAGTATTTTCCTCACAAACTATTATGATATACTGCAACGGGTGCAGCCCCTCTAATTTCTACATGAGCACACACACACTCACACACACACACACACACACACACACAGATTCATATTTTGTTGACATAGTTATGATCAGGATAAAGGTTGGTTAAAGATGCTAAAGTGTCATATAATACTGTAATACAAGAGTTGGTCCATGTGAGAGGACACTTCTGTCCTCTCACATGGACCAACTTCTTTTAAAGAAGGCATGAGAGCTTCCTCACGTCTGACATCATCACTTTTACAAATAGATTCTGTGTGAAGGGCTCGCCAACGCTTTGCACATGAGACCAAAGCACCTCACTCCCAACTCACACAACTCAGACACTCTGTGTTTTCTTCTAAATAACCTCAGATGTTCAGCTGATCCATGGACTGACAGATCACGGAGCAAACAGACCCGATCTACCACTGAGGCGTCTGCGGAGGGCCCAAAGCAAGAAAGACAAAACATCGTGGGTTAGTAATGACGGCGCGTGCTTTTCTGGGCTCCAAGCAATTTCTAAATCAAATGCTATTTGAGGAAAAATGAAAACACCAGTATTCTGCCCTGCCATGCAACACTGTGGGGACATCGACATAATAACAGTTTGAATCAGTGCACTATTATTCTTTTGGGCCCCAATTTATTTAGAAGGTAAAATAGCTATTATTGAAGGTAAGAAGAAGAATATCAATATAACAGACGATTCCAATCTTTTGAAAAGTACTCGTGACAATGTGCTCAGTGACGGGACCTTGATTGACAGCTGTGACCGAAGGGAGATGTGTGATCCCGCCTTTCTGCTGCTGCTGTTTTGAAGGATGCTGGACACGGGGCTCCTCCCTGTTCACACAGGATATACATATTTAAATACTTTATTCAATTAAATATTATTGTTGTTATATTTGAAAAGTGTCATCGTCAAAAATGATCGACCTGACACACAAGGTGCTCAGCATCCCTGTTTCAGCGAGAGCAGCAGCAGGAGGTTCAGAGGGCGGAGCCCGCCATGAGCTCTGAGCTCCTGGTGCAGGCCAGAGAGGATCATGGGAATCAAACTAAATAAAAACTACAATACATCCTGGTTATGTTGAGTCTGTTGAATGACCCACTGCCACGTCACTTCTTCTCTGCTCTTATTGTGCCACGTTGACAGCCTCAGGCTGGAGGACCGCGATGCTGAGGACACGGTTCATCCTCTGGGGCATCGGCTCTCAAAGGGGAGTACGTGACATTTTAAAAAAAATATGCTTTGCACGGGTCAGGCGGTCCTCTGCTGAAACATAACTACCATCACTGAAATATGTTGAGAAGCGCTGCTCTGGGGAACGTGCTCAGTAAATGTTGATCTGCAGAATACTTTTGGATTACGTTGGAGCTTTGTGTTTATTTGTGTTGACGCGAGAATCTACCAGCACCGTGCACTGGATCAGCTGGACGGATAAAGACAGGAGGGGTGTCAGTAGCAGCTGATGAGAGAGAGAGAGAGACTGCATGAAGTCAACCTCTACTGGACATTGGACTTCTTGCCTGAGTTTCAATGGGACCTAGTGATGTAAGTTCTCTCTTCTAGAGCAGAGACTGCTGGAGTCATGAGAGGAAAGAAACCCGACTGAACTGTTCACCATGCGGCTCCTCACCGGCGCTGATGAGGCCGGGACATGTTGCTTTGTCCAATAAGCGCTCTCCATTGTTATTCTTTATTCTCAGCGATCGTTCCGCTCCACACATGTGCAGCAGGAAAATGGCGGTCAGGTCTGTTGTAGTCGTATCGGTCCAAACGGCCGGCCGGCAACCCCTGAAAGAAAAATACAAAAACATGATCTATAAGACTTTTTTTGATCCCCAGAGGGGAAATTCACAAGGCTTCAAAGTGTGGGTCTGGGCCCAAGATTGAAGGGCTGATCCGAAGCCTGCAGCTGCAGAACACCGTGCAACCAGACCCAGGGCCCGCGGTCTGAAGGTCAGTCGCGGTCTGAAGGTCAGTCTCAGCCGGAGAGCTCCTGTGGAACGACCACGTCCTCTTCAGATCACACCATAACATGTATGTGAGCACGACGCGCGTGTTAACACGTAATCGTCCTCTTGCGCTTCATTTCCTCAAAAGTCTGACAGGATGCACTCACTGTGCGAAGGCAGTCACACACACACACACACGCATGCACGCACACACGCACAAACACACACACACACAGAAGGAAATCCTCCGAATGTCACTACCAATCCGTCTCTCCTGCTTCATGATTTGCGGCGTGAACATGATCCTCAGACGGAGGAGCCCGACGTGATCAGCATCTGATTCAAAGCGACGCGGCGATTACTGCGGTTCGACGCTCGAAGCGCACAACAATCACCCGACTGAGCTCCTCCTCCAGGAACGCTCGGGGCCTCCGGAGCACCAGGCACAATCAAGCCCGTGTTTTGGTCTGGAGTTACTAATGACTAATAATCATGGGCGAACATAGTGGAAATATTAAGCTCAGCTCCACTCGGCTGCTCCCCTACAGAGGCTTTGGCACGAGACGGTCAACGTAGCCGAGCAGCGCGTGTCCTCTCAGAGTTGAAGGCGGACGAGGAGCTGCCAGTCAAAGAGA